>NC_079506.1:80725719-81060578 GCF_030052815.1 Hevea brasiliensis
CACATTTACAAGTAATAATATTTCTTTCAAAACTTGATACTTAAGGATAACTGTGACTATGAACAACTAATCAATTTTAATGCACCAACATATGCAAAGAAGCTCTTTGGTGTCAGTGATGGAGCACCACGTGCATGCTTGGCACTCCAACAGTAAAAACAAACAGGCCCACATTAAACATGTCCATTTGTTACCAAACAAGATGTCTAAACATCATTGCATGGAAATACAATCTATGAGGTAAAGGTAGTGAAAATCTAGCTCTTATGTTTAGTTAACATCTAGAAAACACAATATCCATCCGTCTGAAGATGACTCGTAAAAATCTTTTGTTATATAACCTGTACTAGGTAGTGCTTTGATCCACCAACTTAGGATGTCCCAAATGAATCAGTTTCAAACATTTCATTATTATCGAAAAATGGATGCTCTTTCTATTAATTCTCAGAAATCAACTTTTTCCTTGCTACGGCTTAGGCTGTAAAGAGAAGCAGAATGGGCAAGTGAAATTTCCAACTACAAATGAATATTTGCAAGCAATTTGTACCTATTTTTTTATTGATGATATGACAATATATATGCATATATATATATACATACATATATATATATACATATATATATATTCAACATTTCTCAAGGAAAACAAGCTTTCATAATACTCTAAAGTGGGAAATCATTTATTATATGTTTTGGCCACAATCATAACAATTATCTTCTTTAATTGTGGCCATACTAGACTAGATAAAGTCCGTAATGAGAGTATTAGAGAAAAGGTATGAGTGGTACCAATTGAGGATAAGTTGAGATAAGGGAGATTGAGGTGATTTGGTCATGTGAAGCGTAGACATACAGAGGCTCCAGTTAGACAAGCAGAGCACATTAGGTTAGAAAATAAAAAGAAAAAAAGGGGTAGACCTAAATTGACTTGGAGGAGAGTAGTACAATATGGCCTATAAGCATTACAAATTTCTGAGGATTTAACCCAAAATCATTTAGAGTGGAGAAAGCGAATTCATATAGCCGACCTCAAATTTTTGGGATAAAGGCTTAGTTGAGTTGAGTAATCTTTGTTTATAAGAACCAATAGGAACTAAACTTGGAGGTGGGCCAAGTCATGAGACTGCCAGGAGCTCTTCAAAAAGCTTTGCCTTCAAAGATTTAGTACCAAACTGGGAATTACAACATTATATACCCACAGGAGGATGCACAACAATTAAACTTCAGCATACCTGTCAAAATAAAATCTTCTACTTCTTCAGTATTGATTGCAAGAGACCAACGTATAGAAACTTTCGTATCAATTGAAACTTGTGTTATTCTCTCATCTCCTTTGGTATCACTTTCAACATGCAATGCAGGAATATCTGTGTCACTCCATCCACCTTTAGTGTCCTCATGGGTCCGACAACCATATTTGACAAAAAAAGTAACAAAATCAACAACCTTGTCTCTCCCACATGAGAATCCTTCTTTAATCTGTTCAACCTCCTTTGTCAACTTTCCAGGTGTTGTGGAAAATAATGATATATACGAGGTAGGATCTTGCTTATTACCATAGCTTCCTGTTGTATCCACAACGTGCACAACCTGAGAACCATGTTTAGAATTTCTCAACATATAAATGACAAATTACTTGGGTGCTTGAATTCACTGTTGTGAAGAAATGTCCAACACATAACAAAGTGATCAAAACATCACCCCCTCCCAAAAAAAGAAAAAAAAGAAGCATGAAGATTTTGCAAGCCAAAGGATTTACAGGCCTAAATAATTTTCCTTGTTTTTTCATACAATCAGATGCGTGCAACCCAATCTCATGTATTACAAATCAGTGCTCTAACTCGAGTTCTTCCCAGGCAGAGCAGTGGCTAGTTCACATGAGATAATGAATTCAGTACAGCATAACATTTTGAAGTACAATTAAATGACCACATACTTCCTCAAACAAACATAATCCATATGCCTTGGATGCAGTACCAGGCAACTCACCCATGATAAATTTATGGACTCAATTAATATTTCCTTAATTTGGTCTCACTGAGGACGTAAATAAGAATCCACAAGTTTTACATTCAACCCTACATGTCACAAAGGCACAAACTATCTTATGTTCACTAACCCTATATGTAGGAAAGGCACAAACTATCTTATGATCACTAACTGTTTGGAGGAAGATTTTGGATCCATGACCCATGCCACACAAAACTTATCCAACAAACACACCAACTTGAATCTAGTATATAGTTCAGCTGGTAAATCATGGATTAAATAGCAGAGTCAATAAAAATGGGAAAACTTACAGTTACTAATCATAATTTACCAACACTTGGAATCATTCAAAAAGAAAAAATTTGAATGAATATAAAGCCAAGGAAAACACGACTATAGTTAATATGCAAATGGAAACTTACATTGACAGCTCTGCCATTGTCTTCAGTAAACGGTGGAACAATACCAGATAATATTAAAATGAGTGAGAGTCCAACCAGGACACTAGTTGCAAGGATAATTGTTCTTTTTGCACCTAGACAACAATAGTACACAAGAAGTGCAGTTACAACATTTGATTCCAAGTCCTACTGCAATAAATTTTTAGTAAAAAATGCACCTAAATTGATGATCAAATACTCATTAAAGCCTTAATTTGCAACTCAATGATTCAATGTACATTCAACAGAAACCTTATGTAGTTTCCAGAAAAATTTTACATATGATGCCCCATAACCATATTCGCCATTGTTTTAGAAGGCTCTAAATATCCACATTCAGACCAAAATGCAGCCTTAAACTCACAGCTCCATTAGTTCATGTGGTACAGGATTAGGATTAGCACAGTTCAGATAAATTTATTGATTATTAACTGTTTAACTGCTTTAATTTTGGATCATCATCTAACTTTTAAGGTAATTGTCTAAAAAGTTAAACAACCTAACCAGTTTAAGATTCAGCCATAATGGAATTGAGTTGTATTGAATATAATAAGTGCAATTAATAATAAAATCAAGATAATTCTTTTAGCAATAAAGCATAATATGGTTATTGTATCTGTACTTTCATTATCTGCATATGAATTGGCCAGTTGAAACTGTTCATTCCATGTCTGGTGAGGATGCTAAAGTATGTATAAAGATCATGATTATCTGAATCAACCTAGATTCACTTTTTTGCACAAGAAAAGAGATCTTATTAACCCAGATTCACATAAACCATCCCATTTGTGCTAAAGCGAATTTTACCAATATTACCGATTAAGTTCTTGATGCCAAATGTACTTCACCTAATAGTCATCTAATAAAAATCTCAATATGGCATGCAACTAAATAAAGAAATCGCATAAAATAGAAACCTGAAAGATGGACATATGAAAGGACGTAAATCAGAGTGAAGCATATGATAACAGCAACAAAAACAGCAATTATTATATTCCCCAGCCACTCTGGAGTGCTACCCGGATTCCTGTATAAAACCACAAATCATATGCAATCAATTTCTAGACATCAAGCAAATCAAGAGTGGCTACAAAATTATATCCTTTGAGGCTTTCTGAATGATGGAACTACAGCATTTAGAAACAATTACTATCATTGTACACTCAAGGTTGCAAGGAGAATAAATAGATCTTCCCCCATTCCAACCTTGAAAGTACATAGCACATAATCTGGTGATGGAAGATAGAGGACTAAAATATCTTATTCCCATATGGAGGTCTAAAGCACCATAATATGATTTTTGAAAAGGTTTGGGTTTGATATTGACACAATTTGTTAATAGGCCTGTCAATATTCAACTTGTGCCATTAAAAAATTAGGGGCTGTTTATTTACAGAAACTGAGGTATTTTTAGAAAAGCTTTTCACAGAAACAGAAATCTGGAGTTTTTTTAATGCAATAATTTTCCAATTTTCTATTTTTTAATTTGACATTGGAAAATAGCTAAACTCGTTTTCTACTGTTTTCCTATATAAAACTCCATTTGTTTTTCACTTGTTTTAAAATATAAAAATACAATCATAATTTTTTTTACTAACATTATTAGCACCTATATGATACACCAGTACGAACCAAAACCACCACATTGCCATTATCAACCACCATTAAGACCAGCATTACCAACCGAAACCATTAGTGTCACCACTACCACACCACCATCATTTCCAAAACTGCTGCCATCTCTATTAGCACCAACATTGCTATCACCCATGCATCACCTTGCACTACCATCAACAATGCCCAGCACCTTCATCATGGCCATTGCTGTCACAACATACCCACAACACTACCCCCTTCTCCTCCACACCCCCCCGCCCCCTTCCCCCTCCCCCTCTCTTTCCCCACCTCCACCCCCAACCCCAAAAAAAACTATTATCATTATTGCCTCACATCACTAGGATCTCACCATAACCACCACCACCACCATACCTAAAGGAATAATTCACCCCGTAAACTTTTATACCTTTAATTATTTCTAATGGCATTTAACTTTCATTTAATATCTCAATACAAGCACAACCTATTAAGAGAGAGTTGAAATAGAAAAAAAAAAAAAAAAAAAAAAAAAAAAAAAACATTCTTTCGTTCCCCAATTACCAACTTTTGGTAGAAAACAAGAAGTTGAATTCAAATAATGGCCTTTTAAAGAGTAAGTCAGTAATATGATAGTGACATTATAATTTTATAAACTTTACCTATCAAATCGAACCACAATTCCAATTAACGTGGCAGCCAAGCGAATAAAAGTTCCCGCAGAAATTATAATTGGTACAGCCATACCCGTTAGAAGAGTTGCAAGTTTGAGGGGCCTTGGCAACCGAGCTGGGGTTAGAGTTGCTTCAAGCAAGCCATCTGAATATTCCAAAATTCAGAAACAGATGAGTGAGATAATGCTGTTAACTCATACATCACATGAAAATAATTTTCTTAGTCATCATGTCTTGGATTTCAAATCCTAGGCATAAAAGGCCATTTCTTTTTCTTTCTTATACACACTTACAACGTCCTAAATAGGAACTTACATGCAAATGCTGGTGGAACCAGCCAAAAGAGTGCCATGTAAGATGAACCAATTTTGTAATAATGTCCCAAGATCAGAAGAACAAGCCACTGAATAAAACCAGCTTTAAAAAGCCATCTTTCAGCCTCTAACTTGACCAATTCAGCTTGGACAACAGATGACAGCTGCTTTTTCTTGGAGTATACATTTGATAAATACATTTGAAGAACAAGATAACCAAAATGTTGGCCAATCAATGCCCCAATGAGCGCAGGTGCGGCAAATAACCCAACTACTAACCATGGGTTTCCAACATAGGGCACTGGTGATGAAGATATTTGTGGAAGAATGAAGGCCACGAGAACAGAGAAGCTTATTGAAAATACCAACATTAGGATGGCACTCAGACTTGACAAGACCAAAGAAATAGCAGCTGGATAACCACCCATAAGCAACGACGTCACCCATATTAGAAGTGATTGCATAATCACTGAATTGTGAAGAATGCTTGCAAAACGTTGATTGTATACGATCATGTATGTCCCCTGAGATTGACATGCGTTAGAAAAAAGGCAACAAACTTTATTATAGGTAGCAGGGCATAATCAATGACCATTCAATGCAAAGTTAAAGTGTCAGTAGCTAAAAGTACCAAAATGTCAAAAAATACAGCATTGTCATGGCCACTTTTTTCCTCTTCTCTCATTGCCTTGCCTTTTGGAAGATGAGATGTTGGAGCTATCTGAAGTAAAAAAGCAAGCATATTCTCCCCAAGATGCTGAAGAGATCCAGATTTGAGGAACTCCAATTTGTCATTCTGAAAGGAAAATTTTTTCAAAATTACACAGATATACAATTATATACTGCTTGCAGTTTAATTATATACTGCTTGCAGTTTATTTATTTATGCTGCTATTTATTAATCAATATTTATGTAGCCAAAGCTTCAAAGACAATACAAACTATCCCCGCTTCAAAGCAAATGATTACAAATGAGATTATTTCTAATAGTTATTGTTTCTTCTATTTTTGGGAACACTGTCTAAAATAGGTCCAGTTAACAAGTTAAATTCTGAGTACATTGCAAATAAACAATAACTTGCATCTTAGCACATGCAAGCCAGCTGCCAAAACCAATTGTGATATTTCATAGCAAACATGAAGTTCTTGCATGGGTTAACTTTTTAAAATGGTGCATGTTCAAAAATATACTTCCACAGGCCATCAAAGCATATCGTCAGTGTGCCACTGTGTCATCCCATACACTGCCACTGCAGAAATTGTTTCACTTCCTAATATAAGTCTAGGCTCAGTCCTAACTTTAGGTTGTGGTTTGCAAGACTCAATTCAGTGATACTGAAACTATTTTGGATTAGATAAATAACAGAGATATTGGTTTCATCATATGTAAGTAAGCTCAAATAGTTGTCCCATAATTTCACTCCTTTTTCCATGACACAAAGAGCTTAAGCAGATGAATATCAAATACCCTAAAAAAACATAAATAAAAAGGAGTGGACATAATAGAAAGACCTTAGTGTGATATACACCACTGTTATCTGTGTAAGCAAAGTCAAGCCCTGAAAGACCAGCAACCTCTTTGTAAACTTGGAAATCTGTAGCAGATTTAATCACTCCAGATGAAAAAAGATCCTGCACAATCACAACTAAAGCAACACAAATACATCAACTGTCAAAAAGAAATAGATTTTAAGAAAATTCCACTAAAAATGAAATCACAAACCTGTGCTACAATATGACCAGATGGGTATTTTGCTGCCAATGCAAAGTTCTCAATAGCAAATGGATGAGGACCAGCCTGCAGGTAATGAATGACAAATAAAAAACAGAAGGAAAAAAATTACTTAAAAGGACACAGAGAACAATAAACAACCAAGTGGAGTAGCAGGACGGTTGCATAATGATATCTAAATATTCTAATTAGATAAATACAATATAAAGGGGTCAATATTCTAAAATTCTACATAATAAATCAAAGGAATAGAATCATAGCATATCAAGCACATTCATTTCCTTCTCTTTGGCCATTATTCAACAAACAAAAAGAGGAAAAAACCTACTTTTGCTGATATCTAAACCACAAATCCACATTCAAATCGCAAAAAAGTGGTGTAATCAAATGGCAGCACAAAAAAGGCAAAAGCATATTGATTCAGAAAAGTATACCTGAAAAATGCCAGACTTCCCTCCAACACCCATGGCTTCCAAATCAATAGCGATACAAATAGTTCTACTCCAAGGGTGCTGCATCAACAAAATAAAATTTCACTTTACTACAAATAAAGTCTTGTGCTTTCTTGAAATAGATTTCCTTCTAATAAAAAAAATAATTTCTATTTTTTGAGAAATGCTGCAACCTAATCTTGCACACCAAAATATGCAAGATGCCAACTTCAACAAGATTCTAATAAAAAAAATAATTGTTTCTTTCTTTAAACAAATAGTTTATAGCTGCTGAAGCAAAAAAACTCAAGGTACAATTGGGGGAAAAGACCATAATGAAGGCAAGCATTGACAATGCATCCAACCTGAGTTATAAAGCTATGAGCACCATTTAGACCTTCCTCCTCGCCAGTATTAAATAAAAATATTATGGCATTCTTGAATCCATGAGCCCACTGAGAAATCCCTCGAGCAAGTTCCAACATAACACCCACACAAGAACTGCAATCTCCAGCACCTTCCCTGAAACATTTAGAGTTCTTATTTGAGTAAAGGCAACAGAAAATGACGTATTTGTTAAAACAAAATTGAAGCATTGTGTGATCAAAGCATATGAAAGATATTCAAGGATGCAGCATAAAGGCCAACTTGTGGATGTCTTAAAAACATAATGTATAGGAGAAAGTATGAAACCTTTCCTAAAATTTTTTTCTGGAAGAAAGCATTAAAGATTCCTAATAAATTTCCTCCTTCCATAAGCTACTGGAAAAGGCAACTTTTTCCTGAATCTTTATCACAAATGATAATAGAATATACAGTTATTTCAATTCATAGAATTAAGACTTATATAAGGATTTATAATCAATCATGCAGTATTCTGGTTCTTGACAACAATTCCAATGACCATACATAACAAGGTTATATTGAAACTTGGAAGTCTCCAGTAAGATAATTTTTTTTTTCTTACCTTTTCTAAATCTAATCATGAAATTCTTAAAAGAATTAATAGTGTTTAGTCTTAAAACTGAATTTTTTGATTCTGTCCAATGCTACCATTTGTAGTGGCTGCATAAATTCATACATGCTAGGACCCACAGGACAGAGCAAGAGAAATAATCATCACACAATACACTATTAAAAGAAAGGCAGTCAACAAAAAAGGTGAAAAAAGGTTTTGGTCAAGATAAGCATTAGATTCTCATTAGGAAGAGAAAGATAGCATACGTTGAGAATACAGTATCAATGTGAGAAGAGACGAGAATAGCATTTTCTTCTGCCTCAGATGCATATTTTGGCAAGATTCTTAGAATGATGTGGTTCAGATCTGAATAAACAAGTGTTTTCCCCTTAAAGAGGCCACTGACCAGACGATTTGCGCCAGTTTTTGCATGGAAAAGCTCCACTTGAACATCAACCTCCCAATGGGCTGTTTTCTTAATATTTTCTGCTGCTGCCAAAACATACTGTGGTGGAATGCATGTTAAATGAATATATCAACATTTGTACAAGAAACGGATAGCCAAAAAGTCATTATAAATGATGATATCCAAGTAAAAGCAGCAGGGAAGGGAGTAGTATTAAATGTACATGGTGTAGAGCCCAGACTGAAATCAAACATATGGATTGCATGTACAAAAAACTATAAACAATTTATAAAGGTCTTTTTATCTTGTTCCCCATTCCCAAACCAAGATGTAAAATAAAACTTAAATTAATGATCTGATATCTGACTGTTATTCAAAAGAAAATAAGCAACAAATATCAATAAACAAGGGACTCCAGAAGTGATAAATGGGACATTATATATCTTTAGAGACAAAAACAGGATGTTACAAATCTGTTCCCATTCATTTTCAACGATCAAGCAAGAGATTAACAAGTATAGGCTTCAGCAATTATACTAACACTAATTAGCAGATTGAAGCACAGGAAACATGACTTTTTTTCATTTAAACACAGACAAAGATGAATTCTTTCAACCTAGATTTCCCATATTAAAATTCGCTAATCACAACTTCACATTCACAATCCAATTTTCTAGCGATACATAATATGATTAGAGACAATTGATTATGCTATTGCTAAGGACTAACATACCAAAGTAACCTCAAAAAACAAAACCCACCTCATTTTTTCCAAAATAAACTCATAAATCCATAGTACCTGCAAAGCAAGGTCAATAGCATCAGACCCAACAGGGTGAGGGCCCAATTGAGTCAAGGCTTGGACATGTTTCATAGCCTCCACCTCAGAAAAACCCCTCTTGCCGGCCTGCTCAGCGGTGAGAGGCAAAGGCAAACTCTCGAACTGGTAATAGTAAACAGCCCATGAAGAGTATATGATCACCCCAAACAATATCAGCCATACAAATCCTGACCTTCTCGTCTTTCCACTAATCAAACCGGCATCTTCCACAACATTGGCGGTTCCAGTGGCATCAACTCCGATGGGTTCTTGACTGGTCGATGGTTCCGATTTGGAAGAAGAATTGTTGGGTCTTCTTCGCATTTTGAATTGAATATACAGAGACAGAACTCAGAAGGGAAGAGGAGAGCGATGTCAGCGATGAGTGTCCAGAGCAGTTCGGTTTGACTTGAGCTGATAACGATGAGGTACCGAGAATCACAAGACCCTTGACTCTTAACACACTTTGCCTTTTAAACTGATTCGCGAATTGGGCCTCGCAGGTTTTCATAGCAGTTCGGAAAACGACACCGTAGTGTTCAGTTAGATAATCTAGGTAAAGCTTTGCACGGCTCCCCGGATTCCAAACCAAAATCGAAAACTCGTAGCTGCTCTATCGAATTTATATTTATTATTTTAATTCAGTTTTAATATTTTATTAAAAATTAAACTGAAAAAATACTAAAACTATTATTATATATCACTAAAACAGATAATATTTTAATTGTTCTTAAGAAACAATAAAAGTAAAATTTTATCCCTTTTTTATAACTAAAGCAGCTGACAATTTTACCATTCTTACCATTTTGCCCTTCTTTTACTTTGATTGAATGGTTAAGTGATGACATCTGCTACTAGGGGAGATCAGTTTTCGGTTTAAATTGAAAAATTAAATCGAATCAATTAAATTTGATTTAATCGATTCGATTTTAAAATTCAATCGGTTCGGTTTGATTTATAATTTTAATAATTTTGATTAATCAGTTCGGTTCACTTATTTTCATAAAAAAAATTAAAAAAACCGAACCGAACCGAAATTATTAATATATATAGGAAATCAAAAATAATCCAACCAAATTGAATCGAACCGAATTAAATCGAACCGAAATCAAAGAAAACCGAACCGAACCTTAAGATTTTTGAGTTTTGATTTCTAATTTTTTTGTTTTCATGTTTTTATTATTTAGATTTAATGTTAAAAATATAAAATTTTATAAATTTCAGTTTGATCAGTTTAAAATCGAACCGAACCGATATTTATCGGTTTGATTCGGTTCTTATCGATTCGGTTCGATTTTCTCTTATCAATCAGTTCGGTTTGATTTTCTATTATCAATCGGTTCAGTTCGATTTTTAAAATTTTTTATTTTTAATTTTATCAATTCGGTTCGATTCAAAATCGAACCGACCGTTTGCACACCCCTGTCTTCTGCACACTGCAGTCAGAGGGATACGTAATTTTTTTTTCTTATTCAGCTTCTTTAAATAGTTTTCAAGCATATAATGACAGGTTTACCCTTCTCAATATATGAAATTCATCGAGGATAATCTTGACCTTTTATGTATTATGTATTATTATTATTATTATTATTATTATTATTATTATTATTAAAAGAGCAATTAAAGAAGTAAAATTATCTTTTTTCCTTTGACCTAAAATAAACTTGCTCTCTTATTCACTTTTTTTTTGGCAAGATTTCTACTCAGTTATGTGTCTATTGTATTTTCATACACACAAAAAAAAAATCTTTCATTTATTATCTTAAAAAAATAAAATATAATTTTTAAAAATATATAATTTATTTGTTTAGTACATTGATTATATTTTTATCAATTATTTATATAAATAAATAAATCTTTTTTATTGACCTTACTTTAATTTATTTAAATGTATAATTTTTATTTTACTAATTTAATAAAAAATTTTATTTTATATTATTTATAAATTATAATTTTTTTCTAAGCATCATTATAATTTGAAGTGAATTAATACGTTCAATTTAAGCTATTTTATAAGACATATAGATTGTCGAGCACTGATAAAAAGTATTGACTCGTTTTAAAATAACTTTATTTTATGATAAAAATGAATTTTACTCTATATTAATATTAGATTAATGAAATATCAAAGTTTCATCTTATTATAATGAAAGTGTAATAATAAATTATTAATTTACTTTAATAATATTTCTTAATTTTTTTATTTTACTTTTATTGTAAATACTATTTTAAAATAGAGCAATTTTGATTATCATCATTATTGTTATTTAAAAATATTAAAAATAATATCTATTGATTTCTTATATTATATATTTATAGATTAATTTATTAAAGTGTACAAGTAACAAATAATTTAGTTATACTCTTAAATTTTGATGTAATTAAAATATATTTAATTTATTTTTTAATGATTAAAAAATATTTTAAAGCGATGCATATAGACATTAATCTTACATGTTAAATCTATTATTATGAGAAAATGTTAATTTTTTTAGATGCGTTAATTAATTTTATTTTCTAATTATTATTATTATTATTATTATTATTATTATTATTATTATTATTATTATTATTATACTCTATAATTAAATTTCTTTTATTATTAAATTATATTTCAATGTATTATAATAATTAAATAATAAATATTATATTGTTTTAAAAAAAAATATTATACTATTAGCATTAGTTGATGTTAAACAAAACTATATATATGTAACTAATATGCAATATAATTTTATTAATAGATAATAATTTTATTTATATAATATAAATATAATATTTCATATTATTATAAAATAAAATTAAAATTTTCTCATTTATTATTTATATTCTCATAATACATATATAAAAAAAATAAAATTAGCAGCATCGTGTGGCATTAAGCTTGTCTCGAAATAAAATAGAATTAAAAGACGGATTTTATAAATATATGTTTTTTAATTATTTTATAATTTATATATATAATCTCTTTTAATTGTAACTGTATAATTTAATATTATCTTTTTTTAAAATAATTTTAATCATAAATATATTAAATTATTTTATGATTCCTAATTATATAACTAAATCACATACTAGTCATATAATATAATTTTTAGTGTAATCACATAATAGTCATATAATATAATTTTTAGTGTAAAAAAATCTAAATTTTCATAATTTTTATAATTTTACTCTATACTTTTTTTAAAAATAATTTTATCCTAACCTATGGAGAATGAATTAATTGCACCCTATTGTTAATTTCTTTTGTTATACTTAACAGCTCTGCTAGCGCAACACACTTAATCTCCTAATTAAATATAAAATAAATTTAGTCATTTTACGTTAACAAGTGTTTGATGAAATGCACAAGTTTAACACTTGCTATTATGCCCAGGGAGCTGAGATTGAGAAGCAACTCTCTCAATGGGTGATTCCCTTTTTTGTTCAAACTGAGATTGAGAAACCATTATCCCAACAGAAGCAGCTTTCCAATTGAGATTAATTAACAACAATTATCAACTCTGCCTGTAATTAGAGGTGATTTCCAATGAGTTTACATAAACCAATCAACTCCACTTGTTCCAATACCATCTTTTTAATATCCCCTATTTGTAAAAGCAATTCAGGGATGAATTTTCTTAGGGGGAGGGGGGAATATAACAACCTAAATTTTTTTAAATAAATAAAAAATCATAAAAAATTTTTATTTATTAATACAAAACTTAAATTTATAGTCTGAACAAGATTAATACTATTGCTAGTACATGTGAAGTTCTAAATTACAAATTTAGATAATACTAATACAATTAAATAATTATTAATAACCTGCGAGAAAAAAAGTACGTTATTCTAAAAAAAGTTTCATCCTGTAGCCTAAAAAAAATAGGGTGAACAGGAGTAAGTGTTCGACTTAGAGAGTAAAATATAAATTTTAAGTATAATTTCTATAACTATCTAAAACTAATACATCATAAAGAGTGGAATGCAACACCTTTATAGTTTTCATACAAATCACATCATAACAGTAAAAAATGTAAATTTAGAGCATTCACGAACCCATATAATATTCAAACAGTACATATATGAAAACTGATCCCTTATACAGCTCTCTTAATCCAATATCTGTCAGCGAGTGTCTTTCAAGCCGGACTTTAACTTGATAAATCAAATGCGGGCCAACGAGATCATCTCGAGTCGTGCCTTCATTGACTTATTCATAAAGGACCGGGTCCAAGCGAGTATCTCTCAAGCCGCGTCTACCCGTCCTATCCATATCCAATACCACACACCACACACACGCCAATGCACGCACACTATTCTAAATTACTATAAATAACATCAATGGCACTTCATCAATTAAGAATGCAATATAAAACGTGTCTAGTGTCTAACTACATAGATATATATTTATAAGTGATGCATGGATATGTCTGAACATATAATAATATTGAAATTATAATTAAAATTAATATTTTACTCACAGTACAACAGAGACGACTGTAGAGGTTGGGTGAAGGAAGATGGTTAACCCTGATCACCTACATAATTTTATTGTGAATTTATTAGTACAAATTCAATTAAAAATAAATTTAAAGAGGCAAACACATCATAATTTATGCTGAAAATTTGATAGAATTTTCCCTATACCTAGAACATACCCAGCCTGTAAAATAGTTCAAATAACACTTATAAACTAAACCCATATCTCATTATCATTATATGGCTCATTCTGAACCCTCCAAACCAGACAATAATCACAACATCAGACAACTAAATTATAAGACTTCAAAATTAATATTTTTAAAAAACTATCCAAATTAACTTTAAAAATTCTATAAACTTACGCCGCAGTCCTTAAAAATGGTTATTGCAAAAAGGATCATAATTTTCTGATTATACACAAATATTTTATAAATTTTATTCTTACTCAGTACAAGACCAAATTTGAGCAATGTAGAGTTCGGGTTTACTTATGTCAAATCTGACACCTGAAACTTGTCCAGAACATTTGAAAATTCTAGGATTGGCTATAATATCGACCACGTTCTAAGCTGGGCCATCGGGCTGTCAGATCTGACTGAAAATGCGATCCCAGTGTCATTGAGCTATGCTCGATCCGATTGCACCTAAATTAATTTCAAATTTTGTTAATAATTATCATAAAATTATTTTTAAATTTTGAGAATAGAAAAAGTTCGAAAATCTCAACAAACGATCTAAATCATCCGATTATGATATTTTTTCAAACGGTGTCGGGATTGATCCGAAGATTTTATTGCCCTCAGTCCAACAATAGTCTCGGATCGTCAATCCAACGATTGGATCGCCGAAGAAATTGTCAAAAAGCCACTGCCTCTTCTTTCTCTCTCCTCTTTCTCTCTCTTCGATTCTCACCAGAAACTCTATTAAAATAGGCAAGGCTTGCTGCCATCTTCCTCTTTGGACTAAGGCGTGTTGAATGCTAGCTGGGACGTGGTGAGAAAGTGGCCAGAACGACAGGAGCAAGATAAAAGCTTTGGTCCTTCTTTCCTTCGTATCGCCGGAAAGAATGGAGGACTCCACTCCATTCAGCCTCTGTTTGAAGGCCGATCTGCTTGCTAGACGTACTAAGTACTGCACCAATTCATGGCCTTTGTTGGATCTGCTGGTCGGGGAAGGTGCAACGCGAACCAGATGGCAAGAGGGAAAGTGGCTCGTGACATGAGCTGAAGTTGGAAGAAGGAAAAATTAAACATTCATTTTGTATTATTATTATTATTATTATTATTATTATTATTATTTTACAATATTTGACTAAGCTTTGTACTTTCTGCCATGCTTAAAATTTTCTTTAAAAGGAAATAAAACTAAAGGTGCTATTAATATTAATAGTAACCATAGCATTAATAAAAGCATTACAATAGTAATAATAAAATCAATTGATCAATAACTTGACTTTTGTTAACTCTAAATTGATTGAGCTTATGCGTAAAAAAAAAAAAAAAATCTTGTTATATCTTAAATAAATCTTGTAAATTTATAGCAAAACTTAGTTACAAAAGTATAGTAATATAACCACATTAAATTTATTATAATCTGAAATTGATATAATGCAACCTAACAATTTCTTTTTTTTTTTTAACATACTCATAAAAATAATATTATAATATATACTTGTTTAATAAAAATGGTTCAATCACCATTTTATAACTTTGGTCATTTCATTTAAAGTAAATAAATAAATAAAATGTGTACTTTTGAATACATAAATAATTTAACCATGTATTCAAACCAAAATTTATTTTAGATAGTAATTATAGATTTAAATAAGTTCAGAATATGTATGAATAATATTAAAATAATATTTCAAGTTCATAAAATTTATATCATTATTTATTTAAAAAAATTTAGATTATTACATCAATACTTAAACACATAATTGTACAATAAAGAACAAGTGAAATATACGAGCGATGACATGTATAAAAATAGCCAAATGGCCAACGTGTATTCTGACGTGGCACTCAAGCTTTCTCTTCCCATCTATCTTCTTCTTCTCGTAGAAATCCAAGAAGTAAGAAAGGCACATGCAGAAAAAGGCACAGAAAATGTAACGTATGATGAAAGATCCTTAATCATCGATGGTGAACAATGAATTGTCTTCTTTGTTTTCATCCATTATCCTCACAGCACTCCTCAGGCACATACCAACTGCTATTTCTACCAAGTAAATCTCACTTGTCATGAGTAAATATATCTTTTATTTTCTCTACCTTTTCTTGATAAAGAAAACAAAGAAGAACCAAAACATTGCTTTTCTTGTCATTTTCTCGATTGTTTTATTGGGTTCTAATTGAAGTGCTAGATGTTCATGCTTTTAATTTTTTCTTTACTCTTTTCTTTTTCTATTCATTTGGCTAACTTAATTAATGGGTTTTCTTCTTACTTTTTACGTGCATATAAAACAAAGCAGCCTAAGAGACTTTATCCATTTGTCAAAGATGCTGTACTCTAGATGTGAATGAAATGAAGTTATTGAGCAGTCTTGATGACGTAATAGTAAAATAAAGCAGGTTATTTGCCACGCTGTAATGACGCGAGCTATAAAGGTTCTGCATACGATTAGGGGGAGCAAATTTTAATTTTAATTTAAAAATTAAATTAGATTGAGTTAATTTAATTTAATTTAATTGATTTAATTTAATTTATAAATTTTAATAATTTTAATTAATCGATTTGATTATTTTTATAAAAAAAATTAAATTAAATTAAAATTATTAATATATATATATATTAAGAAAATTTTAAAATTTTTTAATTTTAATTTTTATGTATTTTTTTATATTTTTATTATTAAAATTTAATGTTAAAAATATAAAATTTTAAAAAATTTAATTTGATCAGTTTAAAATCAAACCGGATTGATATTCATCGATTTGGCTCAATTTAATTTTCTCTTAATAATTAATTTAATTTAATTTTTAAAATTTTTAATTTTTAATTTTTAATTTTTTTAATTCAAAATTAAACTGATCATTTGGACACTCGTATATGCAATAATTTTATGAACAAAGTTTAACAGATGGGCATTGTTTTTATATCTGTAGACAAAAAGGTAGATCTAGAGATTATACAAACTCATATTTTTGGATAAGCCATTAAATGCATTTAATAGTTGATAGATGTTTAAATAATTAAATAAATATATTTAATAAATTTTAAAAATTTAGTGAACAATTGATAAAGAGCTAATAAAATATTAAATTGCAATAATTTATATTAACTTTAAAATATTTTATATATCAAAAATAACCCTCTTCATAACGCTAGGCCTCGCGACTTCACTGCTTCCACTACGGTTCTACTTCCTCGAATATACTTTCTTTTTTAGACATTATTGTAAATATCTTAGAATAAATAAAATATCATAAAATTAATATTAGGTATGCATACAGTCAATTTGTTGTCTACTTAATATTGACAAATAATGACAAAATAATAAAATAAATAATATTTCAATAATAAAATAAATGATATAGTATACTAAATTAGTAATTATATAATTAATTTAATAATAAAATAATATAATATAATACAGTACATCAATAATTATTTGTTTATTTTAATAATAAAATTAATAATTATATCATTTATAAAATTAATAATTATATTATTTATATCTTTATTAATAATTTTATATATAAATAATAATAATAATTAAATATAATTTTACTAAATTTTTAATAAAAATAACTATCATAAATTATCAATTAATTATAATATTATTAATTATATCCGATTGTTAAATCAAATAGACACTACCAATAATTTCACTCTAAAATGAACGAAGGGCTTTTTAACGAAATAAAATTTGGGACCAATTTGTGCAACTTCAAACAGTGAGGATTGACTTGTAATTTTTGAAAAAATTATGGTTATTTTGTGAATTAATCCTTAAAATACTAGTACAAATTACTAAAGGCAAGTTAAATGCGATCGGTTACCGGTCCTCCCGGTTCAAAAAGGCCCCGTATAAAAAAGATCCCAGTTTACGGAGAAGAACATTCTGTATAGACGCAGAAAATTTGATCCCAAATTCTCCGGCGACGGAGCTCTTTCCCTTTCTGTATAAATCCACTAACTGAAAGAGCTCCTTTTTCCTTTTTAAGTGTATAATAAAGCTAAGGGTTTTAGGTTTCACCGCAGAGCCATGTCTGCTATCAACCGATCTTCCAGCACCCCGTTGAAGAACGGCGGCCTCCCTCCTCAAGAGCTTCTTGACGATCTCTGCAGGTCCCTACCTACACTTTATTTCAATTCTTCTTATATGTAGCCGTATGAATTTTTGGATTTTTCAGTCCTAGGGAAGTGAATTTCTATTTCTATTTGGGTTGTTATGAATCGAGTTGGTTGAATGTGGGGATCGATAAGAATTCGAGGGTTATTTATGATTGTTTCTGTAGTTTCTTTAGCTGTTTGGATGCTGAGAACATGAGGGAAAAAAATCAACATGAACTTTTGGAATTCTGTATTTCTTTTTTTTTTTTTAGTTTGAAGAAATATTAGCTAAATAATTGAATAATTGGATATCCTTTTCTATCATGGTTAAATTTTACTTCTGAATTTGTTGTTAAATGTTTAGTTTGAACTTTCTACTCTTATTCAACTTCCAGAACCAAAATGTTGTCTTAGCAGTGAGATATAAAAACAAGCAATGTCATCGCCAATATTATATGAGCGAACCTGCAGCTTTTAGTCTTTATCACCCTTTGGTAATCCGTTGCTTAGTAATATGCACTCTGCTTCAATTAAAGTATAGAGTTTGCTTCTTGCCAAGTGATGATTGAAACTTGATTAAGATCAATTAACATACTGCTGGTTATTCTGCTCAACTTTTGGCTGTGGTTTAACTTTAAGGCTAATAATCCTGCTCTGCAGTAAAGAAACCCACTTGTATCAGAAGAAGTATTTTTCAATTTTTCCTGTGCTCTCTTAGCAGTCCAAATGAAGAAATATTCTCTTAGCATTCCAAAATATTAAGTTTCATCATTTGTTATTATTTACCTTGTGGTGAAGCCAAATACCACATAAACGGAAAACAAGTTGACATGTGTGTTTCTCTCTGCTGTGTCAGTGTAGTCAAAAGTGAAAAAAGCTCTTGTTTAAGTGTTGAAGTGCAACAACAAATAGGAAATGCTTTTCCATATTCTAAGCGAAGCGCTTTTAGTGAAGTGAGGGCTTTTTGTTCTTAAAGCACAGAGTGTAAACAGCCTCAACTTCAAGGCTAATGTTGGAAGATGTTGAGACTGATTTAGATGAAGATTTTAATGGAAATGGATCTGATTTCGGAGATGAGGATGGAAGTGTTGGGGACTTTGATGGGAAATCTAGTTAAAATCTTTAGGTTATGACTATGAATTTGAATGCTAAAAACTTTTGGATGTTTGATGATTTCTTAAGGGTTTAAATTTTATGTAGAGGATTGTATTTTCTTTGCATATGATATTATTAGTTAATTTTTTAAATAAATTTGCGCGTCGTTAAATGAGCAAGTGCTTTTTTTGCGCTTTAAGTGGTGGGGTGATAATTGCTTTGACTGTGCCTTATGCTTTTAACTACGTTGGCCTATGTGTGAGTATTGCTTCAACCTAATAAACATGACTTGCATGCTGTGATCTAAATTGATGGCATTAGTGTTCGTGGTCTCTCATAACTTGAGGAGTTTATTTGTTTATTTATTTCCAGAAGTGAGCTATCTACTCTTATTTTGACTTGATATTTTAGTCATTGATATGTAAGTTCTGGAAATATTTCTCTCATTATTGTTGGGGTGGGCCCCTAGGATTGGAAGAACTTTTTCACTTGTTTTCCTCTTTTTCCCCTTAAAAAAACGATATCATATACTTTTATAACATTTCATCTGAAGCCTTTTTATCAATAATTTGATGCAGTCGGTTTGTTTTGAATGTACCAAAAGAAGATCAACAGTCATTTGAGAGAATTTTATTCCTCGTCGAGTATGCACATTGGTTCTATGAAGATAATTCAGTGGAAAAGAATCCCTCACTGAAGTCGTTCAATCTAAAGGAATTCACATCCTTACGTATCCTCTTTATAGCATCTTCTTGGAATTGGTTGCATCCTTTAATTTTGGAAATGCATTATTATTTACTAATCTACTATTCACTTGTTGATGAATATGTTAAGTTAATTCTGTGATGTATATTTCTTGTGTTGTTCTTTTGATGACATATTTTCATTAAACATACCAATCCAGTGTAAAAGAAGGAAGTATTGGCATTAATTGATCAAATGATGGACCGTTTGGCTATTAAGCCTAATGCTAGATTTTTCTTGACTATGGTGTTGTGAGGCTAACATACTAATATGTTTGTATCTTTATTCAGGTACTTCTTCTCCATTCTTAGACTGTAAATCTTTGCTGGTATTTACAAATAATAATAATAATAATAATAATAATAATAATAATAATAATAATAATAATAATTAATAAATACATAAATAAATAAATAATAATTCAGATGGTTAAGGCGTTTAAGAGACTTTGAGATTCATGTCTTTATAATAGGTGAAGTCTGTGACAATCAGTTTGTTCTTTAACATGAGATGCTCAGGATTCCTGCTGTTAGAATTAGAAGAACTTGTTGCCGAGGTTTTTTGTGATTATTAGATTTAATAACCTTTGTAAATTTTCATGTTGTTTGTTAGCATGTTCATTGTGAAAAAAGAATTCTGGTGTACAGAAATGGTTGATGTTTGTTTCCATGAGATCAGCGTCTTGGATGTTGTTTCATTGGTCAATTGGAGAAAGTGAAATGGAGTTTGGAAGAAGCTAATGCAGCTTTATTCCAAGTATAGCAGGCTGATTTAATCTTTTGCCATAGCTTTATTGTTTTGGCCTTAGGGCTGTGTTGACCCTAAATTTGGAATGAGATTTATCCTTGTTAAATTGACATGCACTAAAGAAGTGGCTTGCTTTTGCAGAAAACAAAGAAATAAACCAGCTAAACCAATGTGCACAACCTTATGGTTGCCATGGACTTTTGTATGGATGTGTAGATTCTAGATATGCTGCGTTTATATTGTGCTGCTCTATCACTATGTTAGGACTATTTGCAACGTATTTTTATATTTTTGCATCTATAATTCCTTGTCTATCATCATGTGTTTCTATTTTATTAATATGTATTTTATCATTTTATCCTGTTTCCTTAATATATCACAGTGTTTAACAGTTGTGATGTATTGAGACCTTATGTTGCTCACATAGATGACATATTTAAAGACTTCACTTCATACAAGGTTCGAGTTCCTGTAACTGGAGCAATCATTTTGGATGAAACCTTTGAAAGGGTGAGGCCTCCTATGATGAAATCTAGTGTGAATACTTGTATATGGTCCCTGTTTAGTGACAAGATTCGTAAATGTGAAGTTTTCTCTTAATTTGCAACCAATCCCATATGTCTTTGTTCTATCTTTGCGCATGATATTGTTGTCATTTTATGCAATCATGTGAGGATTTGAACATGAGTATATAGCATTACTGATGCCTTAGTTTAGTTATTTTCTTTCAGCTATTGGAATTCTTTTTGCTGCAACACATCTTCACCATTTTTCTTTAGTGTAACAGTAAAGTTATACCATTTGTGACCTGGATTTCAATGGTTAATAGTAATGGAAACATGTTCTTTGCAAAGCAGGGATAAGGCTGCGTATATCAACACTCCCCAAAGCTCACAAGTTGGGTTGCTTCGTGCACTGAGTTACCCCTTTTTCTTTACATCTTCACCATTTTCCTGAAGTCCTAAATTAAGATATCTCTTTCTCTCTCTCTCTATCCCCCGCACCTCCCTTCATCAAATAACATGCTGAATGATTAGGTTATAGAAAAAATATTAAAGTATTATTTATAATGAGACTTTAAAAAATGAGAAGAATCCAAAATGTTTCTCTCATTTGTTTAGCTCTTAGTAGTAGTTGATAGCTTGTAGTGGTTGCTAACTGTTAATGGCTAATAGTTGTTAGTTGTGTAGTAAATCTTTGGGGATATAGTGGAAACTTTTTATTTCTTTTCTTTAATGAGTTATACAAATTAAAAATGTATTGAATAATAATTAATAAAATCACAGATAAGTTTCTTTAGATGTCTTTCATATTTTTGTTCTTGCTTAAATATATGAATGCCATTGTTAATTTAAATATTTACTTAATATTTTGATGGCAAACATTTTATCACTTTCATAAAATTGTAAATAGTTTGATGATGTGACATGTTTATTAGAAGAGATGGTGTTTCTGTAATTGGCAATTTTTTATGAGGATAATTTAGTCCAACTGTTAAAACAATTCCCAATAGCTAACAACTTAGGAAAAAACTCCAAAATGGAACTGACAAAACCAATAGCTATTTGGGATTTCCAACAACTAATACATCTTGATTTCATTTGCTGAGAACATTTTCTATTCACCTTTTGACTTGTTGGTGGGATTGGCTAACAGCGGCTCTCAATTGCGGAACCCAATGCCTGCTTACTGTTGATGAAAATGTTGAATGCTTTTTATGGTAGCAAAAATCTTAACCCTGATTTTTAAGTGAGTGTCATGAAGTGTTAAATTTATTGCATGTAAGGCAGTTTGGCCTTGATATTACCTGAGAAGAGATGGTCCAGTACTTGAAGATTAAAAGATTATAGAAGAAAAAGGGAAACATGCTCCTAGGTTCAAAGAGTAGTCCAACAACTTGCAATTAAAGGTTACAGAGATGGGACATTAGTAGGAGATGATATTGGCTTTATTTGAAGAGCTAATGTTATTGTACACAGCATAAATTCTTGCTCCTATCTATTTTGCAAAAATTCTAAATATTCATATGCTTACCTATTTAAAGCATGCCTTGTGCCTATCTATTTGTATGGCGTTTGACCAGAGTATTTATAATTAACATGTCAATCCCTTACAATTATCTGTTTGGACTGATTCTCATTTAGCTCCGTGAGGTGACCAGTGAGCACTTTTTTGTGCAATTTAAGAAATAAAATTTTTAACTTGTAATACTTGTCAGATTTATCTGATGTTGAAGTAAATGTTTGAATTCATTCTATCTAGTTTCATTGCTTGGTTGATGTGATTTTATTTGTGATTTGCAGTGCCTGCTAGTGAAGGGTTGGAAAGGGACGAGCTGGAGTTTTCCACGGGGCAAAAAGAACAAAGATGAGGAAGACCATGCATGTGCCATCAGAGAAGTAAGTTTTTATCTTGCATAGTATTGTATTTGTGTAATACCTCATTCATCCATCTTTTAGCACTCTTTTTGCTTGAATGATGGATACTCTTTACATGAACAGTTGAACCACTGGACAAGTGATGATTAGAATTCTTTTTTCTATTATCAAAATGTATTACTGCTGCTAGTGACTATATGATGAATGCTTTAACTGACTCAATAAATGTGGATAGGCTATTGATATCATGTTAATAAATAGTTCTGTAAATGTATGATGTGAATCATGCAATACATCTGTTCAGGGTAATTAATCTTGTTGAGATAAGGATGATGAGCTCAACCAAGGGTGCATATCATGAAGAGCCTTATTGTTCCATGAGAAAGATGGATGGATTGCATAGATTGCTTAAACTTTGGAGGAACACTGTATTTTCTTCTTCATCTGCTCAGGCAAACAATGAAGCTGGCTCTTATTAATATGATCGCCAATTCCTTCTAAAATCAAAAATTACTTTCTTCCTTGAAAGTGTTGATTGTTATACTTTAAAAGTCTCAGGTGGCATAAATATTAGGTTTTTTTTGTGCCTGATTCAAATGCTGGCTTACTTTTATTCATAGCTGAAGTGGAAGAGGTTTTTGCATTTGGCATTTGAAAAATAAATATTTTACTTTGTGGCACAAATGTATCTCAGTTGGATTACACCAAGGTTCAGCTGTAAGCATTTACTTTTTTACGAAACATATATAAGTGAGTATCCTTTGGTGCATAATGCTTGCGGATGATATAGTTCTGATAGATGAAACGCGAGAAATAGTCAATAGAAAGCTAAAGTTTTGGAGAAGTACTTTAGAGTCAAAGGGCTTTAAGTTAAGTAGAAAAAAGACAGAATACATGCAGCGCAAGTTCAGTGAAGGCCGAACTGGTGATAGAGAATGAATTAGTTTGGATGGAATGGTATTGCTCCAAAATAATCACTTTAAATATCTCGGCTCAATCCTTCAAGTAAATGGAGGATGTGAGGAGGATATTAGTCATTGGATTAAAGCCGGATGGTTGAAGTAGAGTTGTGCCACGAGAGTTTTATGTGATTGTAAAATTCCCAATAAGTTGAAAGGAAAATTTAACCATACATCCATACGACTGGTCATGTTTTATGGCAGTGAGTGTTGGGAAATGAAGAAGTCGTATGTGTTTAAGATAAGATTTGCGGCGATGAGAATGTTAAGGTGGACGAGTAGCCATACCAGACTAGATACAGTCCGTAATGAGAGTATTAGAGAAAAGGTAGGAGTGGTGCTAATTGAGGATAAGTATTGAGAAGAGAGATTGAGGTGGTTTGGTCATGTGAAGTGTAGACATACGGAGGCTCCAGTTAGACAAGTAAAGCATATTGGGTTAGAGGATAAAAAGAAAAGAAGGGGTAGACCTAAACTGACTTGGAGGAGAGTAGTACAACATGGTTTAGAAGCATTACACATTTTCAAGGATTTAACCCAAAATCGTTTAGAGAAGAGAAAGAGAATTCATATAACCGACCTTAATAAATTTTTGAAATAAAGGCTTAGTTGAGTTGAGTTGAGTTGAGTTGAGTTGCATTGCACAAATGTTACTGAGAGAATTATTTTACTTGTTGAGTTTGAGGGTAAAAGAAAAGTAGGAGATTCTTTCTTGGATGAGGAACTTTACATTAATTGATTGATTCAACACAAAATTTTCAACAGTTACTTGGAGAAATTGATATAAGTAGTTTTAGGAGCATTTGAATATCCCCTTACTTCCCCCCACCCCAACAGCACCACACCCACACCGCGCGCCTGGACCCCCCCCCAGCGGGCGGCGGCTCTGCAGTGTTTTCTCTTTTGCGTGCACATTTAACTATTTGCTTGATTTCTGTGTGTTAAATGCAGGTTTTGGAGGAAACAGGTTTTGACGTTTCAAACCTTCTCAACAAAGAGGAATGCATTGAAGAGATGTTTGGACAGCAGAGGGTGAAGCTTTACATTATTGCTGGCGTGAAGGATGACACTGCCTTTGCACCACTTACGAAAAAGGAGATCAGTGTATGTGATCCCATTTTATCTAAATTTATTGACAGTTTCTTCTGCCTTTGTTAATTTAATATAATGTTCTTAACTGGTAACTTAAAGTATCGGTTCAAAATTCAGATCTGTAATTAAAAATTTAATCGTCTGTGAAATTCATTTTTAAACCTGATATACATTTTACTCAGATTCTTGGCTGAACCACCTGCCAAGGGCTGACAATTGGGTTTTTAACCATGTTCATATCAGTATTTTGCGTCGTCTCTAAAATTGCTACCCCTATTGACATTTTAACCTAGTATCTATTTGTTTCCAATGTCTTTGTCTCCTGTAGCCTTACCAATTTTTTATGTCTGACTTCATCATTGATGGGATAACCTCAATGAATTTTCCATTGCATAGATATCTTCATCAAGACAATGGAATGCATCTTGTAGAATATCATCGTATTAAGAGCATATTTTTATTGTATCTGCTTGCAGGAAATTGCATGGCAACGACTTGATGAACTGCAGCCAGCAAGTGATGCTGTAATATCTCGTGGGATCACTGGCCTCAAGCTTTACATGGTTGCCCCATTTTTAGAGTGAGTGCTTTAGTGCATAATCTTGATAATTTTAAATATCTAACTATGTCTTCCTAAATTCAATGGACTCGACTTCATGCAGGTCCTTGAAATTGTGGATTTCAAAGCATCAGCCCCCTGTAGCTCCAAGACCTGATATGCCTATCAAAGGTTTCATTTTCTTTTTCTTTAGAAATTCTGATGCTTTGTCGTTGTCATTAGGTTTGTGTGAATCTTATGGATAGAAATGGTGAATAAATAAATAAAAACTCAACAACAATAACAGACTTGCAGCATTAAATTTGCCATGAGAGCATCTTGCATACTCGTGGCATATGTTTCTGCCCATAGATGGTCTTCCAGAAAAGTTGTTAGGGCCAAGAGTGATGATTGTGTGGTGTGTTGATGAACAGTAAAATATCACTAGAAGATTGGAACCATGTTAGATTGCATTTGGAGTAGGCCTAGCCACGGGCTGGTTCTGGGTTGGAGATGGGGTGGAAAAAGGATTGGATTGTTTCCAATCGGTTTTAGTTCAACCCAGTTATATATATATATATATATATATATATATATATATATATATATATATATATGCACTGTTATTAAAGGTGCGCCTGAGGTGCAATGCGCACTAGGCAAGGGACCCATCGCCTGAGACACCTGAAGGCGAGTGACCTACAGGAGGTGCACCCAGGCGCACCTATCAGGCGTGCCTAGAGAGCCCAACCGTAAGCGCACGCTTTTTTTTTTTCTCTTCCCACATGTAGACAACTGTCACAACAAAAAGAAGAAGAACAGAAGAAGACGACATTGAAGACAGCAGACAACAACCTTGAAACAGAAGAAGAAGAAGAAGAAGTTGGAGATGATGCGTACCTGGCTGCCTGCTGATGAAATGTAGGCTGCTGCTAAGTGGTGGGCGTTTATTGGTGTGGCATGTATGTCCTAATATTATTTAAATGGGCTGATTTTAATGGATTGATGGTTATTGGGCTAAACTTAATTTAGAGATAATATATTTTGTTAATACTTGTTTGCATGTATTTTTTTAATTATATTTTTCATAAAATAAAAATAAAAATAAATTATAGTTATAAAATTCAATTTAAATTATTTTAAATTATGTTTTGGTAGATATTACTAAATTAAACATATAGTTAAAATTAAAATTGTAATGCAATAAAAATTAAAATTATTATTTTAATATTATATTAAAAATAAAATTAATATATTAAATTTTAATGATAATTTTCAATAATATCAGTGTTATCAAAGGCGCGCCTCAGGCGCAAGGCGCATCGGGCGCAGCCCCAGGGGCCTCGGGGCAGCTGAGGCGCAAGACCTCACCGAGGCGCGCCCCAATGAGGCAAGACCTCACCGAGGCGCGCCCCAATAAGGCAAGGCACATTATAAAATGATGGGCTGCTAGGGTTTTTTTTTTTAAACTTGTCCAGCAGCCAACAGCCAGCAAAAAGAAAAAAAGAAGAAGAAGAAGAAGAAGAACAAGAAGAAGAAGAGGAAGAAGAAGAAGAGGAGTGAAGGGAGAGATCTCAAACAAACCTGGAATGTATTTTTTCTTCTTCTTTTCTTATTCTTCTTCTTCTCTCTCTCTCTCTCTCTCTCCTGTGCTGGGTATTCTTTTTCTGCTTCCTTTTTTTTTTTGGACTGCCATGCTCTCTCTTCTGCACTGCACTTTCTGTTTCCTTTTTTTTTTTTTTGGACTGCCATGCTCTCTCTTCTGCATTGCACTTTCTGTTTCTGCTTCCTTTTTTTTTTTTTTTGGACTGCCATGCTCTCTCTCTCTCTCCCTGCTGTAGTGTTTCTGCACTGCACTTTCTGTTTCTGCTTCTCTTTTTTTTTTTTTTTGGACTGCCATGCTCTCTCTCTCTCTCCCTGCTGTAGTGTTTCTGCACTGCACTTCTTCTCTTTTTTTTTTTTTTTGGACTGCCATGCTCTCTCTCTCTCTCCTGCAGTGTTTCTGCACTGCACTTTGTTTTCTGCATTTTTTTTTTTGCTGCCATGCTCTCTCTCTCTCTTTCCTGCACTGTTTCTGCACTACATTCTTCTTCTGCATCTTTTTTTTTTTTTGCTGCCAATCCTTACCCTGCAATGTTTTTCTTTTCCTTTTCTTTTTAGTATAAATTTGTGATTTTGACATATTATTTATTGTGAATATGTGAACATTTAGTAGTTTACTAGTTTATTAAACTTTAATTTTTAGTAGTTTATTTTTATCTCTTTTGGATTATAAACTAATTATTACTTGCATATTTGTTAGTTATTATTATATAGTTTTATGTTACTTGAGGTGTGATAGCATAATTATAATTTTTTTATTTTTAATATATATTTTTTATTTTTGCGCCTCGGCTCTCTCGGGCGCGCGCCTGCGCCTTGCGCCTAGGCTCCAAGACACCTTGGCGCCTCGGTGCGCCTTGAGCCTTTGATAACTATGAATAATATATATAACTTAATTAACAATAATGGTGGTTAATATATTTTTATATGATTACTAATATAATAATTAAATTTATGGTGCTTATTTTTAATGAATTTATTATATAATTTATTTTTAATGAATTGCGCCTCACTGCACTAAGGCACATGCCTGTGCCTTGCGCCTAAGCTCCTGGATTCCTTGGCACTTTAGTGCTCCTTGAGCTTTTAATAAATATATATATATTATTTCATCGGACAAGTCTTCAAAATTTTGAAGACAATCCTTAATTGTCATGAATGAAAAAGCAAGAGTATTTATAAGAGGAGATTGCTTCTCAATTCTTGTATGCTTTTAATCTAGGATAAATATGCAACTTACAAATAGACATATTCATAAGAGGCAATGACTCTTCAACTTTAGTTTTTTGTAAACTTTTAATGTGAGAGTGGGACAACTTATTCATATTTATGATAGGAGGGAGATAGCTAAATTCTGTGTAACTTGAAAATTTCAATGTTCTACTTCTACATTGACAATGATCAAGAATTTTGAGAAAGTTTTTATTTATAAAAGGAGCTCTTACCTACTAAAAGGATATTGGCTTGGGCTTGTATGATGTGTAATATTTGAGGTCATCAAGTTAGTTTCTTTTTTTTTTTCTCTTTAAATATAATTACTCTTTTTCTTATTTTTTAAAAAAGTTTTTTGTTCGCACTGAACTGGACCAACGAGGACTGAATTGGTAGTTTGGGTCCTGTCTGGTTCATATTTAGGGTGAAGGGCCCTTAATCTCCAGAGGTGGGGTGTCCTGGTTTGGAACCAGGAACCAGTGACAGATTCCATTTTGTTACTGGCTCTGAACTGGCCTGTGGCCAGGTATAATTTAGAGTTTAGATTCAAAGCATTTGTCTGATGACTTTTCAGTCAAATAAGCAGCCAATCTGGAGTCGGAAAAGTTCTTCAGCTTAGTCTGTTGTAGGATACTAGGATTTCAAGTTGCTCTTTCCAATTTATGTTATTTATCAACACCAGAGTTCTGCATATAGTGATGAATTCAAAAGCATAGTTATGCGTTCAAATGTAAAAAAGAGGGATTGCACTTCTGTTAAATGGTGGCAAATACAAACTCTGTTCATCTAATTGGCTCTGGAAGCCACATATGATGACTTCAATTTGTAATCCTGTATTTTTCTAGAATAGGTAACAGCTAACAGCATCCTTGAAGCTTTTCATTGAAAAAAATAAAGTTAGTATGCTTAATTATACTGTCCATTTTTTTGCTAATGAGTTCCTTTTCATTTCTGTCAAGGCATGTGTGTGTGGAAAGCCAAGAACACTTCCATAGGGAGTGGCACTAGCACAACAATAGTTGATACCCAATCAACTAAGCCTGGAACTGATGCTCATCCTCCTGATGCTGGCCCTGGCAAAAGCTTTAGAAATTTTAGATTTGACACTGCTGGAATCTTGCGAGCAATGGAAGCTGGGTTTTCTTCCTGACGATTGGCAATGGTAACTCTTTGTAGATGCTCCATGGTTACATAGATGGGTTAGTGTTTCTTATGTATCACCAAGCAGCTGTAATCATCTTCATGTCAACTAGCTGTGCTTGATGTATATGAATTGTGTCGGTATTTGGCGGTTGGGTTTAGTGTATATCCTGTACAGAAGCCCTTTTTGTGTCAGAGAGTGTTTTTGTCAAATTTTCTTAGTACATTGCACTGAACTGCAGATCCTTTTGCCACAAAAGCCAAGTGACTTGCTATTGGCTGTTGTCCTTGTCTCTGGGTTTAGATTCTCAATCATGTGTAAGAGTACTATGTCATCCGTAAACCTATTGTTGTGTTGCTTCTTTATTCACTTTTAGTCTTTCTTTTTTTCAAGAAAAAACAAAAGCTGAAGTAAGTGAAATTTGTGAGGCAAAAATGTGGTATGCTTGGAGAACTGGTGGTGTGGTTTTGGCCTTAGCTGGGTTTAGTGATTTTGTTGCACTGTGATTTCCAGGCATTGCTGTATTTTGAACTCACTGTAATGTTCGGCAACTTTTAAGGTAGCATTAGCATTTTGACCATAGTTAAAATACTATCTCTTATATTTATACTGTTTGGTAACATAATGTTTAGAGGTTGAGGGAGTGATCTATAAAAAGTTATCCTCTTAAACTTTTGTAGATTGAGAGAGTATTTTAATCGGGTCAATAAGATAATATAATTATTTTTATAAAATAATTAATTTAACAATTATTTTTATCGAATAATTTTGTTTTAAATCACTTTATAAATCGTGAAGATCTAATAGTTAATTATTATTAAAATACTTGTCAGCTATTAACATAAGTAATAGCTATTAGAACAGCTAATATTGATTTTGCATTCACTATTCACTTGCTAAAAGATGGTTTGAGAAGTTGATAACTTCAAAATAGTGGTGCCCTTTGATTTTAGGTTCTAATTTCCTAGAACACTAGCTTTGAGCAGAGAGGGAGGGGAGAAAATTTGAGATGGTAAGATTTTGGTTGTAAGTTATAATTATTCATACCATACCGCATGCATCTTAATTATAATTATAGTATGATTTTGGTTCTTTATCAATATAAAAAAGTTAAGAAAAACTGATTTTTGCTTATAATTTTTTAATATTTTTTAAAAGTGTTGTACGATTATTTTATGTGTTCAACAATTTTGCTTCTGTAATTATTGAAGAAATTTAATTTAGCATGTTTTTTAACTTTTTATTTAAATTAATTTAAAAAATTCAATTCAAGTATAATTTAACTTAAAAATTAAAATTTATGAGTTAAATTTTAAAATTTAAATAAAAATTTAAAAAGTTTTATTTCTTAATTTAAACTTAAAAATTAAAAGTTTAATTTCTTGATTTTTTTTTAATTTTTAGATTAAATTGAGCTGAAATTAAAATTTTTTATTAGACAAAAAATTAAAAATTAGTTAAATTAAATTTTTTCAGTAAGTACAAGATGAAATTTATCTTTTAAGTATTATGTATATATATAAAAAAAAAAGTTAATGAAAGAATTACATTTATTTTAAATAAAAAAAAAGAAATAATATTAAAACAACATCTTTTAAGCTTAAAATTATATAGATATGAGTTCAAGTTAACAAGATCTGATTAGTTAAATCTTAGCCATTCAATCTTAAAATCATTAATCTAAACCATTCTTGCATATTGTATGTTGACATCATATTTTATGTGGGAAAAATTTAAATATTTTCTTGAAATCAATATTTTACGTAATTTTCTTATCAAAATTTAAATTACATAGTTTTTATTTAAAATTTTAATGCTTTCATTATTTTATTTTATGATTTAAAAAAATAATATTAAAAAAGAATATTAAAGCTATAAAAAAAACAAAAAAAAAATAAAAGAGAAAAAAAATGGCATATTTGATTAAAATAAATTTCAACCCTGCAAAGGTTTTCATTACCAAGCTTCTCCATGACAAGGACCACTGCCATTGACAAGGACAAGGGCACCAAGCTCACAGCTGAGGAATTTTTCACAAGCTTCCTTCTCTTCTTCAGCATGTATATATACTTTGCTATTTTATTTCTTTATTCAATTGAAGACTGTATTAATTATGCAGGCAGACTGTATTAATGTGAAATTAGGATACAAGTGTAGGCTTGAGAAAGCCAAAACTCTTTGTATCTGGACTTTAAAGAGTATCACATGAAATGAAGAAATTATCCTACATGATGAATTTGAAATGAGTTCTACAACAATAGTGGATACCCAGTAAACTAACCCTGGAACTGATGCTCATCCTCCTGATGCTGGTCCTGGTAAAAGCTTCAGAAATTTTAGATTTGACACTCCTGGAATCTTGCAAGCAGTGGAAGCTGGGTGGGTTTTCTTCCTGACAATAATTGACTTTGGAAACACCTATTATAAATGCTCTATGTTTATATCGATGGGTTTGTGTTTCTCCTGTATTACCAAGCATTAGTAATCAGCTTCATGCGAACTAGCTGCTCCTGATATACATCCTTTGTGTTAGTTAAAATGTGACTTGTGTTTTGAATATATTTTTATCGATTCCAAATTTGACTCAGCTTGTAAATTACGTGTTACGATCTAAATAAAATATTTTGTAAGATTTGTGTGGTGGTAGAAGACATGAACCGATAGGCTCGAGCTCAAAACCCGCATAATATTGTATTATTCATCTATTTCAGCAGTCTTTTGAGAGTCTAAAAACACAAGTTGGTATTAAGATTATAGATTTTACCATCAAACTACATAAATTTAGTATATTTTCGTTTTTATTTATATTGTGATTATAAGACTGTGTGTATGCATTAGATATGGCAGTGTCGGTATTCCATAATAGGGCTAATGTATATCCTGTGCATAAGCCCTTTTGTGACACACTATTTTTTGTCAAATTGTCATTGTACATTGCACTGAACTGGAGATCCCTTTTGCCACTAAGAGCCAGGTGACTTGTTATTGGCTGTTGTCCTTGTCTCTGGGCTGAGATTCTCAATAATGGTTATGGGTACAACTTTTCACCAGTCTGCATATTGTTGTGTTGTTTCTTTATTCACTTGTATTCTTGTTTTTAGCATATTTGAAGTTAGAAGTGAAATTTATGATGCAAAATTGTTGAACGCTGGGAAAGCTGGTGGTGTGGTAACTACAAAAATGGTTTTCTGATCAATTTCGTTAGAGACGGCAATGGTTCAGATTTTTATGAGTATTTGATTTGATCAAATTTTAATAGGATAGATTTGGTAATGTCTAATCGTACTTGAAATAGGTTCGGGTTTAAAAAAATAATATCATGATAGATCCGAGTTTTATGTGTCGGGTATCTGTTATCCAAATCATTTACATAAATATTTAATTAAATATAAAAAATATATTTTTTATAATAATATTTATTAATTTTATTTTTTTTAAATAAAACAGAATTTAAATATTTATGAGAATCCAAAAAAACACAATAGCATGGATTCTCATAAAACACAATATCCCCTCCAATGTTTCCTTTTGGAATTTATTTGCTTGGGAAGATCACTTATAATCAAGCTTTCTGTCGAATTGGACTAGGATTTAGAGTTTAGACTTAGAAGATACAAATATGTGGATCCCACTTATTTAATATATACTCCCTCCATCCCATTTCAAGTGATGTTGTAGAAAATTTTTTTATCCCATTTTATTTGCCATTTTAAAAAAATTAAGAAAACATTAATTTTTTTTTTCAACTTTACCTGGTTTATCATTATTCCCGATGCATTTATATCTTGTTACTACCTTTCTACATTCTAAAGATATTATAAGGATGCTTTAGACAATAATTAGAATTTTTTTTATAAAAATGAGATTATTCAATAATTAATTCTTGAAATTTAATGATTCGGGCTTTAGAGTTGTCTTAAGGAATGACGAAGGAACTTTTGTGTCTGTAGAGTTGGGAATTATGCCAAGTTTGCTGTCAAAAAATGGTTGATGTCTTAGGTTTGAGAGAGGCTTTAAGATGGCTATTATCTCGGTTTCCTTTCAACATGGAAATTGAAGTTGATGCTCTTAAGGTTGTTCAAGCAATTTCTTTCTTGGTCCTAGGTTGAGATGTCTATTGATTCGGGTTAGAGTGGACTTTTTAAACTAAGTTTTTCCTGATTCTTAATAGATTATTATTTAAAAAAAATCTTAAAAAACATTTGAATTAGGATAAAGAGAGTATATCCCACCATACATAATGTGTTTTAATTCATGATAAATCAAATCTAAACATAAATTTTCCATTGTAGAATTGACAAGAAGCTAAATATAAAATATACTATATAGTTGTACAAACATATTAACAGTAAATAGATAAAAAGTTAATTTGTGATTTTTATCTTCTTCTTTAATAGTGATATTTTGTCCTTTTTCTTTGAAAATTCGGGTCAATTTTAATTTTTTAATTATTAATGATACTTATTGAGTGTAGTAAATTCTATTGATCACATTAGCAATCAAAGTTTCAAAGTGAATAATTTTAGCCTGTGAGTATAAAAGACGAATGATTGAGAAGAAATTTTTCGAAGTCATGTTAGTCTAAAAAATATTATGTAATTTTATAAAATTCATTTTAAATTCTATCAAATTTGTTAGGAGTTCGTTTTCCTTATAAATAATTTTTAGAATTAAATCTGTGGAATTGAATTTTATTTTATTTTTATCTAACTAAATACACAAAATATAAAATTTAATTGAATTTCACAAATTTTTTTCTGAATGTAATTGTACTAAACAGCTGATAAATTTTTCTTCTTAGTTAATGCACCAACTTTCCTCTGCAAATGAATTTTATTCCTCTTGTGAAAGGTACATTATCTGCAACAAGCTGTTGGATCGGCAGAAGTGAACTGCATCTTCAGACAGAACTTTATCTGTAATGACAGTAATTCGAATTTTGGAGTTATCACTTTTAAATAGTTTATCTGAATATCACTCTGAGTCAGAATATGGATTAATCCCATTTACGTAAGTTATGGCTTATACAAACTGTGTTCATATAATTGTCTCTGAGACCATATGTGATGTGTCCAATTTGTAATCCTATGGTTTTCAAAAATAGTTAACAGCATTCTAGGAGCTTTTCATTGAAAATCAGTTTAGTATGCTAATTTTATTATCCATTTTAGTTGATGAGTTCCCTTTCATTTCTGTCAAAGGCATGTGTGTGTGTGGAAAGCTCCCAAGAACACTTCTCCAGGGAGCGGTATTCACTTCTCCAGGGAGCGGTATTGGCACAGCAATAGTGGATACCCAGTCAACTAACCCTGGAACTGATGCTCATCCTCCTGATGCTGGTCCTGGCAAAAGCTTCAGAAATTTTAGATTTGACACTGCTGGAATCTTGCAAGCAGCGGAAGCTGGGTGGGTTTTCTTCCTGACAATAATTGACTTTGGAAACACCTATTATAAATGCTCTATGTTTATATCGATGGGTTTGTGTTTCTCCTGTATTACCAAGCATTAGTAATCAGCTTCATGCGAACTAGCTGCTCCTGATATACATCCTTTGTGTTAGTTAAAATGTGACTTGAGTTTTGAATATATTTTTATGGATTCCAAATTTGACTCAGCTTGTAAATTATGTGTTACGATCTAAATAAAATATTTTGTAAGATTTCTATGGTGGTAGAAGACATGAACCGATAGGCTCGGGCTCAAAACCCGCATAATATTGTATTATTCATCTATTTCAGCAGTATTTTGAGAGTCTAAAAAAACAAGTTGGTGTTAAGATTATAGATTTTATCATCAAACTACATAAATTTAGTATATTTTCGTTTTTATTTATATTGTGATTATAAGACTGTGTGTATGCATTAGATATGGCAGTGTCGGTATTCCATAATTGGGCTAATGTATATCCTGTGCGTAAGCCCTTTTGTGACACACTATTTTTCGTCAAATTGTCATTTGTACATTTCACTGAACTGGAGATCCCTTTTGCCACTAAGAGCCAGGTGACTTGTTATTGGCTGTTGTCCTTGTCTCTGGGCTGAGATTCTCAATAATGGTTATGGGTACAACTTTTCACCAGTCTGCATATTGTTGTGTTGTTTCTTTATTCACTTGTATTCTTGTTTTTAGCATAGTTGAAGTTAGAAGTGAAATTTATGATGCAAAATTGTTGGACGCTGGGAAAGCTGGTGGTGTGGTAACTACAAAAATGGTTTTATGATTGATTCCATTAGAAATGGCAACGGTTCAGATTTTTATAAGTATTTGATTTGATTAAATTTTAATAAGATAGATTTGGTAATGTCTAATCGTGTTTGAGATAGGTTCGGATTTAAAAAAATAATACCATAATAGGTTCGAGTTTTATGTGTTGGGTATTTATTATCCAAACCATTTACATAAATATTTAATTAAATATAAAATATATATTTTTTATAATAATATTTATTAATTTTATATTTTTATTTTAAATAAAATAGAATTTAAATATTTATGAGATTATTAAATTTTTAAAATATAAATTATTAATAAAAAAATATTTTTTTACATAAATTATTAATTAAAATATATAAAATTAAACATATTTAGATTTTAAAAGTATTAATCGAATTTAAATTTAAATAGAGTGATTTTTACGAGTATCCTATTCATTGTCATTCCTAACAGCTATCGTGGATTTATTATGTGAAGTCAAATTTCTTAATTGCTACTACCTACGTAAAGTGAGTGTGAAATGAATTAAGTGTATACATCAATTGTCTTATTGTGTTTTATATATTCTGGTGGCTTTCTACTCTTCACAAGGTAGATTTTCTATGAATTTCTTACATCTTTTATTGGATTCTCACTTATATATATATATGCTATTTGTTTTTCATATGTCCTCTCCAATGTTTCCTTTTGGACTTTATTTGCTTAGGAAGATCACTTACAGTCAAGCTTTATGTCTGTCGAATTGGATTAGGGTTTAGGGTTTAGACTTAGAAGATATAAATATGTGGATCCCACCTATTTAATATATACTCTCTCCATCCCATTTTCAGTGATATTGTAGAAAATTTTTTTATTCCATTTTATTTGCCATTTTAAAAAAATTAAGAAAATATTAATGATTTTTTTTCCAATTTTACCTCATTTATCATTATTCCTAATGCATTTATATCTTGTTATTACCTTTCTACATCCTAATGATATTATAAGGATACTTTAGACAATTATTAGGTTTTTTTTTTTAATAAAAATGAGATTATCCAATTATTAATTCTTGAAATTTAATGATTCGGGCTTTAGAGTTGTCTTAAGGAACGACGAAGGAGCTTTTGTGTTCGTAGAGTTGGGAATTATGCCAAGTTTGCTCTCACAAAAAATGGTTGGAGTCTTAGATTTGAGAGAGGCTTTTCAACATGGAAATTGAAGTTGATGCTCTTAAGGTTGTTCAAGCAATTTCTTTCTTGGTCCTAGGTTAAGATCTCTATTGATTCGGTTAGAGTAGACTTTTTAAACTAAGTTTTTCCTTATTCTTAATAGATTATTATTTAAAAAAAAATCTTAAAAAACATTTGAATTAGGATAAAGAGAATATATCCCACCATACATAATGTGTTTTAATTCATGATAAATCAAATCTAAACATAAATTTTCTATTATAGAGTTGACAAGAAGCCAAGGAAGTTCTAAATATAAGTTTGAATGCCTCTCCCATTCTTTAACTATGGAAATCTAAGTTAGATAAAATTAATGAAAATGAAATCATATGTACAATTGTCCTCTCATAATTCATAAAAGCTCTATATAGTGATGTTAAATGATATGTAGAGGAAGAAAGCTAAGAATTGAAAATGGGTGTATTGAATTTGTGAGTGGTCCAACTCCTATGGGTTGATTCTAAATTTTCCATTTCTAAGGTGCTTTTGGACCCATGCAAATCAGCATATATTTGATTTGATGGCACCCCACCAAATGGACAGGATTTCTTTGAGACTTTATAGAGTGGAATCAATGAAGGATTTAGTCATCTTTTTGAAAAATGCCCATTTTGCTTTGTTTCTTTGTTCTATATTTCATATTCTAATATATCTTTCTCATTTTCACATCTTTTTTTTCCCTTTTAGTTTAATAAAATTAATTAACTAAATAAAAAGATAATAATATAATAGTAAATTTAAATATTTTAATAAAGTGAATTCAAATGAATTTGAAAAAAAAGAAGATAAAATTCATTTAAACTTTATTGTTTAAAACAATTGATAAGTGAAATGAATGTATTTATTTTCATATTTTATCCTTAATTTTGAATATTTAATAAAAAAAAATCATTGAATCATGCGAAATCATATCATTTAGTATGAATTCATTTTTCTTTTAAATAATTTATTTTTTTCAATTATAAAATTAAATTTTAACAATTTTAAAATATTTAAACATAAAAATTAGTAAAAAAAATTCAATTTTTTTTTCAATTTTAAACTTTTCAAACACGACCATTGAATTTGAAAATGTTGTAAGATTTGTATATTTTTGTTGGAAATAAAAAGGTAGAATTTGGTAGTCAAGAAGGAGTAATAACAAAGAAAGTGAAATGTTAGGCAACCGACCAAGCAAATGAAAGGCAACCAAGCCAAGCATTGATAAAGACTTTGTGATCGTTTGACATTAAGGCAAAAATTACTTTTTAAAAATAATATAATTTTAAATATTATTAAAAAAATAATTTAAAAATATTATTTTATTATTTAATATTTTTATAAATAAAATGTATTAAATTTAATTTTAAATAAAATTTTAATATAGTTTCAACAACTTGATTTTGATTATTTCCAAGGAAATCCAATTCATTTCCCATTTCTCCTTATCTCTTTCTACAATAAATTCCTGATGGTTAAAGTCTCCAGTCGGTGACTCACAAATCATTAGTCTTTCACTATTGCAAACTAAGCTCCCACCCACCTCCTACTGCTACGTGGCACTAACCCATTGTTCACTTCTCGTTTCGTCTACTTTGGTCGGTTATTGCCTTATTTTACCGACATCAATTTTATATGTTCTCAAAAAAATTTTAAAAAACGTAAAATAAAATTAACAAAAATAAATAATTTATTTCAATTAATTTTAACTTAATAATATTAAAATTGATAAGTAAAATTTTGTAAGAATTTATTTTTTTTTTATTTTAAAAGAAAATATATAATTCTTTAAAACATTTTCTATATAAAAAATAAAATTAAAAAAATATTCCTCTGTGATGGACTATGGGATCACATGCATGATGAGACAGCCACCAAATTATGAAAAGGTGTACAAAATATATGTAAAATTAATTCAATTATTTAACATATTTTTCCTAATAATTATAATTATGAGAATGTATGTATTCTCACGAGCCATATCCAAATTATTATATTTATACACTGCTATGATCATTTTATATTTGAACATGATACTGCTATTCAAATTAATCTTATATATTTTTTATTAATAATTAAATATTATAACAACCTCTTTTCAATGGAATCATTGTTTTATCGTAATAATTAATTATAATAAAATTTATGTGAAATTATTATAATTAATAATTATAATAAAATTATTATATATATATATATAGTAATAAGAAGAATATATTATTAATTGTGAGTGATGCAATAATAAATATATTTAAATTATTTATTCATTTAGATTTTATTATTTAACACTCACTTTTGCATTTGAGTTTTTTTTTTCTAAAATTATCAATCACATTTAGAAAATTAGGGAGTGTTAATTATTATTTTTTTTTAATTTTACCCTTTATCTCTATTAAATATAATAAATATTTATATAACTTTTTGAAACTAATAAATTAGAGTAATTAGATGAGATAAATGATAATTTAATTAATTATTAGTATATTTTTATAAAAATGATATTATTCAATTATTTATTTAATTACTATATAAAATTCAAATGTGAAGTATAAAAATGGGTTGCGAGAAATCACATTGCTAATTAAGAAATAATTTAGTTAATTATTAGTATATTTTTATAAAAATGAGATTATTTAATTATTTCTTTAATTACTATATAAAATTTAAATGTGACATATAAAAATGGACGGTAAGAAATCACATTGCTAATTAAGGAATAATTTGATTGGAGATCAAGTTAGCATTATTTTACAATAAATTAATCTTGTATTTGGATGAAAAAATCTTAAATATGAGATTTAATTTTAATAAAAATAAATATATTTAATTCAATTAATTAAAGTTATAAATATATATTAGGTTCATAAATGTGATAATATTGTTGGATTTAAAATAATTTATAAAATGTTTTTATTTCAAATTCATTATAAAAATTTTTTAATAAATGAAATAGTAATATTTGAAATTCACACTTTTTTAATAATTTATACTAAAATTAATTTAATTTCCTTATTTTAAAATTTAATAGCCAAACACAACGCAAGTATATTTAATGCTAAAAAATTGCAATTTTTAGATACTTTATTACAAATAATCATAATTTTTCTACTATTTGTTTTCTTATTTAAATAAATAAATAAATAATGAATATTAAGACTTAAAGGACATTAACCAAACAAAGATGAGTCTTTTTAGTATAATAAGATTCGATTAAAATATTAATTATATTTTTTAAAATTTATATAAAAAAATAAGTAAGCCTATTTTTATGAGGCGGACGAAATATTCTCCAAGGAAATAATAGTTAAAAGGCATTTTTTTAGGTATTTTCTCTCCAACTTCCTATGGATTCTAAACATATCAAGAGATTGGATTCTGCTTGCAGTTGGATTGCAGCTGCTCCCTTTTGTTTCCACTTTGACCTTTGTGGTTAATAATAATCATAATAATAATAATAATAACGCACACAGAGGATGAAATCAAATGGGTGGCTGGCAATAAAAGATAAGCGTGCATGTGAGGCGAAGGTGGGTGGGGTCTCTCGTGCATGATGTGCTTTTCTGCTTAACGCTTAGCTGGCTCACCCACCATTCCAATGACTCTTGTCTTTATGAATGGACATGAGACGACGGACCGAGAACGGAGATCACTCTTTCCATTCTCCTTCTATACAAGTTCAAGATTAGGGCACAGATTTTTCCGCTGAAATGCACGGGGCACCATTTTTTTGTGGAATTTTTTTTTTCTATTTTTTAATTTATAGTTATATCTAAATTTATTTATAAAAAAATAAATTATAAATATAAATTTTAAAATATTTTTAATATAAATATAAACTCTAAATCTTTTAATTTGAAAAGCTCTTAAGTTAAAGTTTATAGATGAAAATTTTAAAAATAATTTTATATTCTCTTATTAAATTTTCTATCATTATAAAAATAATATATATATATATATATATATATTAAATGCAGTTAATAATTCCTCTTCTATATTCAACCAATCCCACATTTTTGCTCTAAGAATGATTTTGAGCATGTGTTATAGTTGTCTAATATTTTAAAATCGCAACGGTCATATAAATTATTAACGTTATAACTCCTTCCTAACAAACATTCGTAATTCATTGTTACACCCATTTGCAAATAACTCATTAGCCCACCGCACTGCCCCCACAAATCTTTTTTAAAATTAATATATATATATATATATATCTTTAATTTAATTAAAATTCTTTAAAAAAAAATAAGTTAAAATTATATTATATTATATATTCAATTCTGATATTTTATTAAAAATATTAAAGTTGTTTATAAAAAAAATTAATAAAAAATAAATAATTTTATATTTACAATCACCGTTTTCTTCTTAAATGCCAAATATGATCACGCTGGGTCCCACATCCCTGCTCTTCCAACGTTCACTACCAAACCGTCGGGCCATCTCAGGCTATATATTGTCCCACGTGGACAAAGGAAACTTTACAGTTGTTGTAGAAGCTTAACTTAATTCACATAAAAACAAGTTAATAATTATTAAATTAAATTAAATATTTATATTTAATTTTATATATTTATTAAATATATTTTAATTAATTTTATATAAATTTTAATATATTAATTTAATAATTATAAAATTCTTTCTCATAAAAATTCAAGCTTATCCAACAGAATGTCTCTCTTTTCACTCATTGTAGTCGACACTCATCAGCTGATGGCTAAGCTGCATCCACGTGTCCTGTCTGAAAATTCTCGATTTAAGACAAAAAAAAGAAATTTAACCTCGAAGTGTGGACTGGATAATCATCAACAGCCAATAGCAAACTCACGCGCACGCAAAATTGACTAGACTCTAGACATAATAAAGACTCGTACACTGGTTTCTTTAATGGGTCTGTGCTCGCGGTCGTGAGTGCCCACCGGCTATCTTTTTCATGTGCCGTGCCCCCTGGGTGCTCACCGTGGACTCAGTCACTTTTTCATGCAAGTTTTTAAAATTGCAAGTTGTTATTACACAGTTAATATTTTAATTATTTGTTTTTAATCTTTTAATTACTATTATTAATATTTAATTATTGCCCTTAAGAGTTAGCTCTGTGGCAAGAGATTCATTCAAATTAAATTCTATCACTAATTTTTTGTTATAATAATATATTTACATTTAATTAATTTTATTTATAAAAATATCTTAAATTTTGATTGTGATATTAATAGAGTAGAATGCTTTTAAATATGTATAAGTGATAAAAGGTTCAATATTCTTCGCAAAGTATATGATCGACATATATATTTATTAATTTTTGTTAAAAATTTCAATATAAAGTAAGTTAATAATATATGCATATTTTATAAATATATATTTTATATTTAATTAAATATTTATATAAATATATTTAAATAATAAATATCCAATATATAAAATTTAAATTCGATTCAAATTCTTGATAAATATTAAATTTTAAATCTGAATTCGTTTCAAACTCCATTATGTATTATCCAAATCTATCATATTAAAGTTCAATTGAATCGAGTATTTACAAAAATTTGATTCGTCGCCATTCTTAATAATATTCTTCACAAAATTTATAGTCTGTCTATATATATACTAATTTTTATTAAAAATTTCAATAGAAGGTAAGTCGATAATATATGCATATTTTTCCTTTCAATTTCTTGCCTTAAAAAAAATAGAAAAAAACAGCTTTAAAGGCTAAAGAGCTTCCCCCTTTAACGAAGGGCATCAAGTAAACGCTTGCTTCTAAGGCAGAAGTTACCAGGTCAAGTTCATGATCAGCGGATTGGCTACTTGCTTTCTTCGTGTAGGATTTGCCAAAGCAAGCTAAAGTAGAAAGGGAAAGGGATGACATATATAATTAAAATATTTAGAGTAAATTATGAGTTGGCGCAACTAATAATTCAGTTGATATATTTGTAAAATCAAAATAAATTAGCCTCTTATTTTTTTATTTTATTAATAAAATAATTTTCTTCGCATTAATTTATCATTAATTATAGTTTTAATTGAAATAATTAAGTCCTTAATATTTTAATAAATTAATAATTTAATCTCTATTTTTTTAAAATTAAATAGAATAATTATCAAATAAGTTAATTATTAATAATAATTGAAATATAATCAGGTGTTAAAAATTTAATATTTTAATTTTATAATTTTATAATTATTTTATAAATCAATTACTATTTATAAATAATTTAACAATTAAAAATAATGAAAAACTATTTTAAGTATAATATATATGATTATTTAAATATAAAATATATTAATTATTCAAATATAAAATTTTAAACAATGAGAGAATAATTTATTTGCTTTTAAAAATACATAAATTAAGTTGTTGAATTTATCAAAATATTTAAGACTGAATTATTTTAATTAAAATTTAGTTTAATAATAAATTAATAGTAAAGATTATTTTATTAATAAAATAAAAAGTGAAAAGTTAATTTAATTAATTTTAAAAATATAAAAATTAAATTGTTGATTACACCAAACCTTAAGAAAATATATTATAAATTACTTTTAATTTAAATTTTATATTTTACATTTAATTAAACTTTATTATCAATTTAAATAATTAGATTGGCCTTTTTGTCCAGTAATAAATCAATCCTTTACCAAAATTACAAATAAAAAAATAAAATAATAATAAAAAAAAAAAAAGCCTCTCACTCCCCATATATACCCCCTCAGTGTTTCCCCTACCTGTCCTCACTTTCAAAGCCAATAGGCCAAACTCTCTCTCTCTCTCTCTCTCTCTCTCTCTCTCTCTGTGTTAAGGGAACTTCTTGTTGTTTGTCTTCTGAGAAGCTCATTTAAGCGCAATTGTCGATCATGGTAAAGGACATTACAGAACAAGGATCATTCTCTGCCAAGGACTACCATGACCCACCACCAGCTCCATTGATTGATGCGGTGGAGCTAACCAAGTGGTCATTTTACAGGGCTCTGATTGCTGAATTTATAGCAACTTTGCTCTTCCTTTACATCACTGTTTTGACTGTAATTGGATACAAGAGCCAGACTGATCCTGCCAAGACTCATGACGCTTGTGGTGGTGTTGGAATTCTTGGCATCGCTTGGGCTTTCGGTGGCATGATCTTTATTCTTGTTTACTGCACTGCTGGTATTTCAGGTGAGCTAGCTAGCTAGCTTTCCTCCTCTTTATTTCCTTCTTTTTCTTCTTCCTTACCTATCAAAATTTTTACAACTTCAAGAATTTCTTTTGGCTTCTTCACAATGTTTATTTTTCTTGGAAGTTTTTGCATCTTATCAAATTTTCTTGGGAAACAAACAGATTATCTCTATCATTAACGAATATCATGACCGTTTTTCTTAAGCTAAATACAAAAAAGGATTTGCCTTTTATACTTGAAAAAAGAAAAGAAAAGAAAAGAAAAAGCATTTCCTTTTTAAAGATTTTCTCAAGAAAAGCTGATAAGCTTATGTCTAGAGTTTTCCATCCACTCGCAAAAGGGCTAGTTAGTAGTTAAATTTCATCCTTGAAAATTGAGTTTATTTTTAATTTATTTTAATTATTTAAATTTAAATTTAATTTAATTTAAAAATTAAAATTTTTAAATTAAAGATTTCTTAATTTAAGTCAAAAATTAAAGTTTAATTTATTTTTTTAATTTTTTGATTTAATTTAAAAATAAAAATTAAATTAAATTAAATTTAAATTAAAAATTTTGAGTTAATTAACATAAAAAAATTAATAAGTTAAATTAAACATAAAAGTGAAATTAAATATTAAGCGTAAAACAAACACGGCTGTAGCTTTTGTTGTCCTATTATTAGCGTATTTTAGCAGATGGTGACGTGATTTTCCTAATATGACCAGGAGGGCACATTAACCCAGCAGTGACATTCGGGCTGTTCCTGGCCCGAAAGATCTCATTGGTGCGGGCCGTGATGTACATGGTGGCTCAGTGCTTAGGAGCCATAGCCGGTGTCGGATTGGTGAAGGCCTTCCAGAGTTCCCACTATAAGAGGTATGGTGGTGGGGCCAACAGTCTGGCTAATGGGTACAGCACAGGCGTTGGATTGGGTGCCGAGATCATCGGTACTTTTGTTTTGGTCTACACAGTGTTCTCCGCCACAGACCCAAAGAGGAGTGCCAGAGACTCGCATGTGCCCGTATGTACCGTAACATCTCTCATTCCCTCACTTTTCTCTATTCTTTTACTATTTAAAATTAATTAACATGGTGTGTAGCTTTTTAAGAAAATATATTATTTTAAATATATTTATTAAAATTTAAAAATTAATTTTAAATTAATTCTAATATATTTGAATTATAAAATTTTTAAAACTAATTTTCAAAAAATAAAATTATAATTTTTTATTACTAATAAACATGACTACCTACTTAATCTGACTTTATTTGATAGCAAAAGGTATATTATTCATATGACAAACTCAATTTAAATCCCATTGACCCCACCTAATTTGTGGTTATGGTAACCTAATTTATTGCCTTTGCCTCAAGGTAAATGCAAAGGTGGCTTAGAAATTAATGCTAGGATCTAATTTCAATGAAAAAACAGTTATAATTAAGAAAGAATGATAGTGTGGACTTATAAACCAAGCATAGGTGGAATATTAAGCCTTCATAAGAAATTAATGGATTAAGCTAGAAGAACTCTCTAGTTAGGATTTCAGGACCATTTATGCATATTTGAAATACAAATTGAGCTTAATTGGTGTTCTAATTTAATTTTAATCAATATGATATTAGTGTTATTTTTTTTAACTATTAAAAGAAAGAATTCTATTCTTTGGTAAGATTTAGAAAATATAATTTCATGGTATGTAATATTAATTTAGGCTTATTTTCATTAGTTTCAAGAATAAAAAAAAAAAGATAGACGGATTCTTTTCGTTCACATCATCTTTAATCAGGAGTTTTTAATTATTTATATTTATATTTTTTTTATCTTATGAAAATATTATGCTGTATTTCATTATAACACTTATTAATGAATTGCCAAAGGGTAAGATTATAAAAAAAAAAATTGTGAAGGAGAAAAGAAAAGTGATAATTGGGATGATATATAATAAAAATTATTAGATGGGTATGGGACCTTGGCGCTTGTGGTTGCCACAAAAAGGGGTTTCAATGCCATTTTCTTGTGTTTTTTTCTTTCCTTCAATGAGTGAATTCTACTGTTTTCGACCCTTTTCCAATTCTTGTTCTTAATAAATGGGTGGTTTTGCTTTTGTGTTACTATTCATTGTCATTTTCTCCTACTTTTTAGTTGCAAAGATCTTAAATAGATTTGTATGTTTGCTTCACATGTGCTATAGTTTTTTTCCTAGTAATTAACAAATTTTATTTATTTGATTATAAAATTAGGTTTTGGCTCCACTTCCAATTGGATTTGCTGTATTCATGGTTCACTTAGCCACCATTCCAATCACTGGCACTGGCATCAACCCAGCCAGGAGTCTAGGAGCTGCTGTTATCTACAACCAGGACAAGGCCTGGGATGACCAAGTCAGTACACACACACACATATCATTAAATATATTAATTATACTTAATTAATTTTGCAAAGGGTACTTAATTTTCTTGTTAAATTATTATTAATTTATTTTTTTTTATTGCAGTGGATCTTTTGGGTTGGACCTTTCGCTGGTGCAGCCATTGCAGCATTCTATCATCAGTTCATCTTGAGGGCTGGTGCTGTGAAGGCTCTTGGGTCATTCAGGAGCAACCCCAGTACTGTTTAAGAAAAATCCATCATCAAAAAAAGAAATAATAATGAAGGAAGAGAGAGCATATGCATGCAGCTGGTTGGCTGGTTTCTTTGTAGTGGTGGGTTAAAAATCGATGAATGTGAAAGAGAGAGAATGAAAGGATTATGTAATTTGTAGATATAAAGTCTCTTTCAAAAGTGAGGCTTTTATTATTTTTACTGTTATGTGGCAATGATGTGATGGTTTTCTAGTTAGTTTCACCCTCTTTTGTCTACTTTTCTTCTATGCACTTATCATGCTTGTGAGCAAAGTTAAGCTATTTGGTCAAGTCTTTTGTTGCTTCTGTCAAAAGTTTAGGTTGTGAGTGTATTATTATGAGCTTTTTTTGTTTTTTTTCAGTATCAAATATTCATTTCTTGTTAATGAAGCATCACAAAAATAACAATAATTACAAATCAAGTACAAAAATTATCAAATCTTTCAACAAAATAACACAATTCAATCTACAGCTAAGAATTTGATTGGTATAAGATAAAAAAAAAAAAAAAAAGTTGACTGTTACTTTCCTTAAGTTTTTAACTCCTAAATAGAGCAATAGTTAAATTTAGTACTCTAAGTTTAACATTTAATCCTTAAAGAGAGAATGAATATTAATTAGATTAAAAGTTAACTTAATTTTTTATATATTCAAACATCATTAATAATGGATTAAAAATTATAATGATAATAATGAGTAATTATCATACGTGATCACTCAATTTTATCAGTGTAACTTTAATTTCTTTCATAAAATTTATTAAAATTAAATATTTTTAAATTAATCTACTAATCTGTCAACTATTTTGTAAATAAAATGAACTAATTAGTAGTTACATATGGAGAAGGAGTAGAGAAAAATGAGGGATTTGACAGCAAGAGAGTAATTAGATGTATTTTTTGTATTTTATTTTTTTAAAATTAATAAAATAAAATATTTTATTAATAAAATAATTAACAGATCCGGAGGTTCATCTAAAAATTTTTAGCTTTCGATCACTGATTTTATGAGAGTGGAAGACTTTGGAATGTTTGAACCTTTCAAAATTACTAAAAAGTTGGAAAATGGAAGGGTTAGATTAATGGGTTGGTGAAGCATATGTATTATTACTTGGTAGAATCTTTGCTTTTAGAACTCTTTCTTATTATTTTATTAATAAAATAGACCTATTCTTTTGCTTTTAAGTACTATTTTTATCATTAAACTATAATTAATGGGTAGTTAACCGGTTGTTACTTAATTGTTGGTGCAATCCCACAGTTGAACTAACGTAACATGTGGTTATTGAACTGTCAACTAAATTAATTAATTAATTAGTGATAATTAGAGATAATTTAGTTGATTTCATTTGTTTTAAAGAAAAATTATTATTTTATCCCTGTATTTAATCGAAATCAATTATTTAATTTTTATATTTTAAAAAATATATTATTTAATTTATATATTTTATTTCTGTTAAACTATTTAACTTCCTTATTAAATTTTATATTATTCATACTATTTAAATTACTATTTAATATCTTTATTTTAAAGAAACTAATTAGTTAATATCTATATTTTAAAAAATATTACTATTTAATTTTTCTATTTTACTTAAATTAATTAATTACTCTATATATTTTGAAAATTTTAATATTTTAAAAAATATATTCTTCAATAAAAATAAAAATTTTGCCATATTTAGATTAAATTTGAATTTATATATTTTTTAATTTCTAATTCATTGGACATCACTTTGTGTTTTCTTTACTAAAAAATAATTTTCCTTTATTATTTAGAAATTTAAGGAAACTAATTAATTTTTTTGTGTAGGCGGTTTGTACCATTCTTATCGATAGATGAAAATAAAGAAAAAAAATGAGGAGGGAGAAAGGTGTAGATATAGAGGAGAAGAAACATGAAGAGAGAAATAAGGGAGAATAAAAGAGAAATAAGAGAGAGAGAATTATGATAGTTTACGTATAAAAAATAATTATGAGAAATAGTAAACAGAATAAATTACATGGACTAAGTAATAAGTTTTTTTAAAAAATAGGAATTAACTAATTAGTTTCACTAAAATAGAAGAATTAAATAGTAATTTAACCAGTACTGACTAATAAAAAAATTGATGAAAGACCAAATAGTTTTACGGAAGAAAAATATAGAGACTAAATAATATATTTTTCAAATGAATTAACTAAATAGTTAATTTTGTTAAAATATAAAGACTAAATAGTAATTTAGCATTTTTAAAATGAAAAAAATCATAAATCTGAATTTAAATTTCTTTATTTATTAATTATAAAATTAATTTTTCAATTTTATAGCAATTAAGAGTTATTAAAAAAATTTATTATTAAAAAAAATTATCTCATATTATATAGCTCATTAATTATTTCTTAGTGTAGTACACAGATATACTGGGTAGAAACTATGTAAAGGCAAGGCCCTTCAAAAGTTTTTAAAATTAAAAGATTACCATAAATTTTAATATATTTTTAAAAAATATCTGCTTGCTCTTTAAAAAATTTTTAAAATTAAAATTCTATTTTTGTAAATTAATTTTTTTTTAAAATAGCATAACTATTAAATTTATATTATTAATTTTTTTTATTATAAGATAAAAACACTAAATTATTATTTTAATAAAATATTAATATTTATTTTTTTAAAAATAAGAGTAAAGATGTTTAGGTCATCCCCATGGGCCTCCTTCCCATATGTGCCTTTCATGGGCCTTATAATGAAGACATTGTGGCCTTATCTTATCTCTATGCTAGTCAAACTAAATGCCTTTTTTTTTTTTTTATTTTTCTTTTAAGATGGCATACACACCTTAATAAAATTATAATAATTTTTTCAATGTAAAGTAAGTTATGGCTTAAAACTCAATTTAATCCCCTGTACTTATTAAGAAAGTGTAATTTAGTTAATTTTTAATCTTTTATCTAAATTAGTTCAGAAATTTTAATTTAAGTTCAATTTAGATCGAAAATTAAGAAAATCAATAAATTAAACTTTTTAATTTTTGAGTTTAAAACAAAAAATAAGAAATTTTACCTAAAAATAAAGAAATTGAACTTTTTAATTTTTTATTTAAATCAGAAAATTTAGCTTATAAATTTTAATTTTTGAGCTAAGTTGAGCTTAAATTAAAATTTTTAAGCTAATTTAGACAAAAAATTAAACTTCTACAATAAGTATAAGAGTGAAATTAAACATTTTGCTGCTAAGTTATATATTTAGTGATGTGAAATCCAAAAAACCAATCTCCACATGCTGAGAGACCTAAAAGAAAAGATAGTATACAATATCACACCACACACCAATACTGTTTTAGCTTTAAAATTTATAAGAATTTAATTATAACCATTGATCATTGTGAGACTTATCTGTGACTAATCAATCACCATGATAGATTATTATAATAAAACTATTGTATATACATCGATTTCATAATATAATTTTTCACCATTTTATTATACATTGAGATTGAATTTGATTTTAGTTTTGTAATTTTAAAGTTGATAAATGACATTTCAGGTTAACGGTTGAATGTCCAACTCAACTGACCCAATTGATGTTGATCCTAGTGGCAAATATGTAAATGAGACCAAAACTAAAAGGATGTCTCAACCAACGATTCATTGGCTTAGTGGTTAATGATGAAATAGGCTTGGGAGGAATCCCAAGTTTAAGCCTGGAGATTACAAATATGCCATTTAACCCGGGGTTTTACAGTTCAATATTTGGCTTCCATGGTTTCTAGACTATTGCGAAAAAAAAAAAAAGTCTCATCTAAATTAAGGATTTTTTTTTGTCTGAAATCTAAATTAAGGATTACTAACGTTAATTGCCTACCTGTGACATATGTTTGATATGTTATTTATTTTATTAATAGCAATTTTCTTTTTAAAAATTTTGTTGCGCTTTTCAAAAATCAAAGTAATGAGTAGCATTGCTCCATAATGGAAGGGCTCTTCATTTTCTTTGTGGGGATTAGGGTTTTGACTTTAGAAATTAACATTTATAAGTTAGTATATTTTTCATTCAGCAGGTATCAAGTTCGAGTTCACACTTTCTTAATTCTCTAAAAAAAAAATACCACTTATTTGTAATATTGTGTGACACCCCTTACCCGTCTACAGTATAGCCGAGTAAGATATGCTACACTGTTTACCGAAACACCCTATTTTATTTCAATTATTTTTATTTTTCCTTATTTATTTTTTTTTTCATAGTTATGAAGTACAATTTGTGAGATATCATTCATTTAAGTCATTTATTGAAACATAAATTCATTTGAGGTTTCGCAAATTTTATAGAAAATCTGACAAAGTACCGGCTAAAAATGGAGAAAACAGTTCTTCGGAACCTGTGAAAAACACTTCTAATATATTTTCAGTTATTCCCAAACTTCATTTTATCAACAAAGTCTCAATATTTTTCAACAACAATTCCATTTCTCATTCATTCATTCCTCATGATATTCATATACAAATCATAAATAAATACTCAATTTTCCATTCATAAACACAATTTTCACTATTTACATTAATACCAAAATACATTACATAAGTCTCAATTACACATGAGAAAATAAAAGTTAATTATAATATACCAAAATGGAACCTAGTATCCTACCAATGCACTGAAAACGGTGAGGTGACACGGATACTATGCAGAGCTGCAGATGATCTCACATAGTCTGTGGTCTACTGGGCTCTCTATCGGTCTCTTCAGAACCTACGCGTGGCAAAAAGTAACGCGCTAAGCAATAATGCTTAGTAGTGCCAATAATAGAATAAAAATAAATAATATAAAATAAATATGCAGTGCATGTTCTGATATCTTATGCAGACAATTTTTTCTATAATTATTTGTGGTTGTATTTATTTGGTACTTGTTATATTCATTATTTCATTAAATTTATCAACTTTCATTTTTGGTTGCCCAAGTAACCTATACTGGATGACTGGACTGGATAAACGGGTAAACTGGCACTGGGTATCAAGTACTTCGAGCGGTCACACCATTAGTTATATATGTATCTCCCGGTGTGCAACAGAACAGCTAATGAGTTGTAATAAATATTAGGCACAAGGCCAAGTATCATCACAATGTCAGAATGGCTAAAAGCCATGAAATCACAGAATGGCATAATGTCATATGCAGTACTGCTAACTGAACCCTATTGGCATGCCAACCTATCCAAACCAATCTTGCTAGGTGTACTAGGGCATGTTACACTTTTAAATTTTACAATTCTTGAAATTTAGGTTTAGGTGTTACTATTCATTTCCTTAGTCAACTAAAATGTTGACTTTTGCATAGACAATAGGTACATTGGTTCTAATACTCTCAACATACCACATTTTGCATTCTAAAGTTGTTGGTATTGGTTGCCAATACCATTTCTAAGCTTAGTGTTAATTATTCACAATTTTCAGATTTCAAGCCTTATGTTTACTGTTCCATTGGTCATTTGTACAGTAGAAATTTGATAAAGTTCTCTTCATAAAAGTTGTTCCTTATTGTGTCTAGTTACATTTCCTTTTTTGAATCACTCCATTTGGAGTTTTGTAACTCAAGTTATGGCCTAAACACCATAACTGGCCGGATTGGACAGAATCCAAAATTATGGGCAAAATTGGTTCTGCCATATTTGGTAACCTAAGTTTGGTTGGCAATTTGACTAGGTTATAGTCAGAATTTGGATTTGTGTTCCTCATGAAAGTTGTAGGTCTATGTCTCAGCTTTCTGCTGATAAAATTATAGGTCAATTGGACCTTTCTACACTGAGTTATGACCAAATGAATAGACACTGTTTATTTGGTCATTTTGCCCAGGCAGAATGCAAGTCATCCGGATTAGGGCAATTTTTAGGCCAACTTGGTTTAGTTTTCTAGGTGGGGTTTCTTCACCAAGGTGGTGCCATTATGTGTCTAGTTTCATGTCCAATTAGCCTTGCATCAATTGAACCTCTACAACTCCATTTATAGCTGCCTAAACTTGATGGACTCACACTCAGTCCTGCAGGTCAGTCAAGGCAGCTCACCCAAACTCAAATACTAATCCACAACTCATTTCTTTTCCTCCTCACACACATTCAAATGGTCACAAATTGACCATTACAAGATTAATAAACCATCACATGAACAAACCCTAGAATTGTTCAAGTGTCCAATTTTTTTCATTTCATATATGCACAATTCTTGCATTTCATTTACTTAATTATGTTCAATCCCTTATCCACTATCAAAGGCTGCTCATAACTATTTTTCTACCAAGCAAAATCATCAAACCCTAGCTAACCCTAGCTGCCAAAATTTGTAAGGTGCACACACACACTTGTTTGTTTTATTTTCTTATATTTCCTACACAATTCATGCCATTGAACATGAATTAAAGCAAAAGGAACAAGAATTGGACACTAACCTTGTTGGAGCAGAATTTCAAGCTAACTAAACTCTTTTTTTTCTTCCTCTTTTGGCTGCCTAGAGGATGTTTAAGTTGCTAGGTTAATTTTTTGTGAAGCTAGGCAAGGATTTCAAGTGAGATTTGGTGAGGTTTAAAGCTTTGATAAACTTTAATGGAGATTGGGTATGGAGGAGAGGAAACGGCTGGTTGAAGGAAGGAGAAGAAGCAACTGATTTTTTTCTTTTTTTTTTCTGCCCATAAAGTCATTTTAAATAAGTTAGTGCCATGTGTCAAAGTTTGATTGGGTGGGAGGATTTTAATGACATCATAATGATGTCATAATTCTAATTTCTTTCATTTTCTTTTCTTTTTTTGTCTACTTAATTTTAATTTAATTTTTAGCAATATTTATTCACATTTTATGTCATAATAATTATTTACTTAACTGGACAAGTCAGCCAAAAATCACCTCTGAAGGCGAAATGACCAAAATGTCCTCCGTTTGTCTTAATAGACTAAAATTGTCTGTACCGATTGAAAAATTTTTCTAAGCATTTTCTTGGCATTCTAACACCATAGAACCCTCAATGACTCTTCTCTGGAGTCTCAAAAATTATTTTATAAATTTTTCCCCAGTTTTAAGGCTCCTAGTTGCGAGAACCGTAACTTCCCACTGGGTTACCCATCGCTAGGGCACGGGCTCATTTAACTTGATTGTATTTTATTTCTAAAATTTTTCCTAAATTTTTTTTTATTAATATTTGAGTTAATCATGGTTCCTCACTTTAGTTTAAATATTCTTCCAGACGTTCTAGCTGTCCGGACCAACACCGGTCACCGAAACAGTAGAATGTACGGAGTTGCTACAGGAGGGTGTTACATATTGTGTCATAAGTGGACCTGGCCAAGCATTTGCTATGATGTTTAATTTTATTAATATTTTAACTAGTTTGTTTTTTTTTTATAAAATAAAAGATAAATCTTTCATTAGATGAAGACGGATACAAATTTAAAGTATAAAATTTTATACTATTATAATTTTGTATAAAAAAATTTAAGATAAATCACTTGTGCAAAATATAATAGTAATTATCTTGATTTGAAAGTTCTGATTGTGTTGACAAAGTATTTGAATTGGTCATTCTGCAAAAAGCACACTTTATTCGGTGGTAATTTACCATTATTCGATTTTACGTTCTTTTTAATATCCTTATTAAAAGAAAATCTATACTTTTATCATTGCTCTCATACCCAAATAAGAAAGTAAAATACTTGACAACTACATGATAAGAAGAAAAATAGATCATCTTAATAGAGGAAATATTAAATATTTGCAAAGGAGGAAATATCAAATTCTCAATAAGAGGAGACATCAAATCCTCCCAAATGAGCGATGAAACTCATATCTAACATAAGAATAGACTGAAGACAAATACAAATCTATTCTAAAATGATAAAGATTGGAGATTATTGGGGAAAAAAAAAACACAAAGAAAAAAGAGAGAGCAAAAGCATTTGAAATCTAGAAATGCCCTCAAAAATTTTTATTTTTTTTAAAAAGATCATTTTTCATTTTTTTTTTCAAGAAAAGAATAATTTTATAAAAAATCTTTCTTTTTTTTTTTTTTACAAAGAAAGCTTATTTTGAAGAAGAAATCTTTTCTAGAAATTTCCCAAGATTTTTTTTATGATCTTTATTTCAAATCAATTGTCACCTTATTAATTAATTAATTAATTAATTAAAGCTCTAACAAGAATTAGCAGTATTAATTAAATTAAATAAAAAATCATTTTCAAGCCCTTAACTTTGTTGAATTTTATCTCTTGCTTCCCTATTTTTCAATCGTAAGTCAATAATAATACAGTTGCTTCTAAGCAAGCATTTCCAGTTGTCATTTCACATGGTCCACTCTATCTCCATCTTAATTTCTTTATCATCCATAGCTTTCCCTTGCAAGAGTTATCAAGAATCCAAGCAAAGCAACTATATCCCATGGACACTAAAAAGACCACGGATCAGAGCTTCAAGTTTACGTTACAGCTCCTATCACCACCTTCTTCTTCTTCCTCCCATCTTCTTTTCATCTTCTAACTGAAAGTTCATCTTCTTTCCTGTACTTATTAAGAAAGTTCAATTTAGTCAATTTTTAATTTTTTCTCTAAATTAATTCAGAAGTTTTAATTTAAATTAAATTTAATCCAAAAATTAAGAAAATTAAGAAATTAAACTTTTTTAATTTTTGGGTTTAAAATAAAAAATAAGAAATTTTACCTAAGAACAAAGAAATTAGACTTTTTAATTTTTTATTTAAATCAAGAAATTTAACTCATAATTTTTAATTTTTGAGCTAAATTGAGCCTAAATTGAAAATTTTGAGCTAATTTAGATAAAAGTTAAACTTTTCCAATAAGTATAGAAATGAAATTAAACATTTTACTGCTAAGTTATACATTCAGTGATGTGAAATCCCAAAAAACTAATCCCTACATGCTAAGAAACCAAAAAGAAAAGATAGTATATAACATCACACCACACACCAATACAGTTTTAGCTTTAAAATTTATAATGGTTTAATTATAACCGTTTATCATTAGGAAACTTATATAGACTAATCAATCACCATAATAGACTATTATAATAAAACCGTTGTATGTATATTGATTTCATAATATAATTTTTCACCATTTTATGATACATTGAGATTGAATTTGATTTTAGTTTTGTAATTTTAAAGTTGATAAATGACATTTCGGGTTAACGGTTGAATGTCCAACTCAATTGACCAAATTGATGTTGATCCTAGTGGCAAATATGTAAATGAGACCAAAATCAAAAGGATGTCTCAACCAATGATTCATTGGCCTAATGGTTAATGATAAGGTGGGCTTGGGAGAGATCCCAAGTTCAAGCTTGGGGGCTGTAAGTGTACCGTTTGACCCAGAATCTTATAGCTCGCTATCTGGCTCTCATGATTTTCAGGCTATTGCGAGGCCCAGGGAGTAATTAGTCTTGTTGATTAATAATTGGAATATACCTCTTGACGATAAAAAAAAAATGTCTCATCAAAATTAAGGATTTTTTTTTTGGTCTAAAATCTAAATTAAGGATTACTAACATTAATTGCCTACCTATGACATATGTTTGATATGTTATTTATTTTATTAATAGCAATTTTCTTTTTAAAAATTTTGTTGTGCTTTTGAAAAATGAAAGTAATGACTAGTCATTACTCCATAATGGAGGGGCTCTTCATTTTCTTTGCGGGAATTAGGGTTTCGACTTTGGAAATTAACATTTATAAGTTAGTATATTTTTCATCTAGCAGATATCAGGTTCGAGTTCACACTCTCTTAATTCTCTAATAAAAAAAAAACCACTTATTTGTAATATTGTACCATAAGTGGACCTGGCCAAGCATTTGCGATGTTTAATTTTATTAATATTTTAATTATTTTGTTTATTTATTTTTATTTTTTTATAAAATAAAAGATAAAATTTTCATTAAGTGAAGACAGAATATAAATTTAAAGTACAAAATTTTATAGTGTTACAATTTTGCAGAAGAAAATTTAAGATAAACTACTTATGCAAAATATAGTAGTAATTATCTTGATTTGAAAGATCTGATTGTATTGACAAAGTATTTGAATTGACTATTTTGCATAAAACACACTTTGTTCGGTAGTAATTTATCACTGTTTAACTTTACGGTCTTTTCAACATCCTTATTAAAAGAAAATCTATACTTCTATCATTGCGCTCCCACCCAAATAACAAAGTAAAATACTTAACAACTACATAATAAAAAGAAAAATAGATTATTGCAATGAAGAAAATAGTAAATATTTGCAAAGGAAGAAATATCAAATTTTGAAATATCAAATCCTCCCAAAAGAGTGATGAAACTCATATCTAATACAAGAATAGATTAAGGACAAATACAAATCTATTCTAAAATGATAAAGATCAGAGATTACTGAGAAAAAAAAAACAAAAAGAAAAAGAGAGAGAGGTAACAATCGGAGAAAATGTTGATCAATAGCAATTTCAAAAAGCTAACAAAGAGGAGAGAGAGAGAGAGAGAGAGAAAGAAAGTAGGGAGTTTTTTTATTTATTTTTTATTTTTTTCTAGTTTTTCGTTATTAATAACTAAAAGAAACAGCCAAAAGTTCAAAAGCATTTGAAATCTAGAAATATCCTCAAGAATTTTTATTTATTTTTTTTAAAGATCATTTTTCAATATTTTTTTAAGAAAAGAATAATTCTATAAAAAAATCTTTCTATTTTTCTTTTACAAAGAAAGCTTATTTTGAAGAAGAAAATTTTTCAAGAAATTTCCCAAGATTTTTTTTTTATGATCTTTATTTCAAATCAATTGTCACCTTATTAATTAATTATAACTCTAACAAGAATTAGTAGTATTAATTATGTCACGACCCAACCTATGGGTCGGACCGGCACTAGGACCTGAGTCAGCCTAAAGCCCTCGAGGCCCGTAGTAAGCCTAATCATTCTTTGACCCAATTCTAAGGCCCATATTAAGCTCAATTTCAAGAAAATAACTGGACAGAGTCTGGCCAAAATTTAGACTATACAATGGAGAGTTTTTGACTCGTCTGACCTGTAAGTACAATATATAATAATTTGGGGAGCTCAGCTCACCCTCCACATACTCATAATGTCATAAAATTAAACAGGAGCTCAGCTCCCTCATCCAATCCAATCATACATGCATCTAATAATTTTACAGATCTAACACGATATTATATTACAGGCCCAATTTAAATAAAATGCTTCTAACATATGCGGAGTCTAGAATTTAGTAAAATTATACAAGCATAATAGATATTAATAGATTGCCTACGAGGGAGAGAGGCAGGTTAGAACTCAACAAGAAATCTCCTGTATCCTGTAAGTACAATATATAATAATTTGGGGAGCTCAGCTCACCCTCTACATACTCATAATGTCATAAAATTAAACAGGAGCTCAGCTCCCTCATCCAATCCAATCATACATGCATCTAATAATTTTACAGATCTAACACGATATTATATTACAGGCCCAATTTAAATAAAATGCTTCTAACATATGCAGAGTCTAGAATTTAGTAAAATTATACAAGCATAATAGATATTAATAGATTGCCTACGAGAGAGAGAGGCAGGTTAGAACTCAACAAGAAATCTCCTGTATCCTGTAAGTACAATATATAATAATTTGGGGAGCTCAGCTCACCCTCCACATACTCATAATGTCATAAAATTAAACAGGAGCTCAGCTCCCTCATCCAATCCAATCATACATGCATTTAATAATTTTACAGATCTAACACGATATTATATTACAGGCCCAATTTAAATAAAATGCTTCTAGCATATGCGGAGTCTAGAATTTAGTAAAATTATACAAGCATAATAGATATTAATAGATTGCCTACGAGAGAGAGAGGCAGGTTAGAACTCAACAAGAAATCTCCTGTATCTTGGAAAAATAAGGTTATCACACCTTACCCCTTCGTAAAGCATAACATGATCCCATAGTATACCTAATGAATTACCGAACTTAGCCGACTGATAACCCATTAAATATACTACAAGGGATTTTAAATAAATTTCTATTCATTTTAAAGTGTGGGGTAATGATGATCAAGTAAATAAAAAAATAAAAAAAAACCTTTAATTGAAATTTAGCTCATAAATTAAATTTTTGATTAGTCTGGGATTTTCGAAGATTTTACAGAAAATTCGACAGAATGCCGGCTAAAAATGGAGAAAATAGTTCTTCCAAAACCTGTTAAAAGCACTTCCAATATACACAAGATCCACAACTCCATTTAAATCAACCCAAACCAATCTCAACCAACACAGTTTCAAACAATCTCAATAATATTTCATTCAGTTCAACTCAAATATAAAATTTGTAATTTCAGAAAAGAAAAAAAATATTAATATCATTACAACTTTGATTGTACAACTACTCGACTAGTTCAATAGATACATATGAATAAAAAATTTACGTAAAAAATAATTTACAAGGGTATAAGGTGTTATACTCGTACAAGATCCAAAAATAGTCTTTTCCTGCAGCTATAGCAGCTCACTCTGCTACTTTTTCCTTCTCCCTATCTGCGACGGCAAGAAAAGCCATCGCTGAGTAATTTTACTCAGTGGTACACAACTAATAGCAATTAAAAATCATTGTAAAATAAAATAAATTAATTCATAACAGATCAAGGTTTTCGTAAGAATGAAGCATATCCAAATTATCAAGTCACTAAGAGTCATTATTTCAAACATAGTTCACAAATCTCAAAGAAAAAGTGTTGCCACGAACACAGAATCTAGACCATGACACAAACTTTTATGATCAATATCGTGTTGTACACTACGACAAAACAAATCACCTCACTAGCCGTTATTAATGAGGGAAAGACTAGCTAGCTAATGAGTACTTATATAGTCTTACCCCACTAACCGTTATTAATAGGAGACATAAGCAATTTTAATTGCCAAACCCCTAATAATCGTTATTACTGGGGAGTTTCAAATGGGACTGTCATGTTAACTGTGGTTTAAAAACTAATTTATAAAATTTCCATTTAAATAATTGCATTTCAATTCACTTAACACAAGTCATTCAAAGAATTTACCCTTATAGGGTTGACAACACATAATTCATAAAATTCAAGAAGAAAATCATAATTGCCACCAAAACATATATAATTACAATTCATTCAAAACAATTTACAAAATTAAAATCAATTGAATAAAATTAGTTGTGTACAAACCTCTAATGAGTCACCTCTCTGCCTTGACTTACTTTTTCCTTATCCTTCCCAGTCTCTTTTTCTACTGAAATACATAATTTAAAGTGTTTCAATATTTATCCAAATTATTTGTAACAATAATTCTAACAATTGCATTTTGTATTTAAAATTTACTTATATAATCCCATAAATTAAGTTATTTGTATTATTAGTTATGGTGGTTACTATTTACTTGACTAATTTAGTAAAATATTGATTTTCTCATACTTAATAGGTATGCTAATTCTAATTACCCCCACATACCACATTTTGAGTCCTAAATTTATTGGCATTGGTTGCCAATCTCAATTCAAAACTCATTGGAAGAAATTCCAAAAATTCAGATTTTGTCTCCTAAGTTTACTGTTCCATTGGACCAATTTACAGTAGAAATTTGGCTAAACTTTCTTCATCAAAGTTGTTCCTTAATGTCTTATCTTTAATTCTCTTTTTTAATCACTCCATTTGGAGATTTGTAGCTCAAGTTATGCCATTTTTACTAAGGCTAGCCGGATTGGTCAAAACCCAAAAATTCTGGGCAAATTTAGGTCTGACAGATTTGGTGACCTAAGTTTGGTTGGAAATTTGACTAAGTTATGATCAGAATTTTGGGTTTATGTTCTTCATAAAAGTTGTTATAATATGTCTAAGCTTTCCAATGGTATAAAAATCAGGTCATTTGGACCTTTCTACACCAAGTTAGGACCATTTGAACATGTATTGTTCATTTGGTCAGTTTTGTCCAGTGGTAGGGTACCTAATTCGGAATTAACCAAAATTTACACCAACTTGTGGTCGGTTTTAGGGTAAGGTTTCTGCATGAAAATTGTTGCTTTGGGTCTTAGTTTTCATCTCCAATTGGCCTCACACCAATTGGAGTAACATAATTTCAGTTATAGCTATTTGAGTGGGCAAGGGTCAAGCTGTCTAGATTTAGACATTACCACATTCACACTTCAATTCCATTCCATGTATTCAATTACACTCATAAAAACACCAATTGACCAATTTAAGTATCAATTATGTCAATTGGGCATCAATTCACTAAAATCTCCAAATTTTCCAACCAAAACCCTAAGTGCTAAGAATCCTAATTTCCAATTATCACAATTCATGAAAATAAAGTGTACCACTAATGTACCACCCTCACTGTAGCAATTCCATACATTCTACTGTTTTGGTGACCGGTGTTGGTCCGGATAGCTAGAACGTCTAGAAAAATATTTAAACTAGAGTAAGAAGTCATAAATAATTCAAATATTAATAAAAAAAATTAAGGAAAAATTTTAGAAATAAAATATAACCAAGTTAAGCGAGCCGGTGCCCTAGCGATGGGTAACCCAGTGGGAAGTTACGGTCCTCGTAGCTAGGAGCCCTAAGCTCGAGAGAAAATTCATAAAATAATTTTTGGGACTCCAGAGAAGAGTCATTGAGGTTTCAATGGCATTAAAATGCCAAGAAAATATTTAGAAAAATTTTTAGATCGGTACAGACAATTTTAGCTCATTAAGCTAAACGAAGGACATTTTGGTCATTTCACCTTCAGAGATGATTTTTGACCAACTTGTCCATTCAAGTAAGTGAGATTTATGACCTAAAATGTGAATAAATATTGCTTAAAATTTAATTAAAAATAAGTAAAAGAAAGAAAAAAAAAGAAAAGAAAATAAATTGAAATTAAATCTAATTATTACATAAGCACACCTCATTAAAAAAATTTCTAACCAATCATAAATGGACAACCACATATAAAAAGACTTAAAAATCAATAAAAAGGACCAAAACAACTCATCTTCTTCATTTTGGATCACCTTGGCTGAACCACTCCATGAAAGCTCTTCTTCCATTTCTTTCATCTCAAGCTTAAATTTCTTGTCTTCTTCTTTATATTTTCTCAAAACCCAAACACAAAAATTTGCTAATTGATCTTGGTGAAGATATTGGGAGCAAAAAGAAGTGGAAATAGTGAAGGTTTAGCTAGCTTGGGAATTTCACAAAAGAGGTTAGTGCACTATAAAACTTTCCTCCCTTATTTTATAGTTATTAACACTCAAACTAAGTCAAATTTTTATGAAACTGAAAAGAAAACCTTGGATACATAGGACTTTAAATTTCAGCAGCCATGGGTTAATTGGAGTTTGATGCTTTTTATGGATGTAAACTAGTATGTGATGATGTTTAATGAGTTGTTATGTATTGAAAGTTGTATGGATTGAGTAAGCTTGACCTTGAAACCTTGAGTTAGGGTTTTGACCTAACTATTTGAGGATTTTGTAAAATTGTTTGAAATTGATCAAATTGAGACTGATTGATGAGATTTAGAAGTGATATGAATGACAAATTGTAGTTTGGAAGTAAGGAGGAATGAATATAAGGAGTGCATGTTCTTTGCAGGAAATTTGGACTTATGAGTCCAGTGCCTTATTTGAGCTATAACTGAAATTGTATGACTCCAATTGGTATGAGGCCAATTGGAGGTGAAACTAGACTCAAAATACCCCATTTTTCATGAATAAACTATGCCCAAATTTTGTCCAAATCTAATTAATTTACTATCCCAATCCTGAAATCCAAACACTGAACCCAGAAAATTGGCCAAATGAATAATATATGTTCATTTGGCCATAACTTCCTCTAGACATGTCCAAATGACCTGATTTTTATGTCATTGAAAAGATTAGACATAGGACTACAATTTTTATTGAGAACACCAAGCCCAGAAATGCCTCTAACCAAATGAAATTGCTGGCCCAAGTGAGGTCACCAAACTGACCAAAACCATTCTGCCCAGAATTTCCTGGACTAAAGCTGTAACACCCCAAGATTTTAAATTTTATTATTATTGAGTATTTTTGATACTTTAATTTTATTTAAATTTTAGAAATTTTTTTGAGATTTTTCGGATTTTAAAAATCAGGTTCGATTTTCCGAAAATATAAACTTTGATGATTTTTAAAAATTAATTTAAAGACCACGTGGCAAAACTAAAAATATATTTGGCGTCTACGTATTTTTCTGAGTTTTATGGAATTTTTTCGGAATTTTTGGACCTCGTTTTCGGTCCCGAGGCAGAGTAAAAAATTTAAAATTTTATATCCTGAATCGAACCGGCCGAATCGAACCGGACCGGATCGGACCGGTCGAATCGGACCGGCCTTTTTCCTTCTTCCCTTTTTCTTCCCCGCGCGCGTCGTCCCTCTCCCTTTTCTCTCTCGTTTCTCTCTCCTCCCCACCCCCAGCCGCCGGCCAGCCACCAGCCCAGCCCCCCAGCAGACCGGCGCCGCCGCCCACACGGCCGGAAAAACGCGCGCAAAGCCTTCCCCCCTGCGCGCGCGCCGTTTCAGCTTCCCCGGCCAAATCCGGCCGATCCGGCCACCGATTGGACCGGGTCTTGTGTCTAAAATCATCTACTCGGCGAGAGCTTTCCATAGACACCAAGAACGCCGAAATCCATTGAGCGGATTGTCCGATTTTTGCTCGGGAAGATTTTAGCCCATTTCGACTTTTGGGCTAGATTTCTCGAAAATCGTGAATCCCACGAGAAAACCGAGGCCACCAGCACGCTCCATTCGTCGAGAGCTTCGCAACGACATAAATTTCGAATTTTTCCGACACCGTTTTTCGGTGGGTCCCACGGAACTTCGCAGTGTTTTTCCGAGCATTTAATGAGCTTAGAAAATTCTGAAAAATTTATGTACTAACCCCCGTGTTATGGGCTTCGTGTAGGTATCCTCGATTCGCGAAAATTCGACAGTTGACCGGGTCTGCAAATTTCGGGCCAGACAGACCCGTTACCAGAAAAGTCTCCGAATTGGACCAAGGTTTTGGCTAGCCCCCCATTGTCAGACGTCCCGAGTGCGTTCCTGAAGTCGGAATCGGCAAAGGTAAACCTGAACCTTGCTTTTTCGTAATTTTCTAGTGCTTAAATGGGATTAAAAATCCATAAAATATTCGTGGTAGCTTAGAAAATTACGATTCTTTTTGTAATAGCTTAGTAATATTGCTAAGGACCGCGGGGCAAAGTTTTATAATTTTTAGAGCTTGTTTGGGCAGTTTTTGCAAAAATGATCAATAATAAAGACTAAATTGAAATTTTGCGTATTGTGATGGATGACTGATTTGATGGGCCCAGGAGGGGCTGTGTGATATGATTGAACTGTGGATATATGGATTGTGAGTATAGAAGTGTGTTTTAAACCCTTTTGCAGGTTGGGTAGGTCCTAGGTATAGGGGAGACTCTGCCGGATTTTCGGCACGACTTAGGACGTAATTGGTCTTTTTCTTTGTTTGTATTGAGTCAGATTGTATTAAATAATTGTAATATAATTGTCAGGTGAGCCGATGACCTTCTTCCTCCGCCACCGCCTCAGTGACCATCGTCAAGTCTGTGAGTAAAATATTAATTTTAATTGTAATTTCGATATTATTATATGTTCAGCATGCCCATGCATCACTTATATGCATATATTTATGTAGTTAAACTCTAGGCACGATTTTTGTTGCATTCATAACTGTTGATGTGCCATGGATGTTGTTGTGGTAATTTGGAGCAGTGTGCGTGCGTTGGCGTGCATGTGATGTGGTGTGGACTATGGATAGGACGGGTAGTCACGGCTTGAGTTCTTCGCTGGGACCCGATCCTTCGAGGGGTAGTCACGGCTTGAGTTCTTCGCTGGCACCAGGTTGGAATTAAGAGAGCTGTATAGGGGATCAGCTCCCATATATTATGAATGATGTTACAGGGTGTGTGAGTGCTCCAAATTACCTTTTTGATGTTATGATGTGAAAATGTTGTGTATGTTGCATTTCACTCTACAGGGTGCATTAGTTTCAGATAGTTATAGAGATTATAGTTAAGATTGATATTTTACTCTCTGAGTCGAACGCTCACTCCTGTTCAAAAATTTTTACAGGCCACAGGAGGATATTTATTCTGGGTTAACCTGCTTTTATACTTCGCAGGTTGTTTATCGATATTTGTGTAATTTTATTTACTCCTAGAATTTCCGCATGTGTTAGCAGTAATTATTTGAATTTGGTCTGTAATATTATTATCATGTTGGACCTGTAAACTTAATATTCTATGTCTGTTTTGATGGATTGGATGAGGGAGCTGAGCTCCCATTTATTATTATGTTGATGAGTATGTGGAGGGTGAGCTGAGCTCCCCATTTGAGAATTTATTGTGTTTACAGGTCGGGTGAGTCGAAAACTCCCCGTTGGAAAGTCCATTTTATGGTCGGACTCTGTCCGTTTGTTTTCTTGAATTTGGGCCCAAATGGGCCTTAGAGTTGGGTTAATGAACAGTTAGGCTTACTACGGGCCTCGGGGGCTTTAAGCTGGCCCAGGTCCTAGTGCCGGTCCGGCCCATAGGTTGGGTCGTGACAAAAGCTCACTCGACCAGTTTTGGCAAAATGGCCATAACTTGGTCTATAAAAATCCAAATGCAATAAAACCAATGGAAAAAGTTTTATAAGACATAGGCCTATAATATTGGTCTTTTGGCCAAAACCCAGAACCCAAAAGAATTAGGTCAAATGCTTAAAAGAACTTGGTACATCCAAACCTAGAAATTTACCCAATTTCATCTGACCCCGGATTAGTGTTTATAGCATGTCTTTCACTAGAAAACTCCATTTAGGATGAGCCATACCTTTTCAGAAACCTAAACACATGGCTCTAACTTTGTTTTAAAAACCTTCTTCAAATTATGAATGTAAGAACCTTAAAAATCCACTTGCAATCACTGACCTGAACTGGAACCCTGAAGACACAGGGTACCTGAGTCCAGGCCAGTGATTTAGTTATAACTAATTCTACAAAATTAGGAAAATTGTGATTCAAAATTTTAAGTGACCATAAGACATAGGGCAACAAATCCTATGAAGAACACTAGACCTAAAAGTAACTGCAACTTATTCAATAAAATTTGTAAAGTGCAATTACAAAATCTGCCTAGTCAAGAAACTAGAATTAGGAAGTGAACCAGTTATGGTTATTTGACCATAACTTGAGTTCTAAAAGCCCAAATGACATGATTAAAAAGGAAATTAAAGAAGACACATAAAGGAATAACTTGATGAAGAGAAGTTTGTCAAATCATCACTGTAGCTTAGACCAATAGAACAGTAAACATAAGACACAAAAACTGAAAATTTCAAATAAAACCTAAGAGGCTAGGAATTAAGTTTGGCAATCAATGCCAACAAAAATAAAATGCAAAATGTAGTATTTTGGTAAACTTAGGTTCAACAAATCTATTATGTATCAAAAAGTCAACCTTTGAAAGGAAATGGTCAAGTGAATAGTAATCTCAATAATATTAATGTAAAGGACCAAAACTTAAATTGCAAATGATAAGTTATATAAATAGTGTAATAAATAAATGGATCAAGTTAATGTATGAATGAGACATTAGTTCTCATTATTGTAGAAAGGAAAAGTACTTTGAGTACAATGGTATAGAAGGATAATTGATTTTGAATTGTGATCATGTGAATTATCAAATGAATGTATAAATTATGGAATTTGTCATGAAATAATGAAGTCATAAAACATAATATATTAATATTTAATGGTATTATGTGCCCATGTATTGCCTAGACACTTGTGTCAGATTGGATAGATTAGCATGTCAATAGGGTATTGTTTTAGCAGTACTGCGAAAGGCTTTATGCTTGTATTCATGGCTTTATGCCCGCACTCATGGCTTTACGCCCGTACTCATGGCTTTTATCCCTGATTATGTGTTATTATGGCTTTTTAGCTATTCTGACTGCATAAGTGGTTGACGTTCCGCGTCCCATGGTATGACGGCCTGAGGCACCGCGGTGTCCAGTGCCAAGGACCCGTTATCCAGTTTAGTCAGCCTGTCATAGGTTACTTGGGCAGTGAAATTTATTAAAATAAGTTAAGAATATTAGCAACTGAAAATATTAGCAATTAAATAAATGAGTAAGAATATTTAAAATAAATTAGATTAGTTATTTAGCAGAAAGAATTGAAATGAATTAGACGATATTAAAATTTAATTATTATGAAAGAATTGAGCGCTTCTGAAGAGGAATAAATTAGAACAAAGGATAGTTAATACTAGAAGTATTATATAAAATTAGATTAAATTCCAGAGTATCCAAATTTTGATCCATTTTTTTTATTGTATATTATTTTCTTGTTATATTATTGCACCACTAAGCAGCAATGCTTAGCACGATGAAATTGTTTACTCGTGCAGGTACTGAAGGTAAAGCCCAGCGAATATTAAACAGAGATTTTAGAGTTTTGATCTGTAGAAGTGTCTGAAGTATTCAAGGTTGTCACCTCCTCAGCAATGCATGTAGATAGGGCCCATATAGATCATAATTTGTATGTTATATAAAATGCTTAGTTATAGTATTGTAATATAAATTATGGAAATGTAATTAATAGATATGTGATGTAAATTAATAAATGGGATAATTCATATATGATTAATTTGTATATCATGTAATTTATGAATTTATGTCATTAGTTTGTACATTGTGTAATTAATGAAGATTTAAAAATTTTGATATATGAATTAAACATGGAATGAGTTGAAAGAGTTAAATATGAAATGATTATGATGAGCAGGGATGATATTTTTATTGTAAAATATTGTTGAATTTCAAACAGGTGAATAGTAAAACACATCAAACGTTAATAAAATTGGAGAAACTCTGTTAGTTTCTTCGTCGAAAAATAATTGATATTAAAAGATAATAACTTGAAAATGATTAAAGGAATAAAGTAAGATAAGTTAGGGTGCTCCGGCACCGAATGTAGCACGCCTCGCTCGGTTACACTGTAGACGGGTGAGGGGTGTTACAACTAACACCTACTCACTCAATTGGGCTTGTATACATGATTAATTGAATTAAAGCACATCATTTCCCTTAATACCCCATGGCTGCCGAAATTCATAGAGTTCCCTAACTTGTCATTTTTGTTTCATTTTCAACAAATTCTAACTTAATTTAAGTGCCTACTCATGAATATAGAGAGAAAATTGGAAGAATCATTGCTAACCTCTTTGGTGAACCTTTGCAAACTCTAATTCTCTTCAATTTTCTTCAAATTTCCTCCTCCCAATCTTTTTCTTGAAGTTCAATTTGAGGGTTTCTACAATTTTTATAAGGGATTTATGGAATAATTTAGGGTTTACAGAGCTTACAAAGGGGTGTTAATGGAGGAATTTTTGAGAGAAGATAGAGAGAGAGAGTTGGGACGGCTACAAGGTGGAAGAAGACTCAAATTTTGTCTTTTTAATTTGTAATTATCTCATTTTATTTTTATCTCAAAATTAATTAAATTTTAAATTTTTATTATGTCATGCTTGCATCACTATGATGATGTCATTTCCTTCATTAGTTTTTCTTTTCTTTTCTTCCACACACACCTCTTCATTTGCAATCGAATTTCCACAATTTTAATTTTCTACATTTTAATGGACATTTAGGCCAAAAGTCACCTCTAAGGGTGAATTGAGCATTTTGCCCCTTATCGATCTGATCCGTTTTTCCAATAGCATTAAATTGCTTCCGAAACTCTGGTTTAATTATTTGAGCTGGCTCTCTATTCTTTTCTGTGGTTTTCATAATACCATTAGCTTCACAATAATCCTTGGGCCTGGGGTGCCATAAGGTCCCACACAAAATTAGGGCAGTGACTGAGCTCGCAGTTACTTCCCGGTTCGATTACCTATCGCTGTGGCCTCGACTCATTTAACCCATTATGCCTTGTTTTCTTGATTTCTATTTTACCTTCATGTAATTATTATTAATTTTTGTTTGTGGATTTTCTAGGTGACTTAAATATAGTTCTAAGCCCTTTAACTGTCCGGACTGACACTGGTCACCAGGCCAGTGAAATGTATAGAACTAATGCATATAGGGGTGTTACAAAGGTAAACAGGAGTGAGCGTTCGACTCAGAGAGTAGAATACCGATTTTAAGCACAATTTCTATAGCTATCTAAAACTACTGCATCCTAAAGAGTAGAATGCAACACCTTCATAATTTTCATACAAATCACATTATAACAGCAAAAAGGTAATTTGGAGCACTCACGCACCCATATAATATGCAAACAGTATATATATGAGAGCTGATCCCCTATACAGCTCTCTTAATCCAACCTTTGTCAGCGAGTATATCTCAAGTCAGACTTTCGCTTAATAGACCAAATGCAGGGGCCAGCGAGATCATCTCGAGCCATGCCTACCCGACTTATCCATAAAAGGATCGGGTCCCAGCGAGTCAAGCTCCACCCGCGTCTACCTGTCCTGTCCATATCCAACACCACACACTACACGCACGCCAACATACGCACACTGCTCCAAATTACCATAAAATAACATCCATGACACTTCATCAATTAAGAATGTAATATAAAATGTGCCTAGTATTTAACTGCATAGATATATAATTATAAGTGGCATGGGCATGCCTGAACATATAATAATATTGAAATTATAATTAAAATCAATATTTTATTTACAAACGTGATCCGAGGTCACTATGGCGGTTAGGAGGAGGAGGAAGGCTGTCCCGGATCACCTGGAAATTTCATTATAATTATTTAATATAATTGACTCAATACAAGCTTAAAAAGAATCAAAGACACTCTAAGTTGTGCTGAAAATCCGGCAAAATCTCCCCTATACCTAGGACCTACCCAACCTACAAAATGGTTCAAAATACACTTTTATATCCACAAATCATACAACTATAACTCAATCACATCACATGGCCCCTCCTGGGCTCATCCAAACAGTCAACCATCATAATTTGAAAAATTACCATTTAGTCCCTATAGCTAACCCTGTTGCAAAAACTACCCCAATGAGCTCTAAAAATTCTAAAACTTTGTCCCGCAGTCCTTAGCAATATTATTAAGCTAATACAAAAGGAATTATAATCTCCTAACCTACCACGAATATTTTATAGATTTTTAATTGAAATCAGACCTAGATAATTAAGAAAAATGAGGGTTCGCCTATGCCAATTCTGACCCTTGGGACGCGTCCGAGACGTCTGAAAACAGTGGGATAGCCTATAATCTCGACCCGATTCTGAAGCTTTTCCGGTAGCCTGTTTACCCAGCCCGAAATTGTAGACCCGAGTAACTGTCGAATTTCCCCAAAATGAGCGTACCTACATGAAGCCCACAACACGGGGGTTAGTACATAATTTTTACGAAATTTATTAAGCTCATTTAATACCCGGAAAACACTGCAAAGTTCTATAGGACCCACAAAAAAACGGAATCAGGAAATTTTGAAATGGGTATTGCCGCGAAACTCTTATCGAAGGCAGCACTCCGGTACTCCCGAATTTTTTGTGGGGTTCACGGTTTGTGAGAAATCTAGCCCAAAAATCGAAATAGGCTAAAATTTTCCGGACAAAAATTAGATAAACTACTCGATGGATTTTTGTATTCTTGGTGTCTATGGAAAGCTCTCGAGGTGTAGATAGGTTTTAGGACAAGACCCGATTCAATCGATGGTCGGATCGGCCAGAATCAGCTGGGGAATCCACAGCTTCGCTCGGGCGTTGAGGAGTTTTTGGTGCTGTTTTCCAGTGGCTTGGAGCGTCGACCGGCTGCGGGAATGCATCCAGGCGGGGCGCCAATGACCGGGGAAGGGCTGGGTGGCGGTGGGGCGGCAAGGGGAGGAGAGAGGAGAGAGAAAATGGAGAGAGAAGAGGGAACGTCGGGCGCGCAAGGAAGAAGAGAAAAGAAAAGGAAGAGTGCTGGTCCGATTCGACTGGTCCGACCCGATCCGATTTGATTCGACCAGTCCGATTCAGGATACTCGAAATTGAATTTTTGCTCTATCTTGGGACAAAAAACGAAGCTCAAAAATTTCGAAAAAATCTTAGAAAACTCAGAAAAATTTGTAGAGTCTAAATATATTTTTATTTTTGTCACGTGATCTTTAAATTAATTCGTAAAAATTAACAAAGTTTATTGATTTTGAAAAATCAAACCTAATATCTAAAATTCGAAAAATTTCAAATAATTTTCCAAAATTTTTAATAAAATAAAATACTAATATTTACCCATAAAATAATAAATTTAAAAATTTAGGGTGTTACAAATTAAGTTAAATACAATTCATTTTCAAGCCCTTAACTTTGTTGAATTTTATCTCTTGATTCCCTATTTTTCAATTGTAAGTCAATAATAATACAGTTGCTTCTAAGCAAGCATTTCCAGTTATCATTTCACATGGTCCACTCTATCTCCATCTTTCTTTATAATCCATAGCTTTCCCTTGCAAGAGTTATCAAGAATCCAAGCAAGGCAACTATATCCCATGTATACTAAAAAGACCACCCATCAGAGCTTCAAGTTTATGTTATGGCTACTATCACCACCCTCTTCTTCTTCCTCCTATCTTTTTTTCATCTTCTAACTGAAAGTTCATCTTCTTTTCTGTACTTATTAAGAAAGTTTAATTTAGTCAATTTTTAACTTTTTGTCTAAATTAATTCAGAAGTTTTAATTTAAGTTATATTTAATCCAAAAATTAAGAAAATCAAGAAATTAAACTTTTTAATTTTTGGGTTTAAAACAAAAAATAAGAAATTTTAATTAAAAATAAAGAAATTGGACTTTTTTAATTTTTTATTTAAATCAAGAAATTTAACTCATAAATTTTAATTTTTGAGCCTAAATTGAAAATTTTGAACTAATTTAGATAAAACGTTAAACTTTTCCAACAAGTATAGGAGTGAAATTAAACATTTTACTGCTAAGTTATATATTCAGTGATGTGATATCTTAAAAAACTAATCCCTACATGCTAAGAAACCAAAAAGAAAAGATAGTATATAACATCACACCACGCCATAATACAGTTTTAGCTTTAAAATTTATAATGATTTAATTATAACCGTTGATCATTGTGAGATTTATATAGAACTAATCATCACCACAATAAACTATTATAATAAAATAGTTATATGTACATCGATTTCATAATATAATTTTTCACTATTTTATGATACATTGAGATTAAATTTGATTTTAGTTTTGTAATTTTAAAGTTGATAAATGACATTTCGGGTCAATGGTTGAATGTCCAACTCAACTGAGCCAATTGATGTTGATCCTTGTGGCAAATATATAAATGAGACCAAAACCAAAAGGATGTCCCATCAAAATTAAGGATTACTGACGTTAAGTGCCTACATGGGACATATGTTTGATGCGTTATTTATTTTATTAATAGCAATTTTCTTTTTAAAAATTTTGTTGTGCTTTTGAGAAATGAAAGTAATGACTAGTCATTACTCCATAATGGAGGGGTCCTTCATTTTCTTCGTAGGGATTAGGGTTTTGACTTTGGAAATTAACATTTGTAAGTTAGTATATTTTTCATTTAGCAAGTATCAAGTTTGAGTTTACACTTTCCTAATTCTCTAAAAAAATCACTTATTTGTAATATTGTGTCATAAGTGGACCTGGCCAAGTATTTGTGATGTTTAATTTTATTAATATTTTAATTAGTTTGTTTATTTTGTCTATAAAATAAAAAATAAATTTTTCATTAAATAGAGACAGAATATAAATTTAAAGTATAAAATTTTATACTATAATTTTATATAAGAAAATTCAAGATAAACTACTTGTGAAAATATAACAGCAATTATCTTGATTTGAAAGATCTGATTACGTTGACAAAATGTTTGAATTGGCCATTCTACAGAAAGAACACTTTATTCGGCGGTAATCTACCATTATTATGGTATTTTTAATATCCTTATTAAAAGAAAATTTATACTTCTATCATTACACTCCTACCCAAATAATAAAGCAAAACACTTAACAACTACATGATAAAAAGAAAAATAGATTATTGCAATAAAAGAAATAGTAAATCTTTGTAAAGAAGGAAATATCAAATTCTCAATTAGAGGAGACATCAAATCCTCTCAAAGGAGCGATGAAACTCATATCTAACACAAGAATAAATTGAGAATAAATATAAATCTATTCTAAAATGATAAAGATCGGAGATTATTAAGGGAAAAAAAAAAGAGAAAGAGAGGATAAAGATTGGAGATTATTGAGATTAAAAAAAAAGAGAAAGAAAGGTAACCATTGGAGAAAATGTTGATCAATAGTCATCTCAAAAAGCTAACAGAGAGAGAGAGAGGTTTTTTTTTTTTTTTTTTTTTTTTTTTTTTCTATTTTCTCGTTATTAGTAACTAAAAGAAACAGTCAAAAGTTCAAAAGCATTTGAAATCTAGAAATACCCTCAAGAATTTTTATTTTTTTTTAAAAGATCATTTTTCAATTTTTTTTAAGAAAAGAATAATTTTATGAAAAATCTTTCTATTTTTTTTTTACAAAGAAAGCTTATTTTGAAGAAGAAATCTTTTCAAGAAATTTCCCAAGATTTTTTTTTTATGATCTTTATTTCAAATCAATTGTCACCTTATTAACTAATTAATTAAAACTGCAACAAGTATTAGCAGTATTAATTAAGTTAAATAAAAATTCGTTTTCAAGCCCTTAGCTTTGTTGAATTTTATCCCTTGCTTCCCTATTTTTCAATTGTAAGTCAATAATTATACAGTTGCTTCTAAGCAAGCATTTCCAGTTATCATTTCACATGGTCCACTCTATCTCCATCTTTCTTTATCATCTATAGCTTTCCCTTGCAAGAGTTATCAAGAATCCAAGCAAAGCAACTATATCCCATGTATACTGAAAAGACCACGGATCAGAGGTTCAAGTTTATGTTATGGCTCCTATCACCACCCTCTTCTTCTTCCTCCTATCTTCTTTTCATCTTCTGACTGAACCTCAGCTATTATCATTCCATGTTTTAACATATCAAGAACCTCTGTCAAGTCTGGGCTTTTCCCTTCTAGATGTTCAAACCGTCCTCTGATATATCTGATTTGCATCAATGGATTAGGTAGGCTTTAATATTTCTTTTAAGCTGGGAAGCAATGGAATTGGTAAAAGCTTCTTCTTATTTATTTTTTTATTTATTTGTTTTCTCCTCCTCTGATATATCTGATTTGCATCTATTGATTAGGTAGGCTTTAGTTTCTTTTGAGCTTGGAAGCAATGGAATTGGTATAAGTTTCTTTATTTATTTATTTATTATTTTCAAGTCCCAATAAAATTTTGAGTAAACCTTCATAATCATCAAATCTCTCTTCAATTTCCCATTTAGTGACCCAATAATTAGACAGCCTTTTGAGTTTTTTATGAATATTGTTTTTTCTCTTTAACTTACTCCAAGCTCTGCATGCAATAACTTTAATTACTTTGCAAATGACAATAAAAAGACATTATAATTAATTTTCAAAACATAATATTTATTAAAAAAAAAACTAAAGTAAACTTATGCAACTCAAAGGTAATTGTCTAGGTTTTTTTTTTTTTATATATATAACTCTAACACAAAGGACAGAAAAGATATATTCTTTGATAAAATCAAGTCTTATATCTCATATACACACTGTTCACAATCAATATAGAATCTAGAAAGATCAGTCCGGACACTCAAAAGCAAATAGACACCCATTACACATGCTTATTTTTTTTTTTAATTGATTAAAGACACATGCACACTCGGGACAAGAAAGTCACACATCATTTAACAAAACTATGAAAATTTTGTCATACAACAGGTAATGGGATCTATTTGGTGATCGATTTTCTATTTCAAATCAATTCTCACCTACTCTTATATATAAAACTCTAGTAGCTGCTTCCAAGCAAGCAAGCATTGACATATTTTCATCATCCTCCAACAGTAAAAAATAAAAATTAATAAAAAAAAAAGATACCTTTCCCTTTGGAAGAGATATATCAACAAACCAAGCAACTACACTACCCATTTCTCTCAAATTAAAATCCCATATATTAAGCTTTGCTCTTCAAGAAAGAAACATACAGATATATACATGGCTCCTATCACTACCCTCCTCTTCTTCCTTTTCTCTTCTTTTCATCTTCTCACAAGCCCTCAGCTTTTAGCATTCCATGTTTCAACTTTCCAGGAACCTTCATCAAGATTTGGTTTTGCTCTCATGGATGTTCCTACCTTCTTATGATCTGATGGCTTTGTGTGCTGGGACTTCAAGCACTTTACCCCTCATCTCAGTCTTGCTGCCTCTGCATGTCATGTATCTCTCTCTATGTTATTTCGTGTATCCGTTGTATGTATGCCAAATAGATTTTGATTATGGTGAGATTTATGAGCTTCACTATGATCAATGGTTATGATAATGGTTATAATGAAATTTTGTGCTCTAAATTTTTTTTTTGTCATGGTTTTATTTTTTTTCCAAATTTTATTTTTATATTTCTTTTCCTTGAATTATACCTTCAACATAATTTTTCAGTTTTGGATTCTGTAATTACATAATTATATTACAAGTTTTAGATTATTTTTTTTTTATCTATTGAGAATAAAATAATGAAAAATCCAATTGGAGTCATATTAAAAATTTAATTTAATTTTGATTTTGAGTGACAAACTCCAAATTAAAAATAAATCGCATAGTCCTAAATGAGAGATCTGGGCCAAAAGCAAAAACATGCATGAATGCTACGAGGGATTAATTATTAAAAAATATAAAAATAAAAAGTATTTATAAATCTAATATAGTTTCGAAACAACTTCAAAACTACAGTTTACTTAAGAAAATGCCATTGGAAAAAAAATTTTTCTTGACAGATCAAATCAATAACTTTTCGGTAGAAAATATAGTCATATGTTTTTCGAAAACGCAATTTTCAATGGCATTTTTAGGAGCATATAACCATATATTTTTTAAAACACTACTCTCAATAGTATTTTCAGAAAATATATAATCATATACTTTTAAAAACACCACTCTCAATAATATTTTTAGAAGCACGTAAAATAGAAGAAAAAATTATTTAAAGGTTTTTGTCTATAATAAATATATATTTTAAAATTATTTAAATAAAATGATTCTTACAATTTTAAAATTATTTAAAACTAAAATCAAATACAAAAATAAAATATTTATAATATCATAAGAACTCTACCTAATGGACAAGCTGGAAATTTTATATCCTTTTTAGTGAGTTTTAAATTTTATAATATCATAAGACCAAGACACATAATTGTCGGCTAAAGCCCCAAATTAGATTTTAAATTCTCACAAGTTTTAATTTTCTTGTTAAATTATTATTAATTTATTTTTTTTTATTGCAGTGGATCTTTTGGGTTGGACCCTTTGCTGGTGCAGCCATTGCAGCATTCTATCATCAGTTCATCTTGAGGGCTGGTGCTGTGAAGGCTCTTGGGTCATTCAGGAGCAACCCCAGTACTGTTTAAGAAAAATCCTTTATCAAAAAAAGAAATAATAATGAAGGAAGAGCATATGCATGCAGCTTGTTGGCTGGTTTCTTTGTAGTGGTGGGTTAAAAATCAATGAATGTGAAAGAGAGAGAATGAAAGGATTATGTAATTTGTAGATATAAAGTCTCCTTCAAAAGGGAGGCTTTTATTATTTTTACTGTTATGTGGCAATGATATGATGGTTTTCTAGTTAGTTTCACCCTCTTTTGTCTACTTTTCTTCTATGCACTTATCATGCTTGTAAGAAAAGTTAAGCTATTTGGTCAAGTCTTTTGTTGCTTCTGTCAAAAGTTTAGGTTGTGAGTGTATTATTATGAGCTTTTTTGTTTTTTTTTTTCAATATCAAATATTCATTTCTTGTTAATGAAGCATCACAAAAATAACAATAATTACAAATCAAATATAAAAATTGTCAAATTTTTCAACAAAATAACAAAATTCAATCTACAACTAAGAATTTGATTGGTATAAGATAAAAAAAATAAAAAGAATTTGATTGTTACTTTCCTTAAGTTTTTAACTCCTAAATAGAGCAATAGTTAAATTTAGTCCTCTAAGTTTAACATTTAATTCTTAAAGAGAGAATGAATATTAATTAGATTAAAAGTTAACTTAATTTTTTATGTATTCAAACATCATTAATAATGGATTAAAAGTTATAATGATAATAATAAGTAATTATCATACGTGATCACTCAACTTTATTAGTGTAATTTTAATTTCTTTCATAAAATTTATTAAAATTAAATATTTTTAAATTAATCTACTGATCTATCAACTATTTTGTAAATAAAATGACCTAATTAGTAGTTACTTATAGAGAAAAAATAGAAAAAAAGAAGGGATTTGATAGCAAGGGAATAGTTAGATGCATTTTTTGTATTTTATTTTTTTTTACATTAATAAAATAAAATATTTTGTTAATAAAATAATTGACAGATCAGAAGGTTCATCTAAAAATTTTTAACTTATCGATCACTGATTTTATGAGAGTGGTGGAAGACTTTGGAATGTTTGAACCTTTCAAAATTACTAAAAAGTTGGAAAATGGAAGGGTTAGATTAATGGGTTGGTGAAGCATTAAACTATAATTAATGGGTAGTTAACCGGTTGTTACTTAATTGTTGGTGCAATCCTATAGTTGAACTAACGTAACATGTGGTTATTGAACTGTCAACTAAATTAATTAATTACTTAGTGATAATTAGAGATAATTTAGTTGATTTCATTTTTTTTAAAGGAAAAATTATTATTTTATCTCTGTATTTAATCGAAACCAATTATTTAGTCTCTATATTTTAAAAAATATATTATTTAATCTATATATTTTATTTATGTTAAACTATTTAGCTTCCTTATTAAATTTTATATTATTCATACTATTCAAATTACAATTTAATATCTTTATTTTAAAGAAACTAATTAGTTAATGTCTATATTTTCAAAAATATTACTATTTAGTTCTTCTATTTTACTGAAACTAATTAGTTAGTTTATATATTTTAAAAAATTTAATATTTTAAAAAATATATTCTTGGATAAAAATAAAAATTTTATCATATGAAGACTAAATTTGAATTTATATATATTTTTTTAATTTTCAATTCCTTGGACATCATTTTGTGTTTTCTTTACTATAAAATAATTTTTCTTGATTATTTAAAAATTTAAGGAAACTAATTAATTTTTTTGTGTAGGCGGTTTGTACCATTCTTATCAATAGATGAAAATAAAAAAAAAATGAGAGGGGAGAAAGGTGTAGATATAGAGGAGAAGAAATATGAAGAGAGAAATAAGGGAGAATAAGAGAGAAATAAGAGAGAGAAAATTAGAATAATTTAAGTATAAAAAATAATTATGAGAAATAGTTAACAGAGTAAATTACATGGACTAAGTAATGTATTTTTAAAAAATATAGAGATTAATTAATTAGTTTCACTAAAATAGAAAAATTAAATAGTAATTTAATCAGTATTGATTAACAAAAAAATTTGATCGAAAACCAAATAGTTTAACGGAAGTAAAATATAGAGACTAAACAATATATTTTTTAAATATATAAATTAAATAGTTAATTTCATTAAAATATAAAGATAAAATAATAATTTATCCTTTTTAAAATGAAAAAAATCATAAATGTGAATTTAAATTTCTTTATTTATTAATTATAAAATTAAAATTTCAATTTTATAGTAATTAAGAGTTATTAAAAAAATTTATTATTAAAAAAAATTATCTCATATTATATATCTCATTAATTATTTCTTAGTGTAGTATACAGATATACCGGCGAGAAACTATGTAAAGGCAAGGCCCTTCAAAAGTTTTTAAAATTAAAAGATTACCATAAAATTTAATATTTTTTTAAAAAATATCTGCTTGATCTTTAAAAAATTTTTAAAATTAAAATTCTGTTTTTATACATTATTTTTTTTAAAAAAATAGCATAACTATTAAACTTATATTATTAATTTTTTATATTATAAGATAAAAACACTAAATTATTATTTTAATGAAATATTATTATTTATTTTTTTAAAATAAGAGTAAAGATGTTTAGGTCATCCCCATGGGCCTCCTTCCCATATGTGCCTTTCATGGGCCTTATAATGAAGACATTGTGGCCTTATCTTATCTCTATGCTAGTCAAACTAAATGCCTTTTTTTTTTTTTTTTAATTTTTCTTTTAAGATGGCATACACACCTTAATAAAATTATAATAATTTTTTCTATGTATACTAAGTTATGGCTTAAAACTCAGTTTAATCCCCTGTACTTGATTTTAGTTTTGTAATTTTAAAGTTGATAAATGACATTTCAGGTTAGTTGTTGAATGTCCAACTCAACTGACCCAATTGATGTTGATCCTAGTGGCAAATATGGAAATGAGACCAAAACTAAAAGGATGTCTCAACCAATGATTCATTAGCCTAATGGTTAATGGTGAAGTAGGCTCGGGAGGAATCCCAAGTTTAAGCCTGGAGATTATATATTTGACCCAGGATTTTACAGCTCGATATTTGGCTTCCATAATTTCCAGACTATTGCGAAAAAAAAAAGTCTCATCTAGATTAAGGATTTTTTTTTTTGGTCTGAAATCTAAATTAAGGATTACTAATGTTAATTGCCTACCGGTGACATACGTTTGATATGTTATTTATTTTATTAATAGCAATTTTCTTTTTAAAAATTTTGTTGCGCTTTTCAAAAATGAAAGTAATGACTAGTCATTGCTCCATAATGAAAGGGCTCTTCATTTTCTTTGTGAGGATTAGGGTTTCGACTTTAGAAATTAACATTTATAAGTTAGTATATTTTTCATTCAGCTGGTATCAAGTTCGAGTTCACATTTTCTTAATTCTCTAAAAAAAAAATACCACTTATTTGTAATATTGTGTCATAAGTGGACCTGGCCAAGCATTTGCGATGTTTAATTTTATTAATATTTTAACTAGTTTGTTTTTTTTTATAAAATAAAAGATAAATCTTTCTTTAGATGAAGACGGATACAAATTTAAAGTATAAAATTTTATACTATTACAATTTTGTATAAAAAAATTTAAGATAAATCACTTGTGCAAAATATAATAGTAATTATCTTAATTTGAAGGATCTGATTGTGTTGATAAAGTATTTGAATTGGTCATTCTGCAGAAAGCACACTTTATTCAGTGATAATTTACCATTGTTCGATTTTACGTTCTTTTTAATATCCTTCTTAAAAGAAAATCTATACTTCTATCATTGCTCTCATACCCAAATAAGAAAGTAAAATACTTGACAACTAGATGATAAGAAGAAAAATAGATCATCCTAATGGAGGAAATATCAAATTCACAATAAGAGGAGACATCAAATCCTCCCAAATGAGCGATGAAACTCATATCTAACATGAGAAATGACTGAGGACAAATGCAAAGATTGGAGATTATTGGAAAAAAAAAAAAACAAAAAGAAAAAAGAGAGAGCAAAAGCATTTGAAATCTAGAAATGCCCTCAAAAATTTTCATTTTTTTTTTCAAGAAAAGAATAATTTTATAAAAAATCTTTCTTTTTTGCAAAGAAAGCTTATTTTGAAGAAGAAATCTTTTCTAGAAATTTCCCAAGATTTTTTTTATGATCTTTATTTCAAATCAATTGTCACCTTGTTAATTAATTAATTAATTAAAGCTCTAACAAGAATTAGCAGTATTAATTAAATTAAATAAAAATTCGTTTTCAAGCCCTTAACTTTGTTGAATTTTATCTCTTGTTTCCCTATTTTTCAATTGTAAGTCAATAATAATACAGTTGCTTCTAAGCAAGCATTTCCAGTTATCATTTCACATGGTCCACTCTATCTCCATCTTAATTTCTTTATCATCCATAGCTTTCCCTTGCATGAGTTATCAAGAATCCAAGCAAATCAACTATATCCCATGGATACTAAAAAGACCACCGATCAGAGCTTCAAGTTTATGTTACGGCTTCTATCACCACCTTCTTCTTTGTCATGACCCAACCTATGGGCCGGACCGGCACTAGGACCTAGGCCAGCCTAAAGCCCCCAAGGCCCGTAGTAAGCCTAACTATTCCTCAACCCAACTCTAAGGCCCATTTGGACCCAATTTCAAGAATTCAACCGGACAGAGTCCGGTTATAAAATGGACCATTTAACGGGGAGTTTTGACTCACCCGACCTGTAAACACAATATATAATCATCTGGGGAGCTCAGCTTACCCTTCATATAATCATGATGTCATAAAAATAAATGGGAGCTCGGCTCTCTCATCCAATCCAACCATACATGCATTTAATAAGTTTAGAGGTCCAACATGACAATTATATTACAGACCCAATCAAATAAATATTTCTAACACATGCGAAAATTCTAGGAGTTAACAGACTTATACAAACATTACAGACATTAATAGACAACCTGTAAAGAAAAAAAGCAGGTTAACCACAACAATAATCCTCCTGTAACCTGGAAAAATAATAAACAGGAGTGAGCATTCTACTTAGAGAGTAAACTATCAATTTTAACCATAATCTCTATAGCTATCTAAAGCTAATGCACCCTGCAGAGTGAAATGCAACATCATCATAAATTTCATACAAATCACATCAAAAAGGCAATTTGGAGCACTCACACACCCGATAATGTCAAACAATACATATACAGGAGCTGATCCCTTATACAGCCCTCTTACTCCAACCTCTGTCAGCGAAGATCTCAAGCCGGACTTTTGCTTAATAAACCAAATACGGGATCGCAACGAAGATCTCAAGCCGTGTCTATCCCGAAGGACCGGGTCCCAGCGAAGATCTCAAGCCGTGTTTACCCATCCTGTCCATATCCAACACCATACCACACGCACACCAACGCACGCACACTGCTCCAAATTACTACAAACAACATCCATGGCACTTTAACAGTTGTGAATGCAACATAAAATGTGCCTAAAGTTTAACTACATAGATACATATTTATAAGTGATGCATGGGCATGCTTGAACATAAAATAATATTGAAATTACAATTAAAATTAATATTTTACTCACAGACTTAATCGCAGTCACTGTGGTGGTTGGGCGGAGGAGGAAGGCTGTCCCGGCTCACCTGACAATTTTATTACAATTATTTAATATATTTGACTCAATACAAATTAAGAAAAAGATCAAAGATGTCCTAAGTCGTGCCGAAAATCTGATAGAATCTCCTCTATACCTAGGACCTACCCAACCTGCAAAACGGCTTAAAACGCACTTCTATATCCACAAACCATACACCTATAACTCAATCACATCACACAGCCCCTCCTGGGCCCATCCAAACAGTCATCAATTACAACTCAACTCAACTAAGCCTTTATCCCAAAAATTTGGAGTCGACTATATGGATTCGCTTTCTCCACTCTAAACGATTTTGGGTTAAATCCTCAGAAATGTGTAATGCTTCTAGGCCATGTTGTACTACTCTCCTCCAAGTCAATTTAGGTCTACCCCTTTTTTTCTTTCTATCCTCTAACCTAATGTGCTCTACTTGTCTAACTGGAGCCTCCGTATGTCTACGCTTCACATGACCAAACCACCTCAATCTCCCTTCTCTCAACTTATTTTCAATTGGCACCGCTCCTACCTTTTCTCTAATACTCTCATTACGGACTTCATCTAGTCTAGTATGGCCACTCATCCACCTTAATATTCTCATCTCTGCAACTCTTATCTTAGACGCATACGACTCTTTCAGTGCCCAACACTCACTACCATATAACATAGCCGGTCGTATGGATGTACGGTAAAATTTTCCTTTCAACTTATTGGGAATCTTAAGATCACATAAAACTCCCGTGGCATGTCTCCACTTCAACCATCCGGCTTTAATCCTATGACTAACATCCTCCTCACATCCCCCATCTACTTGAAGGACTGAGCCTAGATATTTAAAGTGATTACTTTGGGACAGTACCACTTCATTCAAACTAACTCCTTCCCTATCACCAATTTGGCCTTCACTGAACTTGCAATGCATGTATTCTGTCTTCGTTCTACTTAACTTAAAACCCTTTGACTCTAGAGCACTTCTCCAAAGCTCTAGCTTTCTATTGACTCCTTCTTGTGTCTCATCTATCAGAACAATATCATCCGCAAACAGCATGCACCAAGGAATACTCTCTTGTATATGTTTCGTCAATTCATCTAAAACTAATGTAAAAAGGTAAGGGCTTATGGCTAATCCTTGGTGTAATCCAATTGAGATCGGAAAATCTCTTGTGTCCCCTCCCATCGTGCGCACAATAGTAGTTGCTCCTTCATACATATCTTTCAACACTTGTATGTACCTAATAGATACCCTCTTTTGTTCTAACACATTCCATAAGACATCTCTTGGAACACTATCATAAGCCTTCTCCAAATCAATAAAAACCATGTGTAGATCTTTCTTTACATCTCTATATTTCTCCATCAAGCTTCTAATAAGAAAAATCGCTTCCATAGTTGAACGACTGGGCATGAAACCAAATTGATTGAGAGAGATAGAAGTATCATGACGTAGTCGATGCTCCACAACTCTCTCCCACAACTTCATAGTATGACTCATGAGTTTAATTCCCCTATAGTTTGAGCAACTCTGTATGTCTCCCTTATTTTTAAAAATAGGTATTAAGATACTCCTCCTCCATTCATCAGGCATTTTCTTTGAGTTTAGAATCTTATTAAATAATTTAGTTAACCATGCCACTCCCATATCTCCCAAACACTTCCACACTTCAATTGGTATTTCATCAGGTCCATAGGCTTTATCCACTTTCATTCTCTTAAGTGCTTCCTTTACTTCTAAAGATCTAATCCTTCTAGTATAATTCACATTCTTTTCTATTGTTCTACAATCTATATTCACGCTATTACCATTTTGACTATTATTAAAGAGATCATTAAAATAATTTCTCTATCTTTCTTTAATGTCTTCATCTTTTACCAACACTTTTCCTTCTTTATCCTTAATGCACCTAACTTGATTGAGATCTTGACATTTCCTTTCTCTCCTCCTTACTAATCTATAAATATCTTTCTCCCCTTCTTTAGTTCCAAGTTTCTCATATAACTTTTCAAAGGCCTGTGCTCTTGCTTGACTAACTGCCTTTTTTGCCTCTTTCTTTGCTATCTTGTACTGTTCATATGTCTCATTATTATCACATTTAGGTAATTTCTTATACCATTCCCTTTTTCTTTTCACTGCCTTTTGTACTTTCTCATTCCACCACCATCTCTCTTTTGAGGGTGGTTCATGTCCTTTAGACTCTCCAAGTACTTTTCTAGCTACTTCTCTAATCTTTGATGCCATCTGTATCCACATATCATTGGCCTCCACATTCAGCTTCCATACTTCAGACTCGAGAAGCTCATTTTTGAATTTCACTTGTTTTACTTCTTTGAACTCCCACCACTTTGTTCAAGCTACACTATTTCTTCTGATCTTACTTGAATTGTTCCTAAACTTGACATCCAAGACCACCAACCGATGTTGACTTGTTAAAGCCTCTCCTGGAATGACCTTGCAATCCTTGCATAGAGCTCTATTTGTCTTCCTGGCTAAGAGGAAGTCGATTTGGCTTTTATGTTGCCCACTTTTGAAAGTCACTAAATGTGACTCTCTTTTTATAAAGTAGGTATTTGCTAGTATTAGGTCATATGCCATAGCAAAATCCAGGATGCTTTTTCCCTCCTCATTTCGATTTCCAAAACCAAAACCTCCATAAACATTCTCATAACCTTGTCTATCACTTCCCACATGTCCATTCAAATCTCCACCAATGAAAACATTCTCTTTATTCGGTATGCTTTGCATTAAATCATCCATATCTTCCCAAAACCTTTGTTTACTCTCACTGTCTAGTCCTATTTGTGGGGCATAAGCACTAACTATATTTATTGTTTCTCCTTCTAATAATAACTTTACTAGTATAATTCTATCTCCTACTCTTTTCACAGCTATTACTGCGTCTTTCAATGCCTTATCTATGATTATGCCCACTCCGTTCTTATTTCTCTCCTTTCCGGTAAACCACAGTTTGTACCATGAATTACCCACTTCCTTACTTTTCTCTCCTACCCATTTAGTCTCCTGAATGCAAGCAATATTCACCCTTCTCCTTTCCAAGGTATCCATAAGCTCCATTAATTTTCCTGTAAGTGATCCAACATTCCAAGTACCAACCCTGATCCCCATCCTAACCTGCTCATTCCTAATTGGTCTCTTTCTATGATATCTTCTATTGTTTTCTATGTCTATCTTGTGTTTTGTTCCACTATCTGTTCTACTATCTGTCCTATGGACTAACTTCTTTACCCACACCCGTCCATGATATGGGAACCCTTGCTCACTTAACACCACACCCGAGCGTCGGTGTCACACCTTACCCCTCTGTAAGGCATAACATGATCCCATAGAATACCTAATGAACTACCGAACTTCACCTACCGATAACTCATTAAGTACCCTACAAGGGATTTTAAAACAATTTTCTTATTTTTGATAAGTGGTGAGCATTTCTAATAAGTATTTAAAACATGTAATTAAGTTGAAAGCTAGTTGGAAATTTTGGCCCATTTTATTTTTTCGCAAATTTTATAAAAATTTTGACAGAGTTCTGTCTGTATTTTGAGAAACCAGTTCTTCAAATACCTGTAAAAAGCACTTCTAAAAATTTTTCTCAACAACTGCTTCAATTTCATACTCAATCTCAATCAATTTCTCAACTCATTTATCAACTTTCAAATTTCAAATCCACTATCCAATGATCATCAAAATACTAGCAATCCATTTCATTCAAATTAAATAAAATAGTTCCATTCATATTTCATTAGAGACAAAACACTTCATTACAAAATTTACATTAAGAGAATTTTAAACTACAATATATATTACAACTTTATACAAATTTTATATAAACTGCTCAAGACCCATTTTTACATGTCCATACATTTATGTGCAATATATACATCAAAAGAAATATTTACAGTTAGGGTATAAATTATACCCGAAGACTTCAAGCTGATTGATCCTCAATCTTTAGCAGCTCAGTCTGCTGCTCCTCTAGTCTCTGTATCTGCGACAGCAATAGAAGCTATCGCTGAATACTAGGACTCAGTGGTGCACAACATACTAAAATAATCTTTATGCAAAACTTAAATCACATTTATTCAAAAAAATTTGACTACACATGAGCATTAAACACAAAACATGAATTATGAGATTTTAATGCAAACCAAGTTCATTTCAAAGTATCAAAACACATTTCATAAAACCCACAGTTAGATAATGCCATTCGAAACAAATAGAATCTCAATAGCCAGAGGCTAAAGAGAAATCACATCACAAGGCTAGCTAGCTCAAATATATGGATATCCATTCACATCCTCTTCTACTGGCACACCTCAACACTTCTCCAGAGAAGGAATCAAAATTCGAAACTAATTACCCCCACTAGTCATGCTAGTGAGGTGTTCAAATATATGGTCATGACACTGTGGTTTTAAAACTTATCTTAACAATTTGCTAAACATTGTCATTTCAAATATACACAACTAACTTTCCACAATTTAAATCAAAACATTATAAAAATTGTCATAATTCACTTATTCAAATTATTCAAAACAATATGCATAAATAATTTAGAAAAGTTATACGTTGTGCACAAACCTCAAGAGAGTCGCCTCTTGGCCTTGACTCGGTTCTTCGGGTTTTTTCCCGGTATTCTTTTCAACTGAAACACATAATTTTACAATGTTTCAGTACCATAACTTAGCATAAATCCAGAAATAAATTTAACTTCACTTTTACTTAGCTCTAACGTGCTAAATTCGACGTTCTTGAAATTTTGTGTTTCGGGTTACTATTCACTGCACTATTCAAGTCAAATTATTGACTTTCTAAGGCTTAATAGGTATGGGAATTCCAACTTTACCCACATACCACATTTTGATCACCAAACTTGTTGGTTTTGGTCATTTTCTCAAAACTTAGGTCTTTTAGGCAAAATTGTCAAATTTTTCGCTTTTGGTGTCCCTAATTGTACTGTTTCATTGGTCAGTTACTGTTGGAATTTGGCAAAACTTTCTTCATAGAAAATGTTCCCTATTGTCTTAAGTTTATTCTCCTTTTTGAATCACCCCAATTGCAGTTTCGTAGCTCAAGTTATAAGCAAATTACGTTTACTGTTCATGCTGTAGAATTTGGTTCTACAGATTTGTTGATCCAACTTCATTTAGTAATTTGATCAAGTTAAGTTCATAATTTGGTCTAATTTTCTTCATATGAAATGTTCTACCATGTCTCAGGTTTCCATCGGTTCAAGAATCGCCTAAATCGGAGTTTTCTAGAGAGAGTTATAGCCATTGAAACTTTACTGTTCAAATGGCAAATCTGCAGTCTGTAGATTCAGTGACCCAACTTTGCTCAGTAATTTGATTTGGTTAATGGCATAATTTGGGTTTGTGTTCTTCATGAAAGTTTTAGGTATATATCTCATCTAACCTCTGGTAAAATTTCAGGTCATTTTGACCTATCTAGCTCGAGTTATGACCAAATGAATAAACACTGTTCATTTAGTCAGTTTGTGCAGTGGCAGCCTGCAATTTTTCAACTTTGATCAATTTGTTTACTAGGTTTTAGTCACTTTTTGGGCATGCTTCCTAAATGAAAATTGTGTCATTTAGTGCCTATTTTCATCCCCAACTGGTTCCATATCCATTGGACTTGTAAAATTTTATTTTTGGTCCCTCAAAGAAGGTTTTGGTCATGCTGCCAGCACATGACCTTCTCCAATCTGAATTGGCTTTTAATTCCAACACTTCTAACACACCTCATTTGGTCACAAATGACCATTTTTCACTTCACATTAGGTCAAAGACACCATTTACAAGTTTTTCACATTTTTGGTCTCTAAACCCTAATGTCCAAACCCTAATTCACTAACCTCATGCATTTACTTGATTCCATACCTCTAAACATAGTCATTCAATTAACTAAGGTTTATATACCCAATTAAATCCATCAAACCATGCAAATATACTCCCATATACATGCTGGCTGAAAATTATTCATGGTCCCTCACAAATTTTTATTTCATTTTAAGCATTTTTCTAAGTTAACTAAGTTATAAACACAAGTAATAAACTCATTTGCAACTTAAATCACTAACCTTTGTGTAGCAACTTCTAACTCCCCTTTTCTCCAATTTTCTTTCTTCTTTTCTCCTTTCTTTGATGATCAATCTTCTTCTCAAGTGATTAAATCAAGTTTTTATGGGAGAATTTGGGGTAAGGTAGGGTCAAATGGGTGTTTAAAAGCTTGTATTCAAGCTTTCATGGAGGATCAATGGTGGGGTTTGGGAAAGACTATGGCTGCCGTTTTCTTTGAGGTAGGAGAAGGTTGATATTTTTGTTTTTATGTATTTTATGTCTTGTTTTATGTATTTGAATGGGTCAACAATTGTGAGAATTAAAATAATTAATTTTGACATCATTTTGATGTCATAAGGTGATGTAATTAACTTTTTCTTTTCTTTTCTTTTTCTTTTTTTATTTATTTATTTTTCTATTAGTTTTTTAATTTAATTTTCGATTCTGAAATTTTCTTTTCTCCGATTTTATTTGACAGTTAGGTCAGGAGTCAGCTCTCGGGGTCAATTGACCAAATTGCCCCTCGCCGGCTCAACCCGGTTTGCAAATAATCCAATATTTCTTTTGGCTCCCTGACCTAATTATTTGACTGGCTTAACAGTTCTTTTTCATGATTTTCTCTTTTCCACTGTGTTCATAAGGTTCCTAAGGACCACAGCGTCACTTTTTACGGTTCAAAATTTGAGTTTAAAACGACTTCGCAGTCGTTCCAGAGAAGGTCACCCATCGCTGTGACTCTCGGCTCGTTTAACTTCTTATGTTCTGTTTTTCTTGTTTATACTTAACTAATTGAACATTACTAATTATTTGTGTTTATGGCTTCTCTAGTTGTCTTAAGTGTGGTTTTAATCCCCTTAATTGTCCGGACCGACACCGGTCACCGGAACAGTGAAATCTACCAGGCTATGCAAACGGGGGTGTTACAATTCTCCCCCCCCTTAAAATAAATTTCGTCTCGAAATTTTACCTGGTACTAATCTCTGAATAGCTGTGGGTGCTGTCTCCTCATGTCCTCTTCTCATTCCCAAGTAGCCTCCTAGCCCGAATGATGGTTCCACAGCACTTTTACCAATGGTATTTGCTTGTTCCGTAGCTGCTTCACCTCATAAGCCAGAATCTCTATGGGTTCTTCTTCATATGTGAGGTCTGGATTCACTTCAATTTCTTCTACTGATAGTACATGAGATGGGTCTGATCGATACCTCCTCAACATAGACACATGGAAGATATTATGTATCTTCTCTAACTCTGGAGGTAGTGCCAAACGATATGCCAAAGGACCCACTCTTTCCAGAACCTCATATGGCCCGATAAAATGAGGACTCAGTTTCCCCTTTCTGCCGAATCTCATAATTCTCTTCCATGGAGAAACCTTGAGGAAAACTTTCTCACCCACTGTATACTCAATATCCCTTCTCTTCAGATCAACGTAGGACTTTTGATGGTCTGATGCAGTCTTAAGTCGATCTCTGATCACCCTGATCTTTTCCTTAGTTTGCTAAACAATTTCGGGTCCAATCATCTTTCTTTCACCCACGTCATCCCAACACAGCGGGGTTCTACATTTTCTGCCATACAAAGCTTCATATGGAGGCATTCCAATGCTTGATTGGTAGCTATTGTTGTAAGCAAACTCAATCAAAGGTAAGTGTGTATCCCAACTGCCCTCAAATTCAATCACACAAGCCTGTAGCATGTCCTCCAAGATCTGAATTACTCTCTCGGTCGCCATCATGCGTGGGTGGAATGCCGTCTTGAAGTTCAATTTAGTTCCCGTGGCTCTCTGAAGACTACCCCGAGAATCTAGAAGTGAACCTAGGATCTCTGCGACACGATGGATCGGCACTCCATGCGATCGACAATCTCATCGATGTATAACTTGGCCAATCTTTCTAAGCGTAGTCCATCCGATCGCGTAAAATGAGTAGACTTAGTTAGTCTGTCGACAATGACCCATACTGCATCATGACTCTTCTGTGTCCTCGGAAGTCCCATCACAAAATCCATTGTTATTCTTTCCCATTTCCATTCTGGTATTGGTAGTGGATATAACAACCCAGCGGGTATTTGATGCTCTGCCTTTACTTGCTGACAAGTTAGGCATTTGGATACAAACTCTGCCACATCTCTTTTCATACCCATCCACCAGTAATGCTCCTTTAGCCCCCTAAACATTTTTGTGCCACCAGGGTGCATGGCAAAAGGAAACTCATGTGCTTCCTTCAAAATGATCTGCCTCAAATCAACATCATTAGGAACACACATTACGCCTCGTGTAGCAAGAGACCATCATCTCGATTGAGAATTCGGTTTTGGCCTGGGACTTCTTTCAACGACACGATACTTCTGATCATTCTGAGTAGCCATTCTAATCTGATCAATCAACACTGGCTGTACATGCCATGCAACTACTGTCTGCCCATCATCATTAATCTCTAAGCTGGCATGTAATAATCTCAACTCGTGTACCAAAGACAAAGGAGTAACCCGTAGACTTGCCATAGTCTTGCGACTTAAGGCGTCAGCCACAACATTAGCTTTCCCTGGCTGATAGTCTATCAGACAATCATAGTCTTTTATCAACTCTAACCAACTCCTCTGTCTCAAATTCAACTCCTTCTGAGTACCCAGATACTTCAAACTCTTATGATCTGTGTAGATGTAACACTTTTCCCCATACAAATAATGCCTCCAGATCTTAAGAGCAAACACAATAGCTGCAAGCTCCAAATCATGTGTCGGATAATTCCTCTCATGCGGTTTCAGCTGGCGTGATGCATAGGCAATGACATTTCGATCTTGCATCAATACACAGCCTAACCCATTGTGAGAAGCATCACTATAAATGGTGTATTCTTTACCCGGTGTAGGTAAAGTCAGGACTGGAGCTTTAGTCAAACATCTCTTCAATTCATCAAAACTCTGTTGGCATTTATCCGTCCACTGAAATTTTACATCTTTTCTAAGCAGCTTGGTCAATGGAGATGCCAACATGGAGAATCCCTTCACAAATCTACGGTAGTATCCAGCTAAACCCAGAAAACTACGAATTTCTGTGACATTTCTAGGTAGCCTCCAATTAAGGACAGCTTCTATCTTACTTGGATCTACCTTGATGCCCTCTTCTGATACTACATGCCCCAAGAAGGATATTTTCTTCAGCCAAAATTCACACTTCGATAATTTGGCATATAGCTGTTTCTCCCTTAAAGTTTGCAATATAATCCACAGATGTCTATCATGCTCTTCTGCATTCCTCGAATAGACCAATATATCATCTATGAATACCACAACAAACTGGTCGAGGTATGGTCTGAAGATAGTGTTCATCAGATCCATAAAAGCAGCCAGAGCATTAGTTAACCCGAATGGCATAACCAAAAACTCATAATGGCCATAACAGGTTCTGAAGGCAGTTTTAGGAATACTCTACTTTTGTACTTTTAGCTGATAATAACCTGATCTCAGGTCAATTATAGAAAACACAGCTGCACCCCTCAACTAATCAAACAAGTCATCAATACGGGGCAATGGATACCTATTCTTTATTGTCACCTTATTCAACTGCCGATAATCAATACACAAACGGAGAGTGCCATCTTTCTTCTTTACAAACAACACTGGCGCTCCCCAAGGTGACACACTAGCGCGGATGAAGCCCTTGTCAAGCAATTCTTGTAATTGCACTTTCAACTCTTTCAATTCTGCAGGTGCCATTCTATATGGCGTTATGGAGATTGGGTCCACACTAGGTATAACATCAATCTCAAACTGCACCTCTCTTTCAGGAGGTAATCCTGGCAATTCATTAAGAAATACATCCGGAAAGTCACATACAGTAGGGATGTCCCTCAGTGCTGGACTCCCCACTTGGGTGTCTATCACATGTGCCAAGTATGCTTCACACCCCTTTCTGATCATTCTTCTGGCTAGTGCAGCCGAAATGATGTTTGATGGCAGTAAATGCCTCTCCCCATGTATTACCACATCGCTGTACAAAGGGAGACCAAAAGTGACTGTCTTCAGTCTACAGTCAATTATGGCATGATGCTTGGCTAACCAATCCATGCCCAAAATGATATCATACTCTCTGAAGGGCATTTCAATCAAATCTGAAAGAAAAACATATCCTTGGATCACCAAAGGATAATCTCTATAAATTCTGTTGACCCGGACCTCTTGTCCTAACGGACTAGTTACTAGCACTTCAAAACCCATTTGCACACATGGAACAGCAAGTGAACTGACTATGCTAGCACTAACATATGAATGGGTTGAACCCGGATCAAACAATACAAATACTTCTTGATCAGAGATAGAGAATGTACCGGCTACAACATCAGAAGTCTCAGCCTCTTCTCGCTGTCTCATTGAATAAACCCTGACTGAAGCACTCCCTTATGCCGACTGACCAACTGTGCCCTGAATGCCAAAAGCAGTGCTTCTACCTCTACCTCTTCCTCTGTCAACTGACTATGAACCTCTGGGAGCAAGACTCTGAATAGATCCCTCAGCAGTAGTAGGAGCTGGACCATATATCGGAGCACTAGTACAGTCTTTAGCTATATGGCCCTTGCCTTCGCAGTTAAAGCAGGCTCCAGTGGCCCAATAACACTCCCCCCCATGAATCTTGCCACAAGTCTCACAGGGACGGGCAGAATGTGAACCCCTGCTCGACTACTGACCAGACCTAGGGGGTCTTTGTCCAGAGAATCGGCCCCTATCAAATCTTCCACCTCGACCCCTGCTGGGTCCACCAAATTTCTTCTTCTTCCCAGAAGTACCACCAGAACTCGGCTCTACTGACTTTTCCCCCTTGTCTTTCTCTGAATTCTCAGTTTTCTCTGATTTTTCTTTCACTGAGGTTGCTTCTGATTCAATTCTCTCCAGCTCAAGTGCTTGAGACATGAGTTCTGAGAAGTTGCTGTGTCGAAATCCCACAACTTGCATTCTTATACTGGGCTTCAAACCCGTCTCAAATCTCTTGCACCTTGCCTTGCTGGTAGTAAGGAGACTCCCAGCATAATGACTTAAGCAGGAGAACTCCCTCTCATACTCTGCCACTGTTCTGTTGCCTTATTTTAGACTCAGAAACTCTTGTAACTTCTGATCAACATATGCATCTGGGATATATTTCTGTCTGAACTCTCTGATGAAGTCATCCCAGGTCAGCATTGGTGGTTCAGCCAAGCTGTGGGGGATGGTCTTCCACCAATCATACGCATCCCCTTACAGTAGAGACATAGAATACTCAAACTTCAGTTCATCTTGGCAGTGCAGCTTCTTAAATACTCTGTCCATTCTTTCAAGCCATTGCTCTGCCTCTAAAGGGTCCATTGTACCCTTAAATTCTGCAGCCCCATACTTCAGTAACTTGTCATACTGTCTGGCTGGAGGCAGTGGTTGTGCCACAGGTATCTGGGGTGGAGCTTGAACAGGCATACCCCCAGCCATTTGTTGAAACATCGCGACCATCTGCATGCGCTGTCTGCAGGAAACTGCGGCATTTGCAGGGCTGGTGCTACTGACCCACTGACATTCGGTAAATCTGGGGCTTCCCCTTGTGCCTCAGCTTCAACAGACTGCTCAACTGAGCGATCCCTTTCTTCCATTTCAGGCTGAAGTTAGGGTATCTCCTGAATAAGTAACACATGGAGATTTCCCATCGTTAGTTCATATTCATGATGTAATGCACTGTATGTAACAATTATGGACATTGAGCAGTTGTACTTAACAAAGAAAAGACACAAATTCATAGGTTAAAACATACTTCAAAAATTTTGCTCTGATATCACTAAAACATGTTACACCTTACCCCTTTGTAAGGCATAACATGATCCCGTAGAATACCTAATGAACTACCGAACTTCACCTACCGATAACTCATTAAGTACCCTACAAGGGATTTTAAAACAATTTTCTTATTTTTGATAAGTGGTGAGCATTTCTAATAAGTATTTAAAACATGTAATTAAGTTGAAAGCTAGTTGGAAATTTTGGCCCATTTTATTTTTTTCGCAAATTTTATAAAAATTTTGTGAGTTAATCTGTATTTTGAGAAACCAGTTCTTCAAATACACGTAAAAGCACTTCTAAAAATTTTTCTCAACAACTGCTTCAATTTCATACTCAATCTCAATCAATTTCTCAACTCATTTATCAACTTTCAAATTTCAAATCCACTATCCAATGATCATCAAAATACTAGCAATCCATTTCATTCAAATTAAATAAAATAGTTCCATTCATATTTCATTAGAGACAAAACACTTCATTACAAAATTTACATTAAGAGAATTTTAAACTACAATATATATTACAACTTTATACAAATTTTATATAAACTGCTCAAGACCCATTTTTACATGTCCATACATTTATGTGCAATATATACATCAAAAGAAATATTTACAGTTAGGGTATAAATTATACCCGAAGACTTCAAGCTGATTGATCCTCAATCTTTAGCATTTCGATCTGCTTTGCTCCTCTAGTCTCTGTATCTGCGACAGCAATAGAAGCTATCGCTGAATACTAGGACTCAGTGGTGCACAACATACTAAAATAATCTTTATGCAAAACTTAAATCACATTTATTCAAAAAAATTTGACTACACATGAGCATTAAACACAAAACATGAATTATGAGATTTTAATGCAAACCAAGTTCATTTCAAAGTATCAAAACACATTTCATAAAACCCACAGTTAGATCATGCCATTCGAAACAAATAGAATCTCAATAGCCAGAGGCTAAAGAGAAATCACATCACAAGGCTAGCTAGCTCAAATATATGGATATCCATTCACATCCTCTTCTACTGGCACACCTCAACACTTCTCCAGAGAAGGAATCAAAATTCGAAACTAATTACCCCCACTAGTCATGCTAGTGAGGTGTTCAAATATATGGTCATGACACTGTGGTTTCAAAACTTATCTTAACAATTTGCTAAACATTGTCATTTCAAATATACACAACTAACTTTCCACAATTTAAATCAAAACATTATAAAAATTGTCATAATTCACTTATTCAAATTATTCAAAACAATATGCATAAATAATTTACAAAAGTTATACGTTGTGCACAAACCTCAAGCGAGTCGCCTCTTGGCCTTGACTCGGTTCCTCGGGTTCTTTCCCAGTATTCTTTTCAACTGAAACACACAATTTTATAATGTTCAGTACCATAACTTAGCATAAATCCAAAAATAAATTTAACTTCACTTTTATCTAGCTCTAACGTGCTAAATTCGACGTTCTTGAAATTTTGTGTTTCGGGTTACTAGTCACTGCACTATTCAAGTCAAATTATTGACTTTCTAAGGCTTAATAGGTATGGGAATTCCAACTTTACCCACATACCACATTTTGATCACCAAACTTGTTGGTTTTGGTCATTTTCTCAAAACTTAGGTCTTTTAGGCAAAATTGTCAAATTTTCAGTTTTGGTGTCCCTAATTGTACTGTTTCATTGGTCAGTTACTGTTGGAATTTGGCAAAACTTTCTTCATAGAAAATGTTCCCTATTGTCTTAAGTTTATTCTCCTTTTTGAATCACCCCAATTGCAGTTTCGTAGCTCAAGTTATAAGCAAATTACGTTTACTGTTCATGCTGTAGAATTTGGTTCTACAGATTTGTTGATCCAACTTCATTCAGTAATTTGATCAAGTTAAGTTCATAATTTGGTCTAATTTTCTTCATATGAAATGTTCTACCATGTCTTAGGTTTCCATCGGTTCAAGAATCGCCTAAATCAGAGTTTTCTAGAGAGAGTTATAGCCATTGAAACTTTACTGTTCAAATGGCAAATCTGCAGTCTGCAGATTCAGTGACCCAACTTTGCTCAGTAATTTGATTTGGTTAATGGCATAATTTGGGTTTGTGTTCTGCATGAAAGTTTTAGGTATATATCTCATCTAACCCCTGGTAAAATTTCAGGTCATTTTGACCTGTCTAGCTCGAGTTATGACCAAATGAACAAACACTGTTCATTTGGTCAGTTTGTGCAGTGGCAGCCTGCAATTTTTCAACTTTGATCAATCTGTTCACTAGGTTTTAGTCACTTTTTGGGCATGCTTCCTAAATGAAAATTGTGTCATTTAGTGCCTATTTTCATCCCCAATTGGTTCCATATCCATTGGACTTGTAAAATTTTATTTTTGGTCCCTCAAAGGAGGTTTTGGTCATGCTGCTAGCACATGACCTTTTCCAATCCGAATTGGCTTTTAATTCCAACACTTCTAACACACCTCATTTGGTCACAAATGACTATTTTTCACTTCACATTAGGTCAAAGACACCATTTACAAGTTTTTCACATTTTTGGTCTCTAAACCCTAATGTCCAAACCCTAATTCACTAACCTCATGCATTTACTTGATTCCATACCTCTAAACATAGTCATTCAACTAACTAAGGTTTATATACCCAATTAAATCCATCAAACCATGCAAATATACTCCCATATACATGCTGGCTGAAAATTATTCATGGTCCGTCACAAATTTTTATTTCATTTTAAGCATTTTTCTAAGTTAACTAAGTTATAAACACAAGTAATAAACTCATTTGCAACTTAAATCACTAACCTTTGTGTAGCAACTTCTAACTCCACTTTTCTCCAATTCTCTTTCTTCTTTTCTCCTTTCTTTGATGGCCAATCTTCTTCTCAAGTGATTAAATCAAGTTTTTATGGGAGAATTTGGGGTAAGGTAGGGTCAAATGGGTGTTTAAAAGCTTGTATTCAAGCTTTCATGGAGGATCAATGGTGGGCTTTGGGAAAGACTATGGTTGCCGTTTTCTTTGAGGTAGGAGAAGGTTGATATTTTTGTTTTTATGTATTTTATGTCTTGTTTTATGTATTTGAATGGGTCAACAATTGTGGGAATTAAAATAATTAATTTTGACATCATTTTGATGTCATAAGGTGATGTAATCAACTTTTTCTTTTCTTTTCTTTTTCTTTTTTTTTTTATTTATTTTTCTATTAGTTCTTTAATTTAATTCTCGATTCCAAAATTTTCTTTTCTCCGATTTTATTTGACAGTTAGGTCAGGAGTCAGCTCTCGGGGTTAATTGACCAAATTGCCCCTCGCCGGCTCAACCCGGTTTGCAAATAATCCAATATTTCTTCCGGCTCCCTGACCTAATTATTTGACTGGCTTAACAGTTCTTTTTCATAATTTTCTCTTTTTCACTGTGTTCATAAGGGTCCTAAGGACCGCAGCGTCACTTTTTACGGTTCAAAATTTGAGTTTAAAACGACTTCGCAGTCGTTCCCGAGAAGGTCACCCATTGCTGTGACTCTCGGCTCGTTTAACTTCTTATGTTCTGTTTTTCTTATTTATACTTAACTAATTGAACATTACTAATTATTTGTGTTTATGGCTTCTCTAGTTGTCTTAAGTGTGGTTCTAATCCTCTTAATTGTCCGGACCGACACCGGTCACCAGAACAGTGAAATCTACCAGGCTATGCAAACGGGGGTGTTACAGTCGGCATGGCATGTCGCTTTCAGTGAACGCCCTACACCCTTGCATATTTCTCACTACACCCGCGCTCCGATGTAGCGCGTCGTTAGTAGAGGACGCCCCAACGTTTATATCATTTGAATCCATATCATAAGGTGTGACGAAATTTTTACGCTGGTTGTCACCTATCGCAACCCTCCTCCTTTATCCGGGCTTGGGACCGGTTAAGCACAAACTATTTAGGCAGAGTTAAACAGTCATCAATTACAATATGTAAAATTATAGTTTAGTCCTTATAATTGATCCTTTTGCAAAAACCACACAAATAAGCTCTAAAAATTCTAAATCTTTGCCCTGCTGTTCTTAGCAATATTACTAAGCTAATGCAAAAAGAATCATAATTTTTTGAGCTATCACGAATATTTTATGAATTTTTAATCCAATTCAAGCACTAGACATTTAAGAAAAAGTAAGGTTCGAGTTTACCTATACTGATTCCGACCCCGGGAACGCACTAAGGACGTCTGACAACGGTGGGGTAGCCAAAATCTCGACCCAATTCCGAGACTCTTTCGGTAGCCTGTCTGACTGGTCGGAAATTCACAGACCCGGGTAACCGTTGAATTTCCACTAATTGAAGGTACCTACACGAAGCCCACAACACGGGGGTTAGTATATAATTTTTACGAAATTTTCAAAGCTCATTTAGTACTAAAAAAAACACTACGAAGTTTCATGGGACCTACCGAAAAACGGTATCGAAAAATTTTGAAATTTATATTGCCGCGAAGTTCTCGATGAGTAGAGCGCTCTGGTACTCTCGGTTTTCTCTTGGGCTTCACGGTTTGCGAGAAATCTAGCCCAAAAGTCAAAATGGGCTAAATCTTCTCGGACAAAAATTGGGCAAACCGCTCAATGGATTTTAGTGTTCTTGGTGTCTATGGAAAGCTCTCGACGAGTAGATGAGTTTAGACACAAGACCCAGGCCAAACGATGGCCGGATCGGCCGAATTTTGGCCGTGAAGCCGAAATGGTATGCACGTGCAGGTGGGTCTTCGCGCGACGTTTTCGGCTGCCTGGCCCGTCGGCTGGCGGTGGGGAAGAGGCTTGGAGGTGCGCTGGCGAGCTGGGGAGGGCTGGGTGGCGGCTGGCCTGCTAGGGGGGGAGGGAGGAGAGAGAAAACGAGAGAGAGAGGAAGAGCGGCAGGGCGCACAGAAGAGGAAAGAAAAAGAAAATGGGACGGTCCTATTCGGCCGGTCCAATTCAAGATACAAAATTTTAAATTTTTACTCTACCTTGGGACCGAAAACGAGGTCCAAAAATTTTGAAAAAATTCTAGAAAACTCAAATCTTCTTTTCATCTTCTAACTGAAAGTTCATCTTCTTTCCTGTACTTATTAAGAAAGTTCAATTTAGTCAATTTTTAATTTTTTGTCTAAATTAATTCAGAAGTTTTAATTTAAATTAAATTTAATCCAAAAATTAAGAAAATTAAGAAATTAAACTTTTTAATTTTTGGGTTTAAAATAAAAAATAAGAAATTTTACCAAAGAATAAAGAAATTGGGCTTCTTTATTTTTTATTTAAATCAAGAAATTTAACTCATAATTTTTAATTTTTGAGCTAAATTGAGCCTAAATTGAAAATTTTGAGCTAATTTAGATAAAAGTTAAACTTTTCCAATAAGTATAGAAGTGAAATTAAACATTTTACTGCTAAGTTATACATTCAGCAATGTGAAATCCCAAAAAACTAATCCCTACATGCTAAGAAACCAAAAAGAAAAGATAGTATATAACATCACACCACACACCACTACAGTTTTAGCTTTAAAATTTATAATGGTTTAATTATAACTGTTTATCATTAGGAGACTTATATAGACTAATCAATCACCATAATAGACTATTATAATAAAACCGTTGTATGTATATTGATTTCATAATATAATTTTTCACCATTTTATGATACATCGAGATTGAATTTGATTTTAGTTTTGTAATTTTAAAGTTGATAAATGACATTTCGGGTTAACGGTTGAATGTCCAACTCAATTGACCTAATTGATGTTGATCCTAGTGGCAAATATGTAAATGAGACCAAAATCAAAAGGATGTCTCAACCAATGATTCATTGGCCTAATGGTTAATGATGAGGTGGGCTTGGGAGAGATCCCAAGTTCAAGCTTGAGAGCTATAAGTGTACCGTTTGACCCATAATCTTATAGCTCGCTATCTGGCTCTCGTGATTTTCAGTCTATTGCGAGGCCCAAGGAGTGATTAGTATAGTAGATTAACAATTGGAATATACCTCCTGACGATAAAAAAAAATGTCTCATCAAAATTAAGGATTTTTTTTTTGTCTAAATTCTAAATTAAGGATTACGAACGTTAATTGCCTACCTATGACATATATTTGATATGTTATTTATTTTATTAATAGCAATTTTCTTTTTAAAAATTTTGTTGCGCTTCTCAAAAGTGAAAGTAATGACTAGTCATTGCTCCATAATGGAAGGGCTCTTCATTTTCTTTGTGGGGATTAGGGTTTCGACTATAGAAATTAACATTTATAAGTTAGTATATTTTTCATCAAGCAGGTATCAAGTTCGAGTTCACACTTTCTTAATTCTCTAAAAAAAAAAAATACCACTTATTTGTAATATTGTGTCATAAGTGGACCTGGCCAAGCATTTGCAATGTTTAATTTTATTAATATTTTAACTAGTTTGTTTTTTTTTTTATAAAATAAAAGATAAATCTTTCATTAGATGAAGACAGATACAAATTTAAAGTATAAAATTTTATACTATTACAATTTTGTGCAAGAAAATTTAAGATAAATCACTTGTGCAAAATACAATAGTAATTATCTTGATTTGAAGGATCTGATTGTGTTGATAAAGTATTTGAATTGGTCATTCTGCAGAAAGCACACTTTATTCGGTGATAATTTACTATTGTTCGATTTTACGTTCTTTTCAATATCCTTCTTAAAAGAAAATCTATACTTCTATCATTGCTCTCATACCCAAATAAGAAAGTAAAATACTTGACAACTAGATGATAAGAAGAAAAATAGATCATCCTAATGGAGGAAATAGTAAATATTTGCAAAGGAGGAAATATCAAATTCTCAATAAGAGGAGACATCAAATCCTCCCAAATGAGCGATGAAACTCATATCTAACATAAGAATAGACTGAGGACAAATACAAATGTATTCTAAAATGATAAAGATTGGAGGTTATTGGAAAAAAAAAAAGAAAAAAGAGAGTGCAAAAGCATTTGAAATCTAGAAATGCCCTCAAAAAATTTTATTTTTTTTAAAAAGATCATTTTTCATTTTTTTTTTCAAGAAAAGAATAATTTTATAAAAAATTTTTCTTTTTTTTTTTTTACAAAGAAAGTTTATTTTGAAGAAGAAATCTTTTCTAGAAATTTCCCAAGATTTTTTTTATGATCTTTATTTCAAATCAATTGTCACCTTATTAATTAATTAATTAATTAAAGCTCTAACAATAATTAGCAGTATTAATTAAATTAAATAAAAATTCGTTTTCAAGCCCATAACTTTGTTGAATTTTATCTCTTGCTTCCCTATTTTTCAATTGTAAGTCAATAATAATACAGTTGCTTCTAAGCAAGCATTTCCAGTTATCATTTCACATGGTCCACTCTATCTCCATCTTAATTTCTTTATCATCCATAGCTTTCCCATGCAAGAGTTACCAAGAATCCAAGCAAAGCAACTATATCCCATGGATACTAAAAAGACCACCAATCAGAGCTTCAAGTTTATGTTACGGCTCCTATCACTGCCTTATTCTTCTTCCTCCCATCTTCTTTTCATCTTCTAACTGAAAGTTCATCTTCTTTCCTGTACTTATTAAGAAAGTTTAATTTAGTCAATTTTTAATTTTTTGTCTAAATTAATTCAGAAGTTTTAATTTAAATTAAATTTAATCCAAAAATTAAGAAAATTAAGAAATTAAACTTTTTAATTTTTGGGTTTAAAATAAAAAATAAGAAATTTTACCTAAGAATAAAGAAATTGGACTTCTTTATTTTTTATTTAAATCAAGAAATTTAACTCATAATTTTTAATTTTTGAGCTAAATTGAGCCTAAATTGAAAATTTTGAGCTAATTTAGATAAAAGTTAAACTTTTCCAATAAGTATAGAAGTGAAATTAAACATTTTATGGCTAAGTTATACATTCAGCAATGTGAAATCCCAAAAAACTAATCCCTACATGCTAAGAAACCAAAAAGAAAAGATAGTATATAACATCACACCACACACCACTACAGTTTTAGCTTTAAAATTTATAATGGTTTAATTATAACTGTTTATCATTAGGAGACTTATATAGACTAATCAATCACCATAATAGACTATTATAATAAAACCGTTGTATGTATATTGATTTCATAATATAATTTTTCACCATTTTATGATACATTGAGATTGAATTTGATTTTAGTTTTTTAATTTTAAAGTTGATAAATGACATTTCGAGTTAACGGTTGAATGTCTAACTCAATTGACCAAATTGATGTTGATCCTAGTGGCAAATATGTAAATGAGACCAAAATCAAAAGGATGTCTCAACCAATGATTCATTGGCCTAATGGTTAATGATGAGGTGGGCTTGGAAGATGTAGGGGGTGGGGCATGAGGCGAAATATCATCCATTGGAATTATATAAAATGCACCAGGTAATGCCCAGGAAAGATGGTGGAGTCACAATGGTCTCACTTAAATATCACCTCCTTAGACAGCATTTCCTAGACATGCACTTCATACAATCCTAATAGAATCAAACCACTGGTAAGTACCGTCTTCCCATAACACTACCACGGTACTAAGAATTTATGCCACGAAGGCATAGATAGACAGGAGTCGCCACCCGGGTAATAACCAGGACATATTCAGTGTTTCTTCCGAGGGTCATGGTTGGCAACTTACTCCTTGCAGAGTTTCCACAACCGTCATTACCATAGCCCAATGTCTAGGTTTGGGATAGTGGGTACATAAGGGGAAGGTGTTAGACACCCCTTACTCCTGGTCTAACCTCGTTGATTCGAGTGCCAATCCTCTACTAATGTTTCTAGAAGTCTTGTTTATTATTCCTTTATTAAACTTTATCCTAAAAAATGCAATTCTAATCCTACACACGCAAGTAATTCACAAAAGGGTTGTTGCTTGCACACAATTTTCATGCATAAGTAATTCCTATCTATGGGGTTGCTAATTATTTAAATGATATTTACCAGATGACTAAAATTAATTTATTATTGGGAATTTAATTTACAAACAAATTGAATTTCAAATAACCCTATATTTCTATTTAATCTAATTAATTAATTTTCACCAAGTTACCCTAAGGATAATTGAACTAAGTTAATTATGTACATGTGTAATTTATTCTAATATCACATAAGGCCCAAACATTCACAACCTAATAAAGATTTCTAACATGCAAATTTATTTTACAATTACCAAATATTAAATTAAATTTATTTACATGCCAATGTTAGTTTAATTTACAAACAAGATTAATTTTAATTTACAAAGTATTTATTTAAATTAATTACATGCAAAAGTCAGTTAAATTAAAAAACAAGGTTAATTTTAATTTACCAAATAAAAGTTCTATTATTACTACAATTTCATGCCAATGGTTATTTGATAAGTTTAGAGTTACTTACCTGTTGGTAAATGCAGTTGCCATTGGGGCAAGCTACCCTTAAAAAAGGGTCTTCTCTTCTAGTATGGCAATGATATCCCTGGCTTACTCCCGTTTAGCTCCATATAAGCTCCGCGCAAATGCCCTCTTTGGTACTTACCTTAGGGCTACTTACCAATTTTGTTTGTAATAAAAAAATAAAGAAAATAAAGAAAAATAATAAAAGTACGAAAGACAGAAACTAAACATGTGCAGAGTTGTGTATCCCCTCAAATTAAACATGATTACATGATTTATATGAACATATAAAATAAATTGAAGACAAAGAGCATAGAATTAAAATATTGTGTGGCATAGATCTTGAAAAGAAAACAATAAAAACTGACCTTCCAGAAATCTTGTATGAAAATCTTCTTGAAGAAAAAAAAAATAATAAGGAAGAACTCAAAGAGTCTTAAATATCTCTAAATTTCTTATAGCTCTGAATTTTCTCTACCTCTTTCCTCCCATCATCCCCTTCTTCTCTTCTCTAGTAGGGTATTTATAGGGTTTTGGGAGAGAGGTGTGATAGGGTTTGGAGTCTTAGGATGATAAAGTTTAGATGACTTAAACAACTACAATTGCAGAATTCGAATAAGACTGGGATATAGGTGAGGTGTTTCAACCAATAGGAAGACAGGAAAAAATGGAAGGCACCAATAGGGAATGAGGAAGAGGTGTGGTAGGATTTGGAGTCTTAGGGTGATAAAGTTTAGATGACTTAAACAACTACGATTGTAGAATTCGAATAACACTGGGATATGGGTGAGGTGTTTCAACCAATAGGAAGACAGGAAAAAATGGAAGGCACCAATAGGGAATGAGGAAGAGGTGTGGTAGGATTTGGAGTCTTAGGGTGATAAAGTTTAGATGACTTAAACAACTACGATTGCAGAATTTGAATAAGACTGGGATATGGGTGAGGTGTTTTAACCAATAGGAAGACAGGAAAAAATGGAAGGCACCAGTAGGGAATGAGGAAGAGGTGTGGTAGGATTTGGAGTCTTAGGGTGATAAAGTTTAGATGACTTAAACAACTACGATTGCAGAATTCGAATAACACTGGGATATGGGTGAGGTGTTTCAACCAATAGGAAGACAGGAAAAAATGGAAGGCACCAATAGGGAATGAGGAAGAGAGTGGGGCCAAGAAGGAGAGAGATATTTTATTATTTTAATTTTTAGAAAATAATTAAATGGGTCCCATTTAAAATTCCTAACTAGGCTTTCTTAGGCCCGTAAAGCCTAATTAAACTTAATTATATTCATTTAAGAACTACCCACATTAAATTTAAACAAAATAAAATTTTATTTAAATTTAATTAAATTAAGTTTCCCAAAACTTTATTATTATTTTTATTTTTTCAAGATCATGCCACGGAATTAATAATTCAGCTCCATGCCTCCAATTACATCTTACAGTCATATAATTTTTCATCATCGGGTTTCCCACGGCCTCAATGCACATACTCATCACAAAATAAGGGTCTACAGTTTGCCCCCCAACTTTGGTGAAAGTTGAAATCAATGCGAAAGCATTGCTCAAGTTTCGTCAAAGTGAAACTCAAATTTCTAATAACTATGAAACATTGGCTATGAGAATTAAGTATATCCTGCTCGGTCGACATACTCTATATTATGAGTATAGCTACGGTCTCATAACAGTAATAACTGTGTCGTGTGAAAAATGAGTGTATCTTGCTCTGTCAATACACTCTGCGTCATGAGACTAGCTACGGTCTCATAACAGTGATAACTGTGTGATTTGAAATGTTGTGGATTCGTATTTAGGATCGCAGTCCTAAACTACCTACGTATCCCCCTCATTATCCTGAGGAAGAATCAGACCCACTCATAGTTCGACACTTGAAACTGTGGTGATGCACGTTCTTCTACGCCTTATACACCTACAGGTGACATGTTAATGCGTGTTCTTCTACGCCTTACACAACTATGCCATATGCCCTAAACAACGTCTAAGGACTTACCAAAAAATATCTGTCATGAAATGTTGTGGGTTCGTATTTAGGACCGCGGTCCTAAACTACCTACGTATCCCCCTCGCTATCTTGAGGAAGAATCAGACCCCCTCGTAGTTCGACACTTGAAACTGTGGTGATGCATGTTATTCTACGCCTTACACACCTACAGATGACATGTTGATGCATGTTCTTCTATGCCTTACACAACTATGTCGTGCGCCCTAAACAACGTCTAAGGACTTACCAAAAAAATCTATTTCATGATTTGAAAAAATTGAGATGACTAGGTCTCGAAACTCTTTTTGTGATTTTTGTGCTTCTTGTATGCTGCTTCCTATCATGGCCATGCTGATTTTGCTAGAGATTCTAAAAAAGCTTAGTCCTCTGGGGACCTCTTTTTGCAAAAACTTTCTTATAGCCTCAAAGTTTTTTAGAAGAATTGTTCACTAAAAAAGACTTCCTTAAGGTCACAATACAATTTCCCTTTGATTTTTCTTTTTCTTCTCTCCCCCCATGGTTTCTCCCTTGACTCATTTCTCTTTCATGAACTCCATTCTCTGTGCCCTAACTTTTGCCTGAAATGTCCTTTTGGATTTTCATCTCAGCGGGCTTGCTTTAACTTTTGCCTAAGCGGCCCTTTCGGGTTTTCCACCTAGCAAGCTCCCCTTTTTTTTTTTTTTAGATAATTATCAGGGTATTCATATCAAGTACCTATCTTGTCATGCTCAAAAGGCATAGATTAAATCAAAACAATGTAGTTCAATTACTTAATCATTTGATGTATCCCTCAAGACACAAACATTCGTGATCATAATTAAATAAAATCCATTCCTAGTTAATGCAATAAAAAAATTCTTTATTTATTCAGGTACACCATTACTCCCTCTACATTTAGTTTTGCCAAATTTCTAACCTTCCAAAGTTAGAAATAAGCTTTATAACCTGCTGAATGACCTTTTCAGGTTTTCCATCCAGATCTTCTCTCATCTCTCCTTTTGCCTAGACCGCCTTTCGCAAGTTTTCAATCTAGCTTTTTTTTTTTTTTTTTGACCCTTACTTTTGCCTAGACCATTTTTTGTAAGTTTACAGCCTAGCGGGCCTATCTCACACAAAGTACCGTTTGAGCTTGTCTAAGTTGACTGGTTCTTGAAATTCATTCCCATCCAGGTCTGATATTCTTACAGCACCTCATGACAAGATCTTTTTGACTACGTATGGACCATCCCAGTTAGGCTTAAACTTTCCTCTTGGATCAAAAGGGATGGGCCGAGCTTGTTTTAAAACCATGTCTCCCTCTTTGATCTTTCTTGGCTTCACCTTCTTATTAAAGCTCTTGCTATCTTCCTTTGATAAGCCTGCATATGATACAAGGCTCGCATCCTCTTCTCATCAATCAAAGCTAGTTCTTCATATCTTTTCTGGGCCCACTCATTTTTCGAAATCTTAGCTTCTAGTATCACTCTCAAGGATTTGACCTCTAGCTCAATGGGTAGCACTACTTCAGTCCCATACACTAAAGAGAATGGAGTTGCCCCTGTGGATGTTCTTGTAGTAGTGCGATAACCCCAAAGAGCATAAGGGAGTTTCTCAGGCCAATCCTTATAGGTTTCAACCATTTTTCTCAGAATGGTTTTCACATTCTTATTTGCTGCTTCTACTGCTCCATTAGTCTGTGGCCTGTATGGTGAGGACTTGTGATGCTTAATCTTGAATTCGGTAATTAATTTTAAGAAATCACTTTTGAACTGGCTGCCGTTATCTGATACTATCTCATGGGGTACCCCAAACCTGCAAATCAAGTTCTTTCGAACAAACTTACTTATCTGCTTGGCCCCTACTACTTTATAAGATTCAGCTTCAACCCACTTGGTGAAATAGTCAATTGCCACAATGATAAATCTATGGCCATTAGAAGCCGTGGGAGAAATCTTCCCAATAATGTCTATGCCCCATATTGAGAATGGCCACAGTGAAGTCATACTGTAGAGTTCACTAGACGGTAGGTGATTCAAATTCCCATGGATTTGGCACTTATGGCATCTTTTCACAAATTTAGCACAGTCAGTATCCATGGTAGACCAGTAATAGCCCAATCTTAAAATTTTGCCAGCTAATACCCTTCCGTTCATGTGAGGACCACACACTCCTGCATGTACTTCCTCCATTATCTGCTCAGACTGCTTTTTTGTCACACACAAGAGCAATAGTCCTTCGAAGAACCTTTTGTAAAGTTGGCCCCCAGCCAAAGTGAACTGAGTGGCTAATCTACGAATTGTAGCTCTATCCCTACTATTGGCTGACTGTGGGTATTCTCTTACCTCTAAATATCTTCTTATGTCCTCATACCATTTCATCTCATCTTCTAGATCTAAATGTGCTATTATTAACCCTTCATAGCATGGGATTCTACTCCTCATCAGGATAACTAGCTGGGTCAGCTTCTGATCACCCTTCTCCCATAAGGATGCCAGCGTGGCTAGAGCATCAGCCATCTGGTTCTGAGCTCTAGGCATGTGCTTCATTGTCACTTCCTCAAAGCTAAATAATAGTTTCTTAGCATACTCTAGGTATGGCCTCAACTTTTCTTCTTTCAATTCCCATTCACCTTTAACATGGGAAACCACTAGCATTGAATTTCCGAACACCTCCACTTTTTTAGCCCCAACAGCTATTAATGCCTCTAGGCCACAAATGCAAGCCTCATATTCTGCAATATTATTAGTGGTTGGGAAACATAGCCTTTTTGACACTAACAATTGTTCTCCATTCGATGCTTTCAAAACTACCCCTATACCGGCTCCGCTCTTATTCATGGCCCCATCAAAGTACATTTTCCATGGCTGGACCTCTACTAGCTTGAGACTCTCATCCGGGAAGGCTGTTTCGACTTCTTCCTCTTCATTAACTGGATTTTCAGAAAGAAATTCGGCCACTACACGCCCTTTGATGGTTTTTCGAGTCTTATACACAATATCAAATTCAGACAGTAGGACCAACCATTTGGCCAATTTTCCAACTAGCATCGGTGTAACACCCTAGGCAAATCCCACATCGACAAAACACGGGAGAGATGCTGGGTTCATAAGTTGATAGTTCGTAACCCCTATTGACGCGTTTTAAAACCGTGAGGGCTTTAGCCCAGAGCGGACAATATCACTAGTGGGCTGGGCCATTACATTTGTGGTATCAGAGCTGTTCCACGTGCAACCTTGAACGATGGTGGGGCAAACCTCGTGAGACGAGTCCCATAAGAGGGTGGATTGTAACACCTAGGCAAATCCACATCGACAAAACACGGGAGAGATGCTAGGTTCATAAGTTGATAGTTCGTAACCCTATTGACGCGTTGTAAACCGTGAGGGCTTGACCCAGGCGGACAATATCACTAGTGGGTAGGGCCATTACATTTGTGGTATCGGGCGCTCGCGTGCAACCTTGAGCGATGGTGGGGCAAACCTCGGCGAGGACACCGAGTCCCATAAGGGGGTGGATTGTAACACCTAGGCAAATCCCACATCGACAAAACACGGGAGAGATGCTGGGTTCATAAGTTGATAGTTCGTAACCCCTATTGACGCGTTTTAAAACCGTGAGGGCTTCGGCTCAGAGCGGACAATATCACTAGTGGGCCGGGCCGTTACATTTGATCGGGGACATCCGATAAAATTGGAACGATACAAAGAAGATTAGCATGGCCCCTGCGCAAGGATGACACGCACAAATCGAGAAATGGTCCAAATTTTTTTCAAATGTAACGGCCCGGCCCACTAGTGATATTGTCCGCTCTGAGCCGAAGCCCTCACGGTTTTAAAACGCGTCACTAGGGGTTACGAACCGCCAACTTATAAACCCAGCATCTCTCCCGTGTTTTGTCGATGTGGGATTTGCCTAGGGTGTTACAATCCACCCCCCTTATAGGACTCAGCGTCCTCGCTGAGGTTTGCCCCACCATCGTTCAAGGTTGCACGTGGAGCGGCTCTGATACCACAAATATAATGGCCCGGCCCACTAGTGATATTGTCCGCTCTGGCCTAGCCCATACTAGGCCTCACGGTTTTACAACGCGTCACTAGGAGTTACGAACCATCAACTTATAAACCCAGCATCTCTCTCGTGTTTTGTCGATGTGGGATTTGCCTAGGGTGTTACAATCGGTACTTCAAATAGGTACTTTAAAGGATCCATCCGGGATACTACAATAACTCGATGGGTCTGAAAGTAGTGCCTTAACTTCTTAGTTGCCCATACTACAGCCAGACAGGTTCTTTCTATTAGTGAATAATTCTCCTCATAAGCAAGGAGTTTCTTACTGATGTAATAGATGGCTCTCTCCAGATTCTCTACTTCTTGTGCCAACATTGCCCCCAGGGCCATGTTTTCCACTGATAGGTAGAGGATTAGAGGGATGCTAGGGATGGGTGGTGACAAAATTGGTGGATTGCTCAGGTACTGCTTTATCTTTTCAAATGCCTCTTGACATTGCTCATTCCACACCACTGGCTGATTCTTTCTTAGTAGCTTAAAAATTGGTTCACAGGTAGTTGTGAGCCTAGCTATGAACCTACTAATGTACTGTAATTTTCCTAAGAAACCTCTAATCTCTTTTTCTGTTCTCGGGGCTGGCATCTCCTGGATTGCCTTCACCTTATCTGGGTCAACCTCAATCCCTTTCCTACTGATTATATGCCCTAACAGTTTGCCTGAAGTGACCCCAAACACACACTTGCTAGGGTTCAGTCTCAATTTATACTTGATGACCCTCTGAAAGAACTTCTCTAATGCCTCAAAATGTCTCTCCCTAGTTGGGGATTTTACTACCATGTCATCCACATATACTTCAACTTCTTTGTGCATCATGTCATGAAACAACATAGTAGCCATTCTCTGATAAGTCGCACCAGCATTTTTTAGCCCAAAAGGCATGACCTTATAACAATAAGTCCCCTATTCAGTGATAAAAGTTGTCTTTGCTTTATCTATCAAATCCATGAGGATCTGATTATATCCCGAAAAACCATCCATGAAAGAGTACATGGCCATGCAAGCAGCACTATCAACAAGCACATCGATGTGAGGCAATGGGAAATCATCCTTAGGAGTAGCCTTATTCAGGTCCCTATAATCTACACACATCCGAACTCGCCCATCCTTCTTGGGGATTGGCATAATGTTGGCTAACCACTCGGGATACTCAATTACTTCAATGAAATCAGCCTCAATGAGCTTTTTCACCTCTTGATCTATCTTTTCTTCCCATTCTGGCCTAAGGCGACGCTTCTTTTGTTTTACTGGCCTCATGTTAGGGTCTGTGGGGATCTTGTGTTGTACTATGTCTCGATCAATTCCCGGCATATCTTTATAAGACCAGGCAAATGCTTCTTGGTACTTTATTAATAAGGCTATAAATTTATCTCTTTCTTTTTTGGGTTAAATCTTCAGCAAACTTAATGTCTTTAGGATCATCTGGTGTACCCAAATTAATAGAGATTGATTTTAATGCATTAACAGAAACAGATTCTAAATGATTATGAATGCCATGCGTGTAGCCATTAGGATGAACATCAAACAAGTAAGCAAAAGGACTAGTCATATTATTTATTTTTGCCTCAAAATTGTCATCAAGTACATCAGAAATGACAATATCAGTATCACTACTGTGAGCATTACAAAAGACAGACTCAAACTTAGGGGTGTAGGTCCAAGTGCTTGGCTTCCATGCAGACCTTAACTTGATGGCACTGACCTCTTGTTCTAATTCCTCAACATGCGGCAGCTCCTGGTCATCAGTCCATGCAATTGCGCCCTCCCTGATAAACTTGGTGGGCTTGAGTCCCTCTTCATCTTCAGTTGGCTGATAGCCCAACCCATATTTAGTGATCTGTCCCTTTATTTCTGGAAAAGTCACTAAGCCATTAGCTCGTTTTCCCAAACCCATGCCAGGAAAAAACTTTATCTCTTTCATCATAGTGGCCACCCTAGGGTCCATCCAGTCTCCATAGATCCCAGCAATTTGGAAACCAGACAATAGTGGTACCGAACCATCCACTTGCAGCATAGCTACTTCCCCATCTCTTTCAGCATTGACAGTGATTACACCATCCTGGTGCGGGATGTTGATCTTTTGGTGGAGTGTAGAGGGGACTCCACCTAAGGGATGGAACCAGATTCTACCCAACAGTAAGGAGAATGTCATGGGGATGTCTAGCACAGTGAACTCAACTTCAGTCTCTATAGGCCCCACCTTAACCATAGTCTTGAATTACACTATGAGGTTTCTCTTTGAATCATCATAGGCCCTGATAACCAGATCAGAACTAATTAGTTCAGACATAGAAATTCCTAATTTTGGCAGAATCTTCAGAGGGCATACGTTGATGGCTGACCCATCATCTATCATCACACAAGGCACTTTCCACCCTCCAACCTCGGCGGTCACGAACAGAGCCCTACTATGGTTTCTCCCCTCAGCTGGGAGATCATGATCAGAGAAAGTAATATGACCCCCATCTTCTATAAGCACAACTTTGGCAATCTCTTCGGGAGTTATCTCCGTGGAGACCTTGAGTACACTCAGGGCCTTGGTCAGTGCGGTTCTGTGTTTTTCTGATGCCAATAGCAATTCCCAGACCGTTACACTAGCCTGAGTTCTCTTCAATTGCCTAAGGAACTGATCATCCTCTTCATCTGTTTCCTCTTCAGCCAACACCTTGGCTTTCCCTCTCACATTGTCCTTCTCCATGGGTGGATCAGGATAATATCCACCACTCTTGGTCATGTGGCTCACCCTACTCTTTTCCTCTCCGTCAGAGTCAACCCAAACATCTAACAAACCTTCCTCATCACTGGAACTATCCCAAATATCAATTATCATTACAGATCGAGGTTCATCAAGCTTTTGGATAGGTTGGATAAGGTTGAGAATTTGGTCAGGGTCAATTGAGGTGGTGGAAATCATGTAAAGTCCTGGTGGAGGTGGAACATTATGGTTGGCCATTGGGTTGGTGCGTGTGTTGGGTCGATTTTCTGGGTCAGCTATTTTCTTAGCATCGATCAAGTCCTGAACTTCGTGTTTAGCCGAAAACATCTATCAGTGTCATGGCCATGAGTTTGATGGAATTGACAATATAGGTTAGCATTGTAATTGGGTGGCAGTGGGTTTGGTGGTGGTCTAGGTGCCAAGGGTTGGAGGAGACCCCGAGCTTTGAGTCGCTCGAAGACTTTAGATAGAGGTTGGTTGAATTGAGAGAACTTTCTAGGGGTGCGAGACACGGTTTAAACCTCAATGACTTTGTTTTCCCCAGTAATGTTGCCCGGTGTTGGTATCCTCCTCTTGGGCTGATAACTCTTCTTTTCATTGTTCAATACATCCTCCACTAATACCCCAGCATCATATAGCTATTCAAAGGTAGCCAAGGGATAATAAAAAAGTTTCTCATAATAACTAGGCTGCAGACTTTTCACTACCAATCGCACTTGATCCTTTTCAGCAGGCCTATTGGTCATCTTCATGGCCTTTTTCCTCCATCTCAATAGATACTCTGAAAAGGTTTCATTTGGTTTTTGCCTAGTGGTCTCTAAGTCTCTCAGGGTAACATCTAAAGCTGTATTATAGGAGTATTGTTGCACAAATCTCCTAACTAGCTCCTCCCAATCTTTTCTCACAGTGGCTTCTAGCCCATGATACCATGAAGATGCAACCCCTTCTAGTGACATAGAAAAGAACTGAGTGACTTGGTTCTTAGTCAAACCAGTTGTTTTCATGACTATAAGATAAGACCTGAGGTGGGTTTTTGGGTCACCAGTACCATCGAATTTAGCCAAATCAGGCATCTTGAATTTTTCAGGTAGATTTCCATCCAACTAGATGTCAAAGTCATCTGCATCTAATGACCCCATTACAAGAATTCAGCTTGCTTTTTCACACTGGCCTGAAGTTTTTCCATCATCTCAGTAACAACTCTAATCTCCTCACTCATCCCCTTTTCTTTCTTTTTGGCCTTATCTTGGAGATAATCTTCCTCATCCCAAACGTCATCAAAGGCCTTCTTTTTACTAGTCTCTTCTTCGAGCCTTTTCACCTGAACATCACTAGGCCCACCCATCTCTAACTTCTTCTCAAAGTTGGCCATGATTTTTCCTTCAAGCTCAGCCATCTTGGCATTCAAAGCTTCTTCAAGCATCTGTCTAAACATGACCTTAGTGTCTTCCATTTTAGCTTGTGCAGGTGTAACTCTTACTAATCTCTTTCCCTCCCTAACCCAAGTGACCTGATTAGAAGTCTTCCTGATGTGTTCTAAAGTTATGTTTACTACAAGAGAAAAAAAAATACAAGGTTTTAACATCTTATGCTATGTACAAATGCAATGCATGAATGCATGAATATGAACTTTCATTTTTACCTTTGCCTTTACAAAGCCAAAACCGAACCGTACTAATATGACCAAAACTGAACCAAAACCAGACCATATAAACTGAGCTAAAATCGAACCAAAGACTGAATCAAAACCAGAAAATAAAAATCTCCAGAACTGAATCTTCGCCTCTTTATACCTTCAACTCTCACGTGCAGGGTAAGAAAAAATTTTATCCTAAGCTATGGTACACTGGACACACCAACAAGGGGTGGTCCAGGACGATCCTTCCCTTACAAACAAAGGATTTATATCCTTAAAGTGTAACCATAAGTAAGCATCCTCTTGCTTAACACTGGTTTTGAAATGGTCTTGGGCCTATACACATATTGGGTTTATGCATAGGCCTAGGTTCATCTCAACTACCATTAGAACTTATGGTTTGAATAGTAAGGTTATAAATCCAACACAACAAAAATCTATGGGGTACCTAGGGCTGAAATCTATGGCTCATGGGCTTCATCGGGTAGGAAAAGGGTCACCCATGCGAGAGCTTGTCCATTAAGCACAATGGCCGGAGCTGTAGCTCTTTTATATACTCGAAGGTACGGGCATGAGGTGCTAGCATTCACCAATTCGTCATAGCTCAAGTGGAGCTATGGTCTCCTTGGCTGGTACTAGCGGGGCTAAAAAGGGTAAGGGTGATCCGTGTGATAGTGTAGTGCAATGCAAAAAGTTTAAAAAAGGAATAATATTAGACTAATAGAAACATGTTGGAGTAACAATCCATTTAATCCCCAGTGGAGTCGCCAAACTGTAGGGGGTGGGGCGTGAGGCGAAATATCATCCATTGGAATTATATAAAATGCACCAGATAATGCCCAGGAAAGATGATGGAGTCACAATGGTCTCACTTAAATACCACCTCCTTAGACAGCATTTCCTAGACATGCACTTCATACAATCCTAATAGAATCAAACCACTAGTAAGTACCGTCTTCCCATAACACTACCACGGTACTAAGGATTTATGCCATGAAGGCATAAATAGACAGGAGTCACCACCCGGGTAATAACCGGGACATATTCAGTGTTTCTTCCGAGGGTCATGGATGGCAACTTACTCCTTGCAGAGTTTCCACAACCGTCATTACCATAACCCAATGTCTAGGTTCGGGATAGTGGGTACGTAAGGGGAAGGTGTTAGGCACCCCTTACGCCTGGTCTAACCTCGTTGATTCGAGTGCCAGTCCTCTACTAATGTTTCTAGAAGTCTTGTTTATTATTCCTTTATTAAACTTTATCCTAAAAAATGCAATTCTAATCCTACACACGCAAGTAATTCCCAAAAGGGTTGTTGTTTGCACACAATTTTCATGCACAAGTAATTCCTATCTATGGGGTTGCTAATTATTTAAATGATATTTACCAGATGACTAAAATTAATTTATTATTGGGAATTTAATTTACAAACAAATTCAATTTCAAATAACCCTATATTTCTATTTAATCTAATTAATTAATTTTCACCAAGTTACCCTAAGGATAATTGAACTAAGTTAATTATGTACATGTGTAATTTATTCTAATATCACATAAGGCCCAAACAATCACAACCTAATAAAGATTTCTAACATGCAAATTTATTTTACAATTACCAAATATTAAATTAAATTTATTTACATGCCAATGTTAGTTTAATTTACAAACAAGATTAATTTTAATTTACAAAGTATTTATTTAAATTAATTACATGCAAAAGTCAGTTAAATTAAAAAACAAGGTTAATTTTAATTTACCAAATAAAAGTTCTATTATTACTACAATTTCATGCCAATGGTTATTTGATAAGTTTAGAGTTACTTACCTGTTGGTAAATGCAGTTGCCATTGGGGCAAACTACCCTTAAAAAAGGGTCTTCTCTTCTAGTATGGCAATGATATCCCTGGCTTACTCCCGTTTAGCTCCATATAAGCTCCGCGCAAATGCCCTCTTTGGTACTTACCTTAGGGCTACCTACCAATTTTGTTTGTAATAAAAAAATAAAGAAAATAAAGAAAAATAATAAAAGTACGAAAGACAGAAACTAAACATGTGCAGAGTTGTGTATCCCCTCAAATTAAACATGATTACATGATTTATATGAACATATAAAATAAATTGAAGACAAAGAGTATAGAATTAAAATATTGTGTGGCATAGATCTTGAAAAGAAAACAATAAAAACTGACCTTCCAGAAATCTTGTATGAAAATCTTCTTGAAAAAAAAAATAATAAGGAAGAACTCAAAGAGTCTTAAATATCTCTAAATTTCTTATAGCTCTGAATTTTCTCTACCTCTTTCCTCCCATCATCCCCTTCTTCTCTTCTGTAGTAGGGTATTTATAGGGTTTTGGGAGAGAGGTGTAATAGGGTTTGGAGTCTTAGGATGATAAAGTTTAGATGACTTAAACAACTACAATTGCAGAATTTGAATAAGACTGGGATATGGGTGAGGTGTTTCAACCAATAGGAAGACAGAAAAAAATGGAAGGCACCAATAGGGAATGAGGAAGAGGTGTGGTAGGATTTGGAGTCTTAGGGTGATAAAGTTTAGATGACTTAAACAACTACGATTGCAGAATTCGAATAAGACTGGGATATGGGTGAGGTGTTTTAACCAATAGGAAGACAGGAAAAAATGGAAGGCACCAATAGGGAATGAGGAAGAGGTGTGGTAGGATTTGGAGTCTTAGGGTGATAAAGTTTAGATAACTTAAACAACTACGATTGCAGAATTCGAATAAGACTGGGATATTGGTGAGGTGTTTCAACCAATAGGAAGACAGGAAAAAATGGAAGGCACCAATAGGGAATGAGGAAGAGAGTGGGGCCAAGAAGGAGAGAGATATTTTATTATTTTAATTTTTAGAAAATAATTAAATGGGTCCCATTTAAAATTCCTAACTAGGCTTTCTTAGGCCCATAGAGCCCAATTAAACTTAATTAGATTCATTTAAGAACTACCCTTATTAAATTTAAACAAAATAAAATTTTATTTAAATTTAATTAAATTAAGTTCCCCAAAACTTTATTATTATTTTTATTTTTTCAAGATCATGCCACGGAATTAATAATTCAGCTCCATGCCTCCAATTACATCTTACAGTCATATAATTTTTCATCATCGGGTTTCCCATGGCCTCAGTGCACATACTCATCACAAAATAAGGGTCTACAGAAGAGATCCCAAGTTCAAGCTTGGGGACTGTAAGTGTACCGTTTGACCCCAAATCTTATAGCTCACTATCTGGCTCTCATGATTTTCAGGCTATTGCGAGGCCCAGGGAGTAATTAGTCTAGTTGATTAATAATTGGAATATACCTCTTGACGATAAAAAAAATGTCTCATCAAAATTAAGGATTTTTTTTTATCTAAAATCTAAATTAAGGATTACTAACGTTAATTGCCTCCTTATGACATATGTTTGATATGTTATTTATTTTATTAATAGCAATTTTCTTTTTAAAAATTTTCTTGCGCTTTTCAAAAATAAAAGTAATGACTAGTCATTGCTCCATAATGGAAGGGCTCTTCATTTTCTTTGTGGGGATTAGGGTTTCGACTATAGAAATTAACATTTATAAGTTAGTATATTTTTCATTCAGCAGGTATCAAGTTCGAGTTCACACTTTCTTAATTCTCTAAAAAAAAATACCACTTATTTGTAATATTGTGTCATAAGTGGACCTGGCCAAGCATTTGCGATGTTTAATTTTATTAATACTTTAACTAGTTTGTTTTTTTTTATATATAAAATAAAAGATAAATCTTTCATTTGATGAAGACGGATACAAATTTAAAGTATAAAATTTTATACTATTACAATTTTGTATAAGAAAATTTAAGATAAATCACTTGTGCAAAATATAATAGTAATTATCTTGATTTGAAAGATCTGATTGTGTTGATAAAGTATTTGAATTGGTCATTCTGCAGAAAGCACACTTTATTCGGTGATAATTTACTATTGTTCGATTTTACGTTCTTTTTAATATCCTTCTTAAAAGAAAATCTATACTTCTATCATTGCCTTCATACCCAAATAAGAAAGTAAAATACTTGACAACTAGATGATAAGAAGAAAAATAGATCATCCTAATGGAGGAAATAGTAAATATTTGCAAAGGAGGAAATATCAAATTCTCAATAAGAGGAGACATCAAATCCTCCCAAATGAGCGATGAAACTCATATCTAATATAAGAATAGACTGAGGACAAATACAAATGTATTCTAAAATGATAAAGATTGGAGATTATTGGAAAAAAAAAAAAAGAAAAAAGAGAGAGCAAAAGCATTTGAAATCTAGAAATGCCCTCAAAAATTTTTATTTTTTTTAAAAAGATCATTTTTCATTTTTTTTCAAGAAAAGAATAATTTTATAAAAAAATTTTCTTTTTTTTTTTTTCAAAGAAAGCTTTTTGAAGAAGAAATCTTTTCTAGAAATTTCCCAAGATTTTTTTTATGATCTTTATTTCAAATCAATTGTCACCTTATTAATTAATTAATTAATTAAAGCTCTAACAAGAATTAGCAGTATCAATTAAATTAAATAAAAATTCGTTTTCAAGCCCTTAACTTTGTTGAATTTTATCTCTTGCTTCCATATTTTTCAATTGTAAGTCAATAATAATACAGTTGCTTCTAAGCAAGCATTTCCAGTTATCATTTCACATGGTCCACTCTTTCTCCATCTTAATTTCTTTATCATCCATAGCTTTCCCTTGCAAGGGTTATCAAGAATCCAAGCAAAGCAACTATATCCCATGGATACTAAAAAGACCATCGATCAGAGCTTCAAGTTTATGTTACAGCTCCTATCACCGCCTTCTTCTTCTTCCTCCCATCTTCTTTTCATCTTCTAACTGAAAGTTCATCTTCTTTCCTGTACTTATTAAGAAAGTTTAATTTAGTCAATTTTTAATTTTTTGTCTAAATTAATTCAGAAGTTTTAATTTAAATTAAATTTAATCCAAAAATTAAGAAAATTAAGAAATTAAACTTTTTAATTTTTGGGTTTAAAATAAAAAATAAGAAATTTTACCTAAGAATAAAGAAATTGGACTTCTTTATTTTTTTATTTAAATCAAGAAATTTAACTCATAATTTTTTATTTTTGAGCTAAATTGAGCCTAAATTGAAAATTTTAAGCTAATTTAGATAAAAGTTAAACTTTTCCAACAAGTATAGAAGTGAAATTAAACATTTTACTGCTAAGTTATACATTCAGCAATGTGAAGTCCCAAAAAACTAATCCCTACATGCTAAGAAACCAAAAAGAAAAGATAGTATATAACATCACACCACACACCACTACAGTTTTAGCTTTAAAATTTATAATGGTTTAAGTATAACTGTTTATCATTAGGAGACTTATATAGACTAATCAATCACCATAATAGACTATTATAATAAAACCGTTGTATGTATATTGATTTCATAATATAATTTTTCACCATTTTATGATACATTGAGATTGAATTTGATTTTAGTTTTTTAATTTTAAAGTTGATAAATGACATTTCGGGTTAACGGTTGAATGTCCAACTCAATTGACCAAATTGATGTTGATCCTAGTGGCAAATATGTAAATGAGACCAAAATCAAAAGGATGTCTCAACCAATGATTCATTGGCCTAATGGTTAATGATGAGGTGGGCTTGGGAGAGATCCCAAGTTCAAGCTTGGGAGCTATAAGTATATCGTTTGACCGAGAATCTTATAGCTCGCTATCTGGCTCTCCTGATTTTCAGTCTATTGCGAGGCCCAAGGAGTGATTAGTCTAGTTGATTAACAATTGGAATATACCTCCTGACGATAAAAAAAATGTCTCATCAAAATTAAGGATTTTTTTTTTGTCTAAATTCTAAATTAAGGATTACTAACGTTAATTGCCTACCTATGACATATGTTTGATATGTTATTTATTTTATTAATAGCAATTTTCTTTTTAAAAATTTTGTTGTGCTTTTGAAAAATGAAAGTAATGACTAGTCATTACACCATAATGGAGGGGCTCTTCATTTTCTTTGTGGGAATTAGGGTTTCGACTTTGGAAATTAACATTTATAAGTTAGTATATTTTTCATGTAGCAGATATCATGTTCGAGTTCACACTCTGTTAATTCTCTATAAAAAAAAAATACCACTTATTTGTAATATTGTGCCATAAGTGGACTTGGCCAAGCATTTGCGATGTTTAATTTTATTAATATTTTAATTATTTTGTTTATTTATTTTTATTTTTCTATAAAATAAAAGATAAAATTTTCAGTAAGTGAAGACAGAATATAAATTTAAAGTACAAAATTTTATTCTGTTACAATTTTGGTAGAAGAAAATTTAAGATAAACTACTTATGCAAAATATAGTAGTAATTATTTTGATTTGAAAGATCTGATTGTATTGATAAAGTATTTGAATTGGCTATTTTGCATAAAACACACTTTATTCGGTAGTAATTTACCACTGTTCGACTTTACGGTCTTTTCAACATCCTCATTACAAGAAAATCTATACTTCTACCATTGCGCTCCTACCCAAATAACAAAGTAAAATACTTAACAACTACATAATAAAAAGAAAAATAGATTATTGCAATGAAGGAAATATTAAATATTTGCAAAGGAAGAAATATAAAATTCTGAAACATCAAATCCTCCCAAAAGAGTAATGAAACTCATATCTAATACAAGAATAGATTAAGGACAAATACAAATCTATTCTAAAATGATAAAGATCAGAGATTATTGAGAAAAAAAAAAGACAAAAAGAAAAAGAGAGAGAGGTAACAATAGGAGAAAATGTTGATCAATAGTAATTTCAAAAAGCTAACAAAGAGGAGAGAGAGAGAGAGAGAGAGAGAGAGAGAGAGAGAGAGAGAAAGTAGGGAGTTTTTTATTTTTTATTTTTATATTTTCTAGTTTTTCGTTATTAGTAACTAAAAGAAACAGCCAAAAGTTCAAAAGCATTTGAAATCTAGAAATATCCTCAAGAATTTTTATTTATTTATTTTTTAAAGATCATTTTTCAATATTTTTTTTAAGAAAAGAATAATTCTATAAAAAAATCTTTCTATTTTTCTTTTACAAAGAAAGCTTATTTTGAAGAAGAAATTTTTTCAAGAAATTTCCCAAGATTTTTTTTATGATCTTTATTTCAAATCAATTGTCACCTTATTAATTAATTAATTATAACTCTTACAAGAATTAGCAGTATTAATTATATCACGACCCAACCTATGGGCTGGACTGGCACTAGGACCTGGGCCAGCCTAAAGCCTCCGAGATCCGTAGTAAACCTAATCATTCCTTAATCCAATTCTAAGGCCCATATTAAGACCAGTTTTAAGAAAACAACCGGACAGAGTCCAGCCATAATATGGACCATACAATGGGGAGTTTTTAACTCGTCTGACTTATAAGCACAATATATAATAATTTGGGGAGCTCAGCTCACCCTCCACATATTCATAATGTCATAAAATCAAATGGGAGCTCAGCTCCCTCATCCAATCCAATTATACATGCATCTAATAATTTTACAGATCCAACACGACATTATATTAGAGACCCACTTCAAATAAAATACTTCTAACACATGCGGAGTCTAGAATTTAGTAAAATTATACAAGCATAACAGATATTAATAGATTGCCTAGGAAGGAGAGAGGCAGGTTAGAACTCAACAAAAAATCTCCTGTATCCTGGAAAAATAAGGTGAATAGGAGTAAGCGTTCGACTCAGAGAGTAAAATACCAATTTTAATCACAATTTCTATAGCTATCTAAAACTAATGCATCCTAAAGAGTGGAATGCAGCACCTTCATAATTTTCATACAAATTATATCATAACAGCAAAAAGATAATTTGGAGCACTCACGAACCTATATAATATGTAAACAGTACATATATGGGAGTTGTTCCCCTATACAACTTTCTTAATCCAACCTCTGCCAGCGAGTACATCTCAATCCAGACTTTCGCTTAATAGACAAAATGCAGGGGCCAGCGAGATCATCTCAAACCGTGCCTACCCTCACTTATCCATAAAAAAATCAGATCCTAGCGAGTCGAGCTCCAGCCGCGTCTACCCATCCTGTCCATATTCAACACCACACACACGCCAACACACGCACATTGCTCCAAATTACCATAAAACAACATCTATGACACTTCATCAATTAAGAATACAATATAAAATGTGCCTAGTATTTAACTACATAGATATATATTTATAAGTTATGCATGGGCATGCTTAAACATATAATAATATTAAAATTATAATTAAAATTAATATTTTATTCATAGAAATGAACCGAGGTCACTGCAGCGGCTGAGCTAAGGAGGAAGGTTGTCCCGGCTCACTTGAAAATTTCATTATAATTATTTAATATAATTGACTCAACACAAGCTTAAAAAGAATCAGATACACCCTAAGTCGTGCCGAAAGTCCGACAGAGTCTCCCTTATACTTAGGACCTACCCAACCTACAAAAGGGTTCAAAATACACTTCTATATCTACAAGTCATACAACCACAACTCAATCACATCACATGGCCCCTCCTGGGCCCATCCAAACAGTCAACCACCCCAATTTGAAAAATTACCATTTAGTTCCTACAACTAACCTTTCTGTAAAAACTACCCAAATGAGCTCTAAAAATTCTAAAACTTTGCCCCGCGGTCCTCAGCAATATTATTAAGCTAATGCAAAAAGAATTATAATTTTCTAACCTACCACGAATATTTTATAGATTTTTAATTGAAATCAGGCCTAGATAATTAAAACAAATTAGGGTTCGGGTTTACCTATGCCAATTCTAACCCTTGGAACACGTTCAGGACGTCTGAAAATGATGGGGTAGCCTATAATCTCGACCCAATTTTGAAGCTTTTTCGGTAGCCTGCCTACTCGGCCCAAAATTGTAGACCCAAGCAACTATCGAATTTCCGTGAAATGAGCATACCTACACGAAGCCCACAACACGGGGGTTAGTACATAATTTTTATGAAATTTATTAAGCTCATTTAATATCCGAAAAAATACTGCGAAGTTCTGTGAAACCCACCAAAAAACGGCGTTGGAAAATTTTGAAATGGGTATTGCCGCAAAGCTCTTGTCGAGGGGAGCACTCCGGTACTCCTGAATTTTTCCTGGAGTTCACGGTTTGTGAGAAATCTAGCCCAAAAATCGAAATTGGCTAAAACTTCCCAGACGAAAATTGGACAAATCGCTTGATGAATTTTATATTTTTGGTGTCTATGGAAAGCTCTTGAGGTGTAGATGGGTTTTTGGATAAGAACCGATCCAATCGGTGGCCGAAATCGGCTCGGGAAGCCAAAGCTTTGTGCAGGCGCTGTGGAGTTTTTGGCACGATTTTTCAGCAGCCTGGAGCGTCGTCCGGCTGCGGGGAGGCATCCAGGGAGGGGCTAGGCTGCGATGGGGCTGCAAGGGGAGGAGAGAGGAGAGAGAAAATGGAGAGAGAAGAGGGAACGTCGGGCGCGTGAGGAAGAAGAGAAAAGAAAAGGAAAAGGGCCGATCCGATTCGACCAGTCTGATCCGATTCGATCACTCCGATTCGATTCGATTCGACCGGTCTGATTCAGGATACCCGAAATTGAATTTTTGCTCTATCTTGGGACAAAAAATGAGGCCCAAAAATTTCGAAAAAAATTTAAAAAACTCAGAAAAATTTGTAGAGTCTAAATATATTTTTAGTTTTGCCATGTGGTCTTTAAATTAATTCATAAAAATTAACAAAGTTTATTAATTTTAAAAAATCAAACCTGATATCTAAAATTCAAAAAATTTCAAATAATTTCCCAAAATTTTTAATAAAATAAAATACTAATATTTATCCATAAAATAATAAATTTAAAAATTTAGGGTGTTACAAATTAAGTTAAATACAATTCATTTTCAGGCCCTTAACTTTGTTGAATTTTATCTCTTGATTCCCTATTTTTCAATTGTAAGTCAATAATAATAGAGTTGCTTCTAAGCAAGCATTTCCGGTTATCATTTCACATGGTCCACTCTATCTCCATCTTTCTTTATAATCCATAGCTTTCCCTTGCTAGAGTTATTAAGAACCCAAGCAAAGCAACTATATCCCATGTATACTAAAAAGACCACCCATCAGAGCTTCAAGTTTATGTTATGGCTACTATCACCACCCTCTTCTTCTTCCTCCTATCTTTTTTTCATCTTCTAACTGAAAGTTCATCTTTTTTTCTGTATTTATTAAGAAAGTTTAATTTAGTCAATTTTTAACCTTTTTATCTAAATTAATTTAGAAGTTTTAATTTAAATTAAATTTAGTCCAAAAATTAAGAAAATCAAGAAATTAAACTTTTTAAATTTTGGATTTAAAACAAAAAATAAGAAATTTTACCTAAAAATAAAGAAATTGGACTTTTTTAAATTTTTATTTAAATCAAGAAATTTAACTCATAAATTTTAATTTTTGAGCTAAATTGAGCCTAAGTTAAAATTTTTGAGCTAATTTAGATAAAAAGTTAAACTTTCTCAACAAATATAGGAGTGAAATTAAATATTTTGCTGCTAAGTTATATATTCAGCAATATGAAATCCCAAAGAACTAATCCCTACATGCAAAGAAACCAAATAGAAAAGATAGTATTTAACATCATGCCACACACCAATATAATTTAAGCTTTAAAATTTATAATGGTTTAATTATAACCGTTGATCATTATAAGATTTATATAGAACTAATCATCACCACAATAAACTATTATAATAAAATAGTTATATATACATCGATTTCATAATATAAATTTTCATTATTTTATGATACATTGAGATTAAATTTTATTTTAGTTTTGTAATTTTAAAGTTGATAAATGACATTTCGGGTCAATGGTTGAATGTCCAACTCAACTGACCCAATTGATGTTGATCCTGGTGGCAAATATATAAATGAGACCAAAACCAAAAGCATGTCCCATCAAAATTAATGATTAGTGACGTTAATTGCCTACATGGGACATATGTTTGATGCGTTATTTATTTTATTAATAGCAATTTTCTTTTTAAAAATTTTGTTGTGCTTTTGAAAAATGAAAGTAATGACTAAGTCATTACTCCATAATGGAGGGGTCCTTCATTTTCTTTGTAGGGATTAGGGTTTTGACTTTGGAAATTAACATTTGTAAGTTAGTATATTTTTCATTTAGCAAGTATCAAGTTTGAGTTTATACAATCCTAATTCTCTAAAAAAAATCACTTATTTGTAATATTGTGTCATAAATGGACCAGGCCAAGCATTTGTGATGTTTAATTTTATTAATATTTTAATTAGTTTGTTTATTTTGTCAATAAAATAAAAAATAAAACTTTCATTAAATAGAGACAGAATACAAATTTAAAGTATAAAATTTTATACTACTATAATTTTATATAAGAAAATTCAAGATAAAATACTTGTGAAAATATAACAGCAATTATTTTGATTTGAAAGATCTGATTGTGTTGACAAAATATTTGAATTGGCCATTCTGTAGAAAGCACACTTTATTCAGCGATAATCTACCATTATTCGACTTTACGGTCTTTTTAATATCCTTATTAAAAGAAAATCTATACTTCTATCATTGCACTCCTACCTAAATAACAAAACAAAACACTTAACAACTACATGATAAAATGAAAAATAGATTATTGCAAAAGAAGAAATAGTAAATCTTTGCAAAGAAGGAAATATCAAATTCTCAATAAGAGGAGACATCAAATCCTCTCAAATGAGCGATGAAACTCATATCTAACACAAGAATAAATTGAGAATAAATATAAATCTATTCTAAAATGATAAAGATCGGAGATTATTAAGGAAAAAAAAAAAGAGAAAGAGAGGATAAAGATTGTAGATTATTGAGATTAAAAAAAAAAAGAAATAGAGGTAACCATTGGAGAAAATGTTGATCAATAGTCATCTCAAAAAGCTAATAGAGAAAGAGAGGTTTTTTTTTTATTTATTTTTTTCTATTTTTTCGTTATTAGTAACTACAAGAAACAATCAAAAGTTCAAAAGCATTTGAAATCTAGAAATACCCTCAAGAATTTTTTTTTATTTTTTTAAAAGATCATTTTTCAATTTTTTTTAAGAAAAGAATAATTTTATAAAAAATCTTTCTTTTTTTTTTTTTTTACAAAGAAAGCTTATTTTGAAGAAGAAATCTTTTTAAGAAATTTCCCAAGATTTTTTTTATGATCTTTATTTCAAATCAATTGTCACCTTATTAACTAATTAATTAAAACTGTAACAAGTATTAGCAGTATTAATTAGCAGTTTTAATTAAGTTAAATAAAAATTCGTTTTCAAGCCCTTAGCTTTGTTGAATTTTATCCCTAGCTTTGTTGAATTTTATCCCTTGATTCCCTATTTTTCAATTGTAAGTCAATAATAATACAGTTGCTTCTAAGCAAGCATTTCCAGTTATCATTTCACATGGTCCACTTTATCTCCATCTTTCTTTATCATCTATAGCTTTCCCTTGCAAGAGTTATCAAGAATCCAAGAAAAGCAACTATATCCCATGTATACTGAAAAGGCCACGGATCAGAGGTTCAAGTTTATGTTATGGCTCCTATCACCACCCTCTTCTTCTTCCTCCTATCTTCTTTTCATCTTCTGACTGAACCTCAGCTATTATCATTCCATGTTTTCACATATCAAGAACCTCTGTCAAGTCTGGGTTTTTCCCTTCTGGATGTTCAAACCGTCCTCTGATATATCTGATTTGCATCTATGGATTAGGTAGGCTTTAATATTTCTTTTGAGCTGGGAAGCAATGGAATTGGTATAAGCTTCTTCTTATTTATTTATTTATTTATTTGTTCTCTCCTCCTCTGATATATCTGATTTGCATCTATTGATTAGGTAGGCTTTAGTTTCTTTTGAGCTTGGAAGCAATGGAACTGGTATAAGCTTCTTTCTTTCTTTCTTTATTATTTTTAAGTCCCAATAAAATTTTGAGTAAACCTTCATAATCATCAAATCTCTCTTCAATTTCCCATTTAGTGACCCAATAATTAGACAGCCTTTTGAGTTTTTGATGAATATTATTTTTTCTCTTTAACTTACTCCAAGCTCTGTATGCAATAACTTAATTACTTTGCAAATGACAATAAAAAGACATTATAATTAATTTTCAAAACATAATATTTATTTAAAAAAATAAAGTAAACTTATGCAACTCAAAGTAATTGTCTAGGTTTTTATTTTTTTTATTTTTTTTTTATTTTTTATATATAACTCTAACACACGAGACAAAAAAGATATATTCTTTGATAAAATCAAGTCTTATATGTCATATACACGCTGTTCACAATCAATATAGAATCTAGAAAGATCAGTTTGGACACTCAAAAGCAGATAGACACACATTAAACATACTTAATTTTTTTTCAATTGATTAAAGACACATGCACACTCGGGACAAGAAAGTCACATCATTTAACAAAACTATGAAAATTTTGTCATACAATAGGTAATGGGATCTATTTGGTGATCAATTTTGTATTTCAAATCAATTCTCACCTACTCTTATAAATAAAACTCTAATAGTTGCTTCCAAGCAAGCAAGCATTGACATATTTTCATCATCCTCCAACAGTAAAAAATAAAAATTAATAAAAAAAAAGATACCTTTCCCTTTGGAAGAGATATATCAACAAACTAAGCAACTACACTACCCATTTCTCTCAAATTAAAATCCCATATATTAAGCTTTGCTCTTCAAGAAAGAAACATACAGATATATACATGGCTCCTATCACTACCCTCTTCTTCTTCCTTTTCTCTTCTTTTCATCTTCTCACAAGCCCTCAGCTTTTAGCATTCCATGTTTCAACTTTCCAGGAAGCTTCATCAAGATTTGGTTTTGCTCTCATGGATGTTCCTACCTTCTTGTGATCTGATGGCTTTGTGTGCTGGGACTTCAAGCACTTTACCCCTCATCTCAGTCTTGCTGCCTCTGCATGTCATGTATCTCTCTCTGTTATTTCGTGCATCCGTTGTATGTATGCCAAATAGATTTTGATTATGGTGAGATTTATGAGCTTCACTGTGATCAATGGTTATGATAATGGTTATAATGAAATTTTGTGCTCTAAATTTTTTTTTTTGTCATGGTTTTATTTTTTTTCCAAATTTTATTTTTATATTTCTTTTCCTTGAATTATACCTTCAACTTAATTTTTCAGTTTGGAATTCTGTAATTACATAATTATATTACAAGTTTTAGATTATTTTTTTTTTATCTATTGGGAATAAAATAATGAAAAATCCAATTGGAGTCATATTAAAAATTTAATTTAATTTTGATTTTGAGTGACAAACTCCAAATTAAAAATAAATCGCATAGTCCTAAATGAGAGATCTGGGCCAAAAGCAAAAACATGCATGAATGCTATAAGGGATTAATTATTAAAAAATATAAAAATAAAAAGTATTTATAAATCTAATATAGTTTTGAAACAATTTCAAAAATACTGTTTACTTAAGAAAATGTCCTTGGAAAAAAATTTTTTCTTGACAGATCAAATCAATAACTTTTCGGTAGAAAATACAATCATATGTTTTTCGAAAACGCAATTTTCAATGGCATTTTTAGAAGCACATAACTATATATTTTTGAAAACACTATTCTTAATAGTAATCTCAGAAAATATGTAATTATATGCTTTTAAAAACACCACTCTCAATAGTATTTTTAGAAGCACGTAAAATAGAAGATAAAGTTATTTAAAGGTGTCTGTTTGTATCTTTTTTTTTTATTTTTATTCAATTATTTTTCTTTTAATGAGTCTATAATAAATATATATTTTAAAATTATTTAAATAAAATGATTCTTACAATTTTAAAATTATTTAAAACTAAAATCAGATACAAAAATAAAACATTTATAATATCATAAGAACTCTACCTAATGGAAATTTTATATTCTTTTTAGTGAGTTTTAAATTTTATAATATCATAAGACCAAGACACATAATTGTGGGCTAAAGGCCCAAATTAGATTTTAAACTCTCTCAAGTTTTATTGCAATCAATAAAATTTTGGACAATTTATAATAAAAATATATATATTAATCTCTAATTTGTTTTTAGTTACAATTTGATTCTTAAATTTAAATTTCATCAATAAATTAATTATTGCAACTAATACTCTTTACTTTGAAATAAATAATAATTTAAATTAAAAATTTAAATTTAAAAATTATTTTATTAATAAAATAAAATTTTAAATATTAAATTATTTTAAATTAAAAGCAGTTAACCGTCAATTTAAAAGGCATGAGTTAAATTTGTTAATAACACTAAATTTTGAGTACTAAATTGTTATGTTTTCGTTATACTTTAGGACTTTATTGTAAATTATCGTAAAATTCTATATTTTTTAATTAAAGCCAATTAAGCGAACGACGTCGCTGCAATTTCAGCTGCTTTGGATTTGTTTTTGGGCTTTGGGTCTTCTTCGTTATACTTTGGGTCTTCTTCAGTCGCAAGCTCCAGCAAACAACGTTCGCGATCAACGAGAGAGAGAGAGAGAGAGAGAGAGAGAGAGATGCATCTATGGCCTTCTATGAGAATAAGGGACTCTTTCAAAATAGCATATCTGAAAAAGCTGGAGTGGAATCTCCACAGAATGAGCAGAGAGAAGCAGCGGTCTCAGCAAAGCGGTAGCAATCAGGAGAAGCTCTTGGATGATCAAGAAAACGGTATAGTTGATGGGAGAGTTGCAGAAGAAACAACAAGTTCAAAGAATTCTTTCTTAGCAAAATCTGCTTTAATTTGCAGAGAAATCCTCCTGGTCCTTACTTGCTGCTACTGTTGTTTCTGTTGTGGAGGTGATTTAATTTCCTTCTTGCTTTTTTTTTTTTGGCATTTTCTATGTATTTCTTTATGAATTTTTGCTGGAATGGTGCTCCTGCTCATATGTGGGTTTGGTTGTGCTTTGTTTTCTTGAGTTTATGCCTAATTGCATACACCCTTTTAATCTCCATGTATTTCTTTGTTAACACGTATAGAATTCGATTTTTTTATATGTCTATTTTGAGGGTAATGGTTCGAGGTTAATGGTTTGAGGAAAATTATTTGATTTTTTTTGTTGGTGGGGTTGTTTTGTAGTTAATTTCTCTTCAAATGTGTTTCTTATTTGAATTCTGTTCGAATTTAATCGATGGGCATCTGTATATGTGTGGTAGCAATAGAATCTTTCAATTAGTTGATGGAATAGGAGAAATTTGGCTTAGATTGTGGAGTGAACTAATTTTAATAATTTAACAATTGCAATCATTGTGTTTTAATTTTGACCTGATAAGAAAATTATAAGAAGAGCCTTGTGGGAATCCTGACAAAGAGGATGCTAAGGCATGAGTTGCTCGTTGTTTGTCCTTCATAGTACATGTCATCCTATACTTGGAAGCATGATCTTCTAATGCATCTCATTCATTATATTTTGCATGGACATGGTATCATGAGCTCAAGGGAGAAGTATCATGAGCTCAATGGAGAAGATGATCTTATATTGTTAAGTCTATTCATTGCACTATTCTCTGTAGTCCTCTAAGCAAATGATAAAAGCAAGAGGATGAGACCCAAGTATTCATTTAGCATTTCAGTTCCATAACATTGCAGAACTGGTTTTCAATTTTTTTTTTTTTTTTTTGAATGGGATGGAGGCAATATTCCTTTCATCCTTTTTTAAGAAATTAGAAAAATGACAATTGATAATTTTTTAAAAGCTAGTCTAACCTGTTTTTGAAGGGGAAGAGCATTTTGCAAATTCAGATTGCAATACGACACACTTGCTCGTTCATGTCAGATTCTTATGTAATACCGATGTTTTTATAAGTGGACCAGAAGTCAAACCAGTCCCATGCCCTGTTCTGCTCAACTTGTTTGACTGGTTCAGTTGATAGGTCTATTTAGAAATTTCAAATGGATTGGTTCTTCTCAAATTTGGCCTAATATGCAATTAAAATCACTCTAAGGCACAATTATTCATTGCTGAACTCTTAAGAACCTCAAATAAGAGAACAATGTTTTTTAAAAAAAAAGGATTAAATCTGGAATTTTAATTTAATAAAGCAAAATTGAGCTAAATAAAAAAGACATTCAATTAGAGCATTGAGGCATTCAATATAATGCACAACAAATTTCTTGAACTTACCTATAGAACACTGATTGTTTATGTAATATCAAGATAGCTATTAAGATACCCAAAGTTACTTGCATCAATTGCAATAAAAATTCCATAATCAGCTGAAAAATTAATGAAAACACTATTAGCGTTGCTTCTTAATGTAAAGCAAAAATGAGCTGAAACAAAATTACTTGTGAGAACTCATTTTCCATTTTGCTTCTCTATATCATCAATTTGAAATTTAAAGTGGGGGAAAGAAAAACCTCTCCATTCCCCTAATAATCCTGAAATTGAGCTTTTAACCTACCTTGTTTTCCACAAAATCTGAGCTGTCCATTTTCTTCCTGGACTGAAAATGGTTGAACCTAGGTAGTTTCTTGCAATTGAATTGGGGTTTGGATTCTCAATTCCAAATCACCACAAATACCATTATTCCCAATGCCAGTGAATTTGCTTTCTGGTCTGAATGTGGATTGGACCATCAATCCAGAAACTTCACATATTGATGTTGCATAGTGTCTTCACATATTAGGATTATGAACAGAGAGGGATGGAGTGAGAGTTTCAAGATTACAGATAGTGACGGAGTGAGAGACAATGGGAAAGTATGAGGGAGAGAAAGCGGACAGAAAGTCACTGCAGGCTTATTTTCTTTGCTAAAATGTTGTAGTTTTAGCAAAGATTGAGTTTGAACAGTTCTTTATGAGTCTGCCAGTTCACTAGATTTTGTCAAATGTAAACGGAAACCAATTCTAACAGCATGTAAAGTTCTAAACCAGTTCTAACACTTTTGCTAAAATATGGAGTTCTATAAAATCCAAGTTTCAACTGTTCTCTGCAGGTTTGCTTTTTCACCTGGTTTTGCCAGATCATTTAATATTTGTCAATAAGAACACTTAAATTGGATTGGTCATGGGGCCAGTTCCAATTCGGTGGTCAAACTGTCAGCTCTGAAATTGTTTTAAAATTTCCTTGTTATACGCTTATAGAAGGAAATCACTATTCCTACATTAGCCTAGAATCTTCCATTGCCACCCTTTCTTATTTTGCAAATGGAATTTCTTTTTGTCTTTTGGTGACATCTTAATCAAGGAACAAGTATTTGTAGGGAGGTGGGACTTGGGAGATAGAGCACCTCATGAGCAAACAACCTCCTGAAAAAGAAAAAGAGGAAAACAAAAAAACCATTCATTCACATTCTCTTTTATTTTCATTGTATCATGGAAAATTTAATATCTTTGCCAAATGGGAGAGCTTATTTGTCAAAATTGCTGTTCCGGATGACATTAATTAAAAAAAAAAAAAAATTCTTATAACTCATTTGCTTAGTTCTAATGGTTTAGGTTTTAGAAAGTATAAGAACTTTATTGAAAAGTAAAATAGTTATGGTACTTAATTGGAAAATATATTAAGTATTAGTATTTGTGATGTAATTATTCTAGACAATTGCACGTCTTTTGTTTTCGCTTTCTAATTTTATTAATCTTATGTAAGTTGTTATCTTTGCCTTTTTTTTTTTCATTTAAATTTTCTTTGCGGGTGTCTAAACTTGCATTGCTGTGGTGAAAGTAGCCAATAATTCATATAGATTGGGTTTGGGAAAAGGTGTAGGAGATTGCTGGGACCATTTTGTTGGAGATGTCTTCTATGGTATCGGGTTGGAAGATAGTTCTCTTAGGGAATGTTGCTTGATTCAACATGTGGCTCGGAGGCATGTTACTTGTATTATAGAGAACAATGCTTCAGTAGCTGGTATGAGCTGGTGTGGTGTGGTTATACTGTAGAAGCCAGTTTTTGATGTCTGTCAATGACTGGGAAGTGGCCTCTGTGCTGAAATTTTTGGGATTGGTTTATAGAGCAAGAGTGGTTGGAGATTTTGATATCAATCTATCCTCTAGGAGTAAAAAGCTTAAGGTTAAATTGTACCGCTAAATTGCTGAGGGGCTAGGTTCTGGTGAAGATATTTTTTTAAGGACTTCTCCCAAAGTGGTTCTTTGCATGGATACCTTCTATCAAAGGATTCCCAAAGTGTACTGCCTGACTAAGAGAATCAATATGGAACTGAAATGATGCAATGGTGAATCAATTTGTGGATTCATTGTCCTTGTGGCAAGATCTTTATGGGGTAAGAAAAGAATGTTGATGTGGGCAACAACTCTGTTGTGCCTAAAGTGTAGTACTTCAATGGAGATCTATAGCTGCACCATCATGGGAAAGAAATAGAGGTTTTCCAATATTTTTTCCACATTTGCCCCCTCCACCACCCCCTCTCCATCATTTCTGTTTAATGTTGGAACTAGTGTTATCAAGGCGAAAGGCGACACTAAGGCGACAGAGTACCTTATGGCCTTAGGCGAGAGGCGAGGCGAGAGCCTTTTTAAAGCAAGGCGCTATAATCTTAATTGCCAAAATTACATATATATATATATATATATATATATATATCTGTGTGTGTGTGTGTGTGTGTGTGTGTGTGTGTGTGCTTATAACAATGCCTATATAAATTAAACAATTAATTAACAAAAACAAAAAGTAAAATAATCAAATTAATAATAAATTAATAATTCCTATATAAAATGAGCAACTAATTAACAAAAAAAAAAAGTAAAACTAATTAAATTAACAAGAATAACAATTAAAAACTAAATTAATTACAAACAAATTGACAATACTCATATTAATTAAACAATAAATTAATAAGAACAAAAAGTGAAATAATCATATTAACAATAGAATAATAATTACTATATAAAATAAACAACTAATGAGAATTAATGTCTAATTAACAAGATAAAAAGCAAAATTAATCAAATTAACAAGAATAATAAGTAAAAAGTAAATTAATTACCATAAATTAACAATACACATATTAAATAATCAACCAATCAATAAGTAAAATAATTAATTTAACAATATCCATGTTAAACAATTAACAAGTAAAATAATTAATTTAACAATATCTATAAAATTTAAATAATTAATTAATAAAAAATTCATGGTAAAATAATTAAATTAATAGCAAGTAATTAACTTATTAATAAAACCAAGCACAGAGAAGGAGAAGGAAAGGAAAAAAAAGAGAGGGCAGACTGCTGTACACCGACAGCATAACAGGGTAGGAAGAACCGAAGAACCCAACCAAGAAGAAGGAGAAGAAGGAGGAGGAGAAGGAAAGGAAAAAGAAAAATTTGCAGTGCTGCTGCGTTTTCCAAAGAAAAGTGCAGGAGAGGGAGGAAGATAGGATGACAGAGGAGGAAGAAGATAGCAGAAACAGAGGAGAGAGAGAGCGAGAGAGAGAGAGAGAGAGAGAGATACCTGGACTCGCAGCTCTGGAGGTGGAGGCGACACTGTCTTCCTTCTCTCTGTCGGCAACAGGTAAGCGTGTAGGGTTTTATATTTTTGTCTTAAAAAATTAAAAAAAAAAAGGGATTCTGCTCTGTTTTAAAGAGGCAGCACCTCTCGCTCGCCTGGTTTCTTGCCTTGCCGGCATGAGGCATCGACTCTGAAGGTGCCAAGAGGGGCGACCCAGTCGAGGCCTCGCCTCGTCTGGGCGCCTCCCACGCCTTTAATAACACTGGTTGGAACTCATGATTTTTTCATCATGTTATTTGGTCTTCACTGCCATTCATTTCCATTTTACCTGTTCTTAATTTGCCTTGTTTACTTGTAAGTCAAAATTAGGACTGATATTTGTCAATTCTCATAGCAATACTCACACTTGCCATCGTTTCTAGGAGAACACATGTTTTAATACTTGAATGAGGTTTTACTTCTAGTTAAGCTATTAATCTACTTCAAATGATTTTTAGTTTAGTACATATTCTGCACTTTGGAATTTCTGATTTCATAATTGTCCATGATAGCATACAAAATATTAGCACTGTAATTACTTTGGGACAAATTGTTAATTGACTTGACTGTTTTTTTTTCTTTCAGCTTGTGTTGATCAAGATGAGGGTTGATGCTTTGTTTGGCAGACATTTTGGTCACTGAATCTGTCCCTGTAATGAGAAAATTGTAGGAGGTGAAAATTAGCAGCAAACTTCTGTACAGATTTGCTATAAATATGATAACCATTTGATCAACTTGTCATATAGCCATAGTGTTACTCCATTTCATTCTTACTTGAAACAGGCGCAGATTTGTGATCAAATGTTTTTAGCATGCCTTAGCATATGGAACATGCTCAGTGTTTCTATGTTGTGATTTTGTTGTATGAATTATTTGCACAAATGAAAAATGAAATATTTGCTTAAAGCTTTCTTCTTCATGCAATCAACAAATATTGTGGGTTTTGCCTGCCACAAATAACATTCTACCTCATTTTGTTTATTTTTCTTGTTTGTTCTTTCATTTTTCATGATTTTTTTTTTATGGCAGATTTTTCATTTTTCATGATTCTTAGCAACTCTGCAATGAGCTCTGTGAGCGTATCTATACATTAAATGGTGTTGCCAAGAGTTTCCTTTTTTTTTTTTTGCCAAGGACAAAAAAAAAAGCCGAATTTTTGCCGCTTTTTCAATGATATTTTCTCTATAGGTATAATTCTTTAATACTGGATTGGAACCACTAGCGAAGCAGCATGAGGAACAACCACTTATGGAACTGAGCTGGGAGCCAAAGAAGATGTGAAAATGAATGTGGATGTGGAGAGGACTACTTCTGCTGCTCTAGTAAAAGATTATGAAAATGGGTTGTATATATTTTTAAAGCAAATGGATCATGAACTTGTGATTTATAGGATTGAGAGGCAAAGGCAACGGTGGTGGTTCAGAAGGCTTGGGTAAGGTGGGCAAAGGAGACAGTATACTGCTTTATAAGCATCCTTGTACGTGTTGTGATCTAATGGTTTTTTGTCTGCAGTGTCCATGTTCATACATTTTGCATTTGTGCTTCCTGGATATTCATTGGGGAAAAGTTATAGCAATTGTGAGAATTCTGCAGCTACAGAAAAAATTAGACTAGAATCGAAATCAAATTTCCACTTTCAGCTGACGAACCCATGAAGATCCTAATTCAATGCTCTGTTTTCTCCTCTGCATATAATCTCATCACCCACCTCTCAATCCTCTCGCGTTCATAGAATCTGCTTCCCCTTTTCCACTCTGCTGAATTTCACTCCTCACCCTTTCGTTCCAAACCTCTTTCCACTCCCAAATATCGCACAAACCAAAGGGCTGGGCAAGGGAGGAGCAAAGAGGCACAAGATGGTTCTTTGAGATTAACATCAAATCACCAAGCCTGCGGTTCATCTGCTGGCTCATAGAGGTGGATGAAGAGGATCAGTGAGTTGACCTACAAGGAGACTCGTGGTGTCCTGAAGATTGGATAAATTACAATGTGATCCTTGGATTTTGATAATATTAACGATTTAGATTCCTCTATTTTTGAAAGGAAAAAATTAGTATTTAGTATTTTATTATATCGAAATGAATGATTAGATTCTCGTATTTTAAAAAATAAAGACTAATGAATATTGTTAATCCGTTTGTCTCATTTCATTAGTTTTTTAAGATTAATATTATTTTTATAAAAAAAAATAATATATATATATAAAATAATCAATTTAATTACAGTATAATTATTTCTTTCATTAATTTAAATTATATTTTATTAATTTAAAATAATTAATAATTATTTTTTATTTATATTATTACAATATAAATAAATTTATTTTAATAATTATTTATAAAATATATAAAACTGCTAATAATTATAATAAAATATTATTATTAATAATTTTATAATATTTATTTAATAATAATATATCCCTTAAATTCAGTTCAGCTTAATTCATCCTTAAATCCTTCACTTTCCACCGCTTTGTACAATTCATTCCTCTCCCTATCATTTTTGCCTCTCTCCGTCTCATGATTTCAATCGACATAAATTTCACAAAAATTGCATAAAAATCCAATGATTTCAAGAAATTCCACAAAATCCAACAATTTGCTTAATTTTAGTCAGTTTGAAAATTACAAAATTCCAACAAATTGCACAAAATCCAACAATTTACTTAATTTCAGTCGGTTTGAAAATTAAAAAATTCCAACAAATTGCATTCTTTTTAATAGAATTGAATTGAATTTTATCATAAAAATTATTTCAAATGGGTATATATATATATATATATATATATATATATATATATATATATATATATATATATATATATATATATATATATATATATATATATTTATTTATTTATTTATTTATTTATTTATTTAGAGAGACTTTCTTATTTGAGATCGATTTATCATGATTTTTTTTTATTAAACATCATGAATTTAAGATAAAAAAAATATATAGTAAAATTCATATGTAAAATAAGTAAAATCTATATGTTTATATTTTAAATTTATGATAATTTAAATTTAAGTAAAATTTTCTCATGTATTGAATATTGACACAATTCATATATAGACTTTTTGAGATAATAAAATTTTAAAAATAAATTAATATATAAATGATGTTAAATATATGAGTGTGTCAATTTTAATAAGAAAACAAAAATTTTAATAAATGTTTGGTAAGCTTGTATTAAATTGAATAAGCTACTTTATATGAAAAATGGAAACTTATTTAAGGTTGCTGAGTTGGGAAAAACACAGCAAAAAAAGATACATTTTTGCAGGATCAGAAAACTAGCCAATTAATGCAATTATATTTAAGAAAATTGAATGCTGCTCTGTATTTTATGTAACAACCTTAAAAAAAAAAAAAAAAAAAAAAAAAAAAAAAAAAAATTTGAAAAATGGGATTGGCGTGTGACAGTGGGTTTCCCACTGTCACAGCAGCCTTTTATATAAAAAATAAATAAAAAAAAAAAATTTTCAAAAACGGGAGGAGGAAAACACCCCCCCCCCCATTTCTCTTCTTTCCCTCTCCTTCCCTTTCTTCTTCTTCTTCCTTTCTCCGGTGACCGGCCGGCGACGTCCCAAGCAGCTCCCCACCGGCCGGCGACCCTCCGGCGACGTCCAGGACCACCAGAAACGGCGGCAAGAGAGGGAGAGGAGAGAGAAAACGCGCGCACAGTGGGCAGCGGCTTTCCGGCGCGATTCCGGCTTCATCCGACGTCCGATCGAGGCGATTCCGGTGGCGTTGGAAAGCTTGTTCCGAGAGCTTTCTTTTGACACCAATTTTGAAGCAAATGGAGGTCGGATGAGTGAGATATGGAGGAGAGAAGTTTCGGGTTTTTCAAGCTTTTTCGTCAGATCTACGACGATCCGACCGTTGGATCGACGATCCGAGACCACATATGGACTGAGGAAGAGGAGAGGAACATGGTGGTATGATCAGATTCGGCAAATGTCGCCGGCGACCGGCGGCCGGCCACCGTGCGCGGTGGTGCCGGCGGTGGCTCCGGTGAGCTATGGAGATGGTTCAACTTCCAGAGGCTTCCTCATAAATTTTTGGAATTTTTGAGACACAGATAAACTTCGGGTAAGACAATTTTTATTATTTCTCTGTCTGTGGAGCATAAATACAGTGTTTCTTAAACAGGAAAAATTGGAGAAAAATTCTAAGAAAAATATATGATGAAAGTAAAATTATTTGGAGATATTCTATGGTGTTAGTTGAATTTTTGGGTGATCGTAGAATATTTTTGAGAAATATGGATGGATTTTAGTTATATTTTTAGCATGTGGGCATATAAGATTAATTGAAATTAAGATAATTAAATTTTATATAATTGGTTGAAGCTTGAGGATGGAGGTTTAAATATGTAAATATTGAATTGGGTTGAATTAGGAATATGTTAACTGTTGGAATCTTATGGAATCGAGTAAAATTCTTGAATAAAATATTCGTGGATGATCGAAAAATTATAATTCCTTTTGCAATAGTCTTGTAATATTATTAAGGACCGCGGGGCAAAATTTTAGAATTTTTAGAGCATGTTTGAGTGGATTTTTGAAAAATGTCAATTATAGGGACTAAAACGTAATTTTTAAGATTTTGAGTATTGTCTGATTTGGAGGGCCCAGGAGGGGCCATGTGATATTGATGAGATGTGATTGTGGGAATTGAGAATTTAGAAGTGTGTTTTGAGCCATTTTGCAGGTTGGGTAGGTCCTAGGTATAGGGGAGACTCTGCCGGATTTTCGGCACGACTTAGGACGTATTGGTCTTTTTCTTTGTTTGTATTGAGTCAAATTTATTAAATGATTGTAATAAAAATTGTCAGGTGAGCCGGGACAGCCTTCTTCCTCCGCCCAGCTGCCACAGTGATTGTCGTCAAGTCTGTGAGTAAAATATTAATTTTAATTGTAATTTCGATATTATTATATGTTCGGCATGCCCATGCATCACTTATATGCATATATTTATGTAGTTAAACTCTAGGCACGAATTATGATGCATTGATAACTGTTAAAGTGCCATGATGTTGTTGTGGTAATTTGGAGTAGTGTGCGTGCGTTGGCGTGCGTGTGATGTGGTGTGGACTATGGATAGGACGGGTAGTCACGGCTTGAGTTCTTCACGGAACCCGATCCTTCGAGGGTAGTCACGGCTTGAGTTCTTCATTGGACCCTCGATTTGGTTTATTAAGCGAAAGTCAGGCTTGAGTTCTTCGGCACTGTGTTGGATTTAAGAGAGCTGTATAGGGGATCAGCTCCCATATGTTATGATTGATGCTACAGGGTGCGTGAGTGCTCCAAATTACCTTTTTGATGTTATGATGTGAAAATGTTGTTGATGTTGCATTTCACTCTACAGGGTGTATTAGTTTTAGATAGTTATAGAGATTATGGTTAAAATTGATATTTTACTCTCTGAGTCGAACGCTCACTCCTGTTCAATATTTTTTTCCAGGCCACAGGAGGAGTTATTTTACAGAGCAACCTGTTTTCTTCCTCGCAGGTTTAACGTCAATTATTTAATTGTTTTACTATCTTTTCTAAATTAAAAATCTAGAACTCCGCATGTGTTAGAAATAGTGTGGACCTTGGTAGAGGTTGTGCTAACTTAAATTTTTAAGATTAATAAATGAAGATTTCTATGGTATTTAAACAGTTTGTAAATGAGGTAACAGGGTTGAGCTGGGCTCCCCTGATTTTAGTTTCTGAAAATTTCTGGGCTAAGTTGGCCCGAAATGAAATTATAACAGTTTGATTTAAATTATTTTATATGCATATTAGGCCTAAATTGTGGGCCTGGTTATGGATTTGAGGAATAGTTAGGCTTACTACGGGCCTTGGGGGCTTTAAGCTGGCCCAGGTCCTAGTGCCGGTCCTGCCCATAGGTTGGGTCGTGACAAAGTTGGTATCAGAGCTTAGGCTCTAGATTCATGGGAAATGCTATACTTGGGAGTGTAAAATGAGTCTTGTTTGGATGTTACATGCGGAGTATAGGATTCTGTTTTGTCTTTCTGTAATTCTTTGTTTCTAGATTCTGCGTTATACCTCGGGAAATATAAAAGTTTCCCAATTAGTGTCTTGATTTTCGTGGAGTACATAGAAATGTGAAATAGAGTTAGTAGACATGTGAGGTCCATCATGAGGATACGTACTCCAAGAAATGATATGTTTCTGTCTGTATGGGTTTAAATGGTATGCCCATTTCGTGCAAGGCACGAGTACATAAAGGTGAGTCTTGAACGTACAATTGCCCTAGATAAGGATGAGGATACCACTGCTGGCAGTCATCAGTGGATGACCCAGTCAGAATAAGTTTATGATAATAGAAAATTCAAGAGATATAAGAAATTGGGAGACCTAGTCTGTCAGGACGTATCGTAGTAACTATACAATGTTCTCGATGTCTGCTCTGTAGTCGCAGATTACGATGCAAACATGAGATTATTGTGTAGAGCTGCGTGCATCCCGTGGTGCTCCATAATGAGGGTGTTTGCGGATGGCTTCGCTTTGGTACAATTATGCGAGCGAGTTCTATATCTGAGAGGAGTTGGGAACTCTGGTTAAGAGTTTAGAGCTAGAATATCGAAGGTCACGGTTGGGTGGTAACTAGAGTCGATGACTCGATTACCTAGCATGAGCTAGAGTTGCCATCAGACCAGAGGTTTCGGATTAGTTGCAAAGTAAAGGTGACACTTATAGAGTGAGAATAGTATACCTTTTGTGTATCAGTATGGAATAAAGTACAACCCTACTACCTAGAGAAGGTCGAAACTATGAGTTGATAATTTTTAGAGTTATGATATGATAAAAGAGTCATTAAGTTGACATGATTCTGGCAATGTGGTAAATGTAGTACCTTTGTTGCTACAAGTTAGGGTATAGTCCTATCTTTTCAGAAGGGATCGAAAATTATTATTAATAATGGTGACCAATAAAATAGTGCCCCAGATAGGACTGTAGAGTGTGGTAGAGAGTAGTTGGCTCGGGTATCCTGCAGAGGATACAAGTTTCATTATAGGAATCATATATAATCAGATCACGATGGATGTAAATCCTTTGAATTGGATGACGGGTTTGGATGCCTGGAATCTTAAGTTTTGGCTAATTGAGTAAACATGGAAAATAATAATAATAATAATAATAATAATAACAAATAAATAAAATTACTGCAGAATCAGTTCTCGAGGTAGTAAGGGTATTATGTAAACTAAAGGATAAGAATAGAAATCATACGATAAAGGTATGACTGCGATTTCCTGAGTTCCTTTCTAACTTTAGATCGTTCAAAACAATAGTATAATCTAATTATAATAGTGTTAAGAGTAATAAATTAGCAAAGATAAATCATAGAAGGCCAATGGATAGAGAAAGTGTAGAATAAAAATTTGGATAATTGATTACAGATGCAATATAATCTAAGTGCCAGTGGCAGTACTAGCTAGAGTAGTCAAAGGACCAAATCTGAGTAGCACAGATATGTGATAACGCGGTAGAGACTCTGAAAGATAGAGTCAGCAGGTACAGCTGTCATGTTAGGAAGAAGAATGGAACCAGGGATAGAATAGTCAAGTTCTATTTTGGGTAAGACAAAGGAAATAAATGAAAGGACAATCTGAAGGGCGCATAATAAACGGAATAAAGTTAAGATATAGGGTAAGCTAAGTGTTATTCTTGGCAAGGTAAATGACAAGGACGGAGAACCCAAAATGGGACCACATTAGTAAGAACAGTGATGGAGGTATGGAATACAATAATAATGAGTAAATGCTAGAAGGTGTACGATGGTGTTGCGGACTACCTAATTAGGTAGAGAAAGAGAAGTTAGTAAGCAGTAAGTTGAATAAAAGTCAGTCTAAAGGATTAAATAGGTATGATGATAGGAAAAGAATGATAGATAATGATACATATGCTTAGTTTAGACTTTTGAGATTGTGAGAAGGTGGTTAGAGGTTCGTTATGAATGTCAGGCAAACGTCTTTAGTGTGATCAACAGAATCACTTTGCAGTGAAGCAATAACGACAGAACAACAATAGCGATAGAACGAGAAGTGACAAGTCTGGGTGGTTATAAATCACTAGAAAGTTCAAGGATCAAATTAATGACCATAGATAAGGGTGGAATTAGTGTTGGAAGAATTTATTAATGAGAGAAATCTTTCAGGAATCAACAAAAAGTTAAGGGCACTATATAAACGATGATAGATATGAATCATAGGCCGAGTATAAGTAAAGTTAATAAATTATAAAATATTATGTCAGGAAGGATAATGGTACAGTAAAGGGTTCATGCAGATGATACCTTATAGGTAGAGCACAATTGTGCTATGAAATTTGGAGAGAAGAACTAAGAAACATAGGTTAAACGTTATTATATGGACAATCGGCGTAGTTGAATATAAAAGGATATTTTCTTTCTTTTCAAGTTTAGCTTGTGCTATTCGTTCTAGAGGGTTATATAAGGAACAGAGACTGAGTCAAGGAGACCTAGTTATTTGAGAGTTTGGTAGGCACCAATTCATATACAATTTCCTGATATGAGAATGACAGTAAGTGCATACCTAGTGTTAAGTATGAAAGGATGATCAGAGTAATGACAAGAGTTAAATTGAGTTAGCTACTAAGGCTTGCAACTGTTTTAAACTATGAGCTAGAGGAAATACTATTTATGGATGAGTTTCAATAGATGAAATTGTTGCTGATGGATAATTTGAGGTTGAAGTTTAGAAAGCTATAGGCAGTATATGTGATTATATTAAAGAGAATGAACACATGAAGTATTTTGTTTAGAATTAAGGCATGGCACACATTTCCCATAGCCGTGTTAGTTAAGATGGAACTTATAGTTTCTGGAGCTCCTATCCATCCAGGATAAGTAATTTCCTACTAAGGCTGGTAGGGAATGATAATGTTCTGATAGTTAAGTTGGAAAAATGGGATACAAGGAAAATTTTCTATGGTTAATTACAAGTGTTACATAAGGTGAAGAATGTGCTGGTAGGAGTAAATCGTAAGGTTAGAATTCCTGAAGTAATAGAACTAGTAATCAAGATAAGACTAAGAAACAAAATTAAAGTTAAAGTTGATGATGGGATAGACATCTTTGAAGGAAAAGGTGTAAGGATGAGATAGGACTAAAATTAAGGAATAAGTACAGCAGGTTGAAAAGATATCAACAATACCAAAAAAAAAAATAGGAAAAGGGAAGTGGATAAGATGCAAAGGACAGAAAAAGAGCTCGATAGTGCCAGTTATAATGATAAGGATAAGGAGGAATAGGTATGCTAGGAACACACTAAGGGATGTTTAAAATAAGTTATTATGAGATGATAGATTAAAGGAGTAGTGGAGCCTCGATCTGAGTGCCAATGTGTCAGAAGTAGGCCACATACTAAGAAGCTATAGGAAGAAGTCTAGATATTTCCACTCCAGAGAAGGAGTGGGAATTGATAAAGTTGCATGAATTGAGTTGTCAGGAAAATAAACACGTTTGTCATATAAGAGAGGAGACTCTACCTGACTAGTTACATAAGATGGACAGAGGTTAGTCTAAGTACCTTAGTAATGAAAAAAAAAAAAAAAAAAATTTGAAGTATCATGGGAGGAGAAGATTTATAGGTATTGACCACTGAAGTCATAGGAAGAGTAAAGATCTCGAACAAGATGCCTAGATTAGGTGCTACAGGAAAGCTACTCATAGGATACCATGGAATAAGGAACATAAGTTATGTCATTGGGGAAAACAGAGATTATTAAAACAAAGGAATGATGACTGAAGTCACCAAGAGACACGTTAGGGCGTAATAAAAGTGAGGTAAGCGCCAAGGTTAATTAAAGTTATCAGATATCAAGTCGAGAGTAATAGAGTTATAATGAATACTTGAAGTGTCAGAAGAATGGTCAATGAATAGCCAAGAGATAAGAGCATCTCTAGAAAGAGATGATGACAAATAGGACACTATAGTAGAATCAGAGAACACTAGAATGTCATATATAATGTACAAAGAGTTTGAAGAATAAATGTTTTACCAATCTCTGCATAGCTGGAGGAGTAATGATTGCACTTGTTTTGATAATCTTCTTTTCCATATCTCTGGTTTATTCGAAAATTCGAGGACGAATTTTTCTTAAGGGGGGAAGAATGTAACAACCCTTTAAAAAAAAAAAAAAAAAAAAAAAAATTGAAAAATGGGATTGGCGTGTGACAGCAGCCTTTTATATAAAAAAATAAAAAAAAAAAAATTTTTTTCAAAAATGGGAGGAGGAAAACCCCCCCCCCATTTCACTTCTTTCCCTCTCCTTCCCTTTCTTCTTCTTCTTCCTTTCTCAGGTGACCGGCCGGCGAATTCCCAAGCAGCTCCCCACGGCGACCCTCGGCGACGTCGGGACCACCGAACGGCGGCAAGAGAGGAAGAGAGGAGAGAAAACGCGCGCACGATGGCGGCTTTCCGTAGCGATTCGGCTTCGTCCGACGTCCGATCGAGGCGATTCCGGTGGCGTTGGAAAGCTTGTTCCGGAGCTTTCTTTTGACACCAATTTTGAAGCAAATGGAGTCGGATGAGTGAGATATGGAGGAGAGAAGTTTCGGGTTTTCAAGCTTTTTCGGATCTCGACGATCCGACCGTTGGATCGATGATCGAGACCACATATGGACTGAGGAAGAGGAGAGGAACATGGTGGTATGATCAGATTCGGCAAATGTCGCCGCCACCGTGGCCGGCTCACCGTCTTGTGGTGGTGCGTGATGGCTCGGCGAGCTATGGAGATGGTTCAACTTCCAGAGGCTTCCTCATAAATTTTTGGAATTTTTGAGACACAGATAAACTTCGGGTAAGACAATTTTTATTATTTCTCTGTCTGTGGAGCATAAATACAGTGTTTCTTAAACAGGAAAAATTGGAGAAAAATTCTAAGAAAAATATATGATGAAAGTAAAATTATTTGGAGATATTCTATGGTGTTAGTTGAATTTTTGGGTGATCGTAGAATATTTTTGAGAAATATGGATGGATTTTAGTTATATTTTTAGCATGTGGGCATATAAGATTAATTGAAATTAAGATAATTAAATTTTATATAATTGGTTGAAGCTTGAGGATGGAGGTTTAAATATGTGAATATTTAATTGGGTTGAATTAAGAATATGTTAGCTGTTGGAAAGTTATGGAATCGAGTAAAATTCTTGAATAAAATATTCGTGGATGATCGAAAAATTATAATTCCTTTTGCAATAGTCTTGTAATATTATTAAGGACCGCGGGGCAAAATTTTAGAATTTTTAGAGCATGTTTGAGTGGATTTTTGAAAAATGTCAATTATAGGGACTAAAACGTAATTTTTAAGATTTTGAGTATTGTCTGATTTGGAGGGCCCAGGAGGGGCCATGTGATATTGATGAGATGTGATTGTGGGAATTGAGAATTTAGAAGTGTGTTTTGAGCCATTTTGCAGGTTGGGTAGGTCCTAGGTATAGGGGAGACTCTGCCGGATTTTCGGCACGACTTAGGACGTATTGGTCTTTTTCTTTGTTTGTATTGAGTCAAATTTATTAAATGATTGTAATAAAAATTGTCAGGTGAGCCGGGACAGCCTTCTTCCTCCGCCCAGCTGCCACAGTGATTGTCGTCAAGTCTGTGAGTAAAATATTAATTTTAATTGTAATTTCGATATTATTATATGTTCAGCATGCCCATGCATCACTTATATGCATATATTTATGTAGTTAAACTCTAGGCACGAATTATGATGCATTGATAACTGTTAAAGTGCCATGATGTTGTTGTGGTAATTTGGAGCAGTGTGCGTGCGTTGGCGTGCGTGTGATGTGGTGTGGACTATGGATAGGACGGGTAGTCACGGCTTGAGTTCTTCGCTGGGAACCCGATCCTTCGAGGGGTAGTCACGGCTTGAGTTCTTCGCTGGGACCCTCGATTTGGTTTATTAAGCGAAAGTCCGGCTTGAGTTCTTCACGGCACCAAAGTTGGATTTAAGAGAGTCGTATAGGGATCGGCTCCATATGTTATGATTGATGCTACAGGGTGCGTGAGTGCTCCAAATTACCTTTTTGATGTTATGATGTGAAAATGTTGTTGATGTTGCATTTCACTCTACAGGGTGTATTAGTTTTAGATAGTTATAGAGATTATGGTTAAAATTGATATTTTACTCTCTGAGTCGAACGCTCACTCCTGTTCAATATTTTTTTCCAGGCCACAGGAGGAGTTATTTTACAGAGCAACCTGTTTTCTTCCTCGCAGGTTTAACGTCAATTATTTAATTGTTTTACTATCTTTTCTAAATTAAAAATCTAGAACTCCGCATGTGTTAGAAATAGTGTGGACCTTGGTAGAGGTTGTGCTAACTTAAATTTTTAAGATTAATAAATGAAGATTTCTATGGTATTTAAACAGTTTGTAAATGAGGTACTTAGGTTGAGTGGGCTCCACGATTTTAGTTCTGAAAATTTACAGGCTAAGTTGGCCCGAAATGAAATTATAACAGTTTGATTTAAATTATTTTATATGCATATTAGGCCTAAATTGTGGGCCTGGTTATGGATTTGAGGAATAGTTAGGCTTACTACGGGCCTTGGGGGCTTTAAGCTGGCCCAGGTCCTAGTGCCGGTCCTGCCCATAGGTTGGGTCGTGACATTTTAGGTGTGCTAACAACTGCATTAACACTCCAATTATTTTGAGGGAAATAAAAAGGACAAAAAAAAATTATTTAATTTATTTTCTTAGACAAGTAGGGTTCATACAGAAGAAAATATTTCTAATTTTTTATTTGTTTTATGAAAGATATTTTTAATATTTTTTAGCGTTTAAGATATTTAGAAAATTATGTTAATGAAAAATATTATTTTAATTAAAAAAATTAAGTTATTTAAATTTTTTTTATTTTAAAAAATAAAGTTATTTTTTATTTTTTAAATTTTAATAATTTTATTAAAATATAAAAATACTTATACATATATGATATAAATATATATTATTAATTTAATATTACAATCAAATACCGAATAATATTTTTATGAAATTTTTAAAAAAATATTTTTTTATATATAAATTACTTTCTGCGAGATAAATGGAGTCTTAAAAAAAGAATTCAATTCTAATATAATTATATATTTTTTAAAAAAATAAATTAAAAAAAATTATTTTATTTATTAAAATTTTAAATATAAAGATTGACAAAAAAAATTTATAAAACAAATTTTTTTACGGGTTAGAAATTATCAAAATGCAAGTGTCAATTAGCTAGTGTTATGTAATCCTATATATTCTGTATATAAAGAAAGGTTTTTTTTTTTTTAATTTTTTTAAAAAATGCCATTTGGCATACTATTTTTTTTTAATCTTATTATTGCAAAATAAGTACTAGTTTATGGTTTAATGACTATGAAAATTTGAATTTTATTTTTTAATTTAATTTATGTTTTATTAATTCGAATCCAAAATATTAATGTTAATAACAATTTTAATTCATTTAATAATTTATAACTAAATAAAATATTAATGTTAATAACAATTTTAATTCATTTAATAATTTATAACTAAAATATACATACAAATTCTACAAAATTATTTAATAAGGAAAAAAATAATTCTCACCACTTATTTATTATGATATTAAAAAAATATTATTTTTTAAAATTTTCTTTTTGAAAAAAATTATATTTTTAAATAAAATTTTTTTATATTAATCAAAATTCGTTTAAGTAAAAGAAATAATTTTCTTTATTAATAGATATAATTATATGTAATTTATATGTACATTTTCATTTTTTATTAAATGCATACAAAAATTTTAAAAAATAAATTAATAAAAAGAGAATTTAGGTAATTTATCAACATTTATCTTATAAGATAAATCATTTTTCACCATATAGTTAATTAATTATTATTTATAAAAAATAAAAGTTAATTAATTATTATTTATTTCATTAATTTTCTATTGAATAAAAATTAATTATTTTTTTTGAAATTAAAACAAATCCCTAATTAAATGTGAAAAAAAAATGTATGCTATTGTAGTCCCGAATGCAGTGAATCATCCCACCCGCCAACGAATCAAAATAAATAAACCCCAACGCTCAACCGCCTTCAAACATATGAAGACCCTCCTTCCCTCCCTCTCAATTCACATTTTCCTCACCTCGTATCTTCCGCTACCCGCGCAAGTTAGCCTTCCAGAGCAACGAAAATGGCGGTGCAGCACCCGGTGGCAGAGGCAAGCGAGGAAAGCCCCTTCGGATCACTCTCGCCTGCAGAATTCTACGCCCGCCACCGCGTCACCCACTCCTCCGAGTACATAACCAACTCCCGCGGCCTCAAGCTCTTCACCCAGTGGTGGGCCCCGCTCTCTCCCACTGAACCCATTGGCTGTGTCGCCGTCGTCCATGGCTACACCGGTGAGACTAGCTGGTTAGTGCAGTTGACTTCCATCCTCTTTGCCCAATCTGGTTTCATTGTTTGTGCAATTGACCATCAGGGCCACGGCTTCTCGGATGGCCTGATCTACCACATCCCCGATATCAATCCCGTCGTCGATGATTGCATCGATTTCTTTAAGGCATTTCGTGAAGCCCACGCTCCCAATTTGCCCGCGTTTTTGTATGCCGAGTCACTGGGTGGTGCTATAGCTTTGTACATCACCCTTCGTCAGAAGGGAGCGTGGGATGGGCTGATTTTGAATGGTGCCATGTGTGGGATTAGCGACAAGATTAAGCCTCCATGGCCTTTAGAGCATTTGCTTTTCATAGCCGCTGCGGTGATGCCCACTTGGTGCGTAGTTCCCACTCGCGGATCGTTGCCTTCTGTCTCATTCAAGGAGTCGTGGAAGCGGAAGTTAGCTGTGTCGAGCCCGAGGAGAGTAGTTATGAGGCCACGCGCGGCTACGGCGTTTGAGTTGCTGAGGGTGTGCAGAGACCTGCAAGGGAGTTTCGAGAAGGTGGAAGTACCGTTGCTGATTGTACACGGCGGTGATGATGTGGTGTGCGACCCTGCATGCGTGGAGGAGCTACATCGACGCGCCTCGAGTAAGGACAAAACTTTGAAAATTTACCCAGGAATGTGGCACCAGCTTGTTGGTGAGCCGGAGGAGAGCGTGAATTTGGTGCATGGTGATATGATGGAGTGGCTAAAAACCCGAGCTGAACGTGCAAGAAAGGGTGGGGAACTGCCACAGGAAGTTGGAGGCGCGTGATTGTTACGCTTAGATATTTTAATATATTAACCAATGGGAAGCTGAGTCATGGGATAGAAGCTTTAGGGGTTATGGCATGTGTTCTCGGTTTGTATAATTACTCTATAATCGTCGTTGGCCCGTCTTCTTTAAATATCAGACAGGAACTTCACCTGCCTATTTAGAACTGGTTAAATAGGCAGGAACTTCACCTGCCTATTTACATGCAATGGCTGAACACTTATTATCTCTGTTTCTTTTAATTGCAAAAAGGGAAAAAAAAAAAAAAAATCTTGCTGTAATGTTCATTGCCTTTGAGGCTCAGAGTCTACAGTTAAATAGTTAAATGATTTTATAGTCCTCGTTTTAACTCACTCCATAAAGGATTTACCAGGAGTCATTGTCAAGTGTCAAGAGTATAGACAACTTGCAATGGATTCACTCATTCCAAATAGAGACGATATTGAGTCTTTAATGCTGGGCGAAGAGTCGAATAAAAGATTGGATGCATTTAACACGACTGAAGGCTCCAACACACTTGATGGTAACATATGTTAGATCAATAATCTTAATTATCAGTTTGAATTGAATTAAAAAAAAAAAAAAAAAGAAGGCCATTTGCAACTTGGGCGATCAAAGTTAGATAGGTAGACTCTGACCACAGTTACATAAGGATAAGCCCACAAGGGTTCGATCAGAAGGGCTAAGGGAGTCCAGGGAGGGTTTGTTAATTCTCTAGTTGGGAAAAAAGTGATTTGAGAAAAGGAACGGGAAAGTTAGAAAAATAGGTGAGAGAAAAGGACAAGAGATTTAAATTTCTTCTTTGTTTGGATGGGTTATATAGATAAAAGGAATGAAATTTAATATTTTGTATTTGATGCTGTCTTAAGTCTCTTTTAATTAGGGGTGAGTATTCGGTTTAAATCGAATCGAATTGAATTAAATCATAAAAATTAAATTATATATTTTAGAAACTGAATCAAATCGAATTGGATGAAAAATTGAATCAAATCGAACCGTATTATTTCGGTTTAATTCTGTTCAGACCAATCGATTTTGATTTTTGATTATTTCTTAATATAGACTTAACTTTCAAGTTATTTGATCTGATTTTAATGTTAGTTTAAACCTAATAACCATTAATAAATGAAATTAAATAATATATATATATAATTACATGTAATTCAAAAATTTTTCATAAAAATAAATTAATTAAAAAATTAATAAACTTATTCAGTTCGATTTAATTGATTTTTTTTTCTTCAAAATCGAACCAAATCAAAATAATCCAAATTTTTATAATATAAAATCAAATCGAACCAATTTACGAAATTAAAGCGATTTGATTTGATTTATTTGGTTTGAACCGAATAATGCTCACCCCAACTATTACTAGCGTACTAGTGATGTAAGCCTGCACACAGAGATAGTGAGGCTAGTGACTTATTGGCAAGCCACTTTAACGCTTAAGTCAGTAACTTATTTGTGAGGCTGACTTTAATAGTCATTAGAGGTAGTTTTTTAATCTCAAATTGTTTAGTTGTGATCCCGAGATTATTAACGGGCATGACCGTTATCAATCACAGATCCCTTGCTGGCTAGTTATCTGAGTTGCTTGTGTTCTTGAGCCACAACCAATTGACACTCAGTTAGCCGTTACTTAAAAGATCAATATTCTAACAAAATTACACTTACGCTCTTAATAAAAGAAGGTGACAAAAGTACTGTAAAAGGGTAAAAAGATTAAGGGGAAAAAGATTAATTGAGAATGAACTGTAAAAGGGTAAAAAGATTAATTGAGAATGAAAATTTTTATTTCCATTTTTTTACAATATTTGGAGAGAATTTAAAAATTGAACTAGGATAAAAAAAATTTTGTTCTAATTTTCCTTCCCTCCCTTTCGCTTGATCTCCCAAATAGAATAAAAGTAAGTTTCTCTCTAAACCTTTACTCTCCTTTACTTTTTCACCTCACTCTATTTTCCATTTGCATTTTCTTCAACTCCCAAACATAAGGTAAAAGATAGGGAGGGCAAATAAGTATTTAAGTTTATTTTGTTCGGGAAAAAGTGAGGTGAAGGAGAGAAGTGAGATATCAAAATGGCATAAAGTTCAAATTTACCTTTGAATTTGTTCACAATATCAAACTGAGTCTAATTTAAACTTTATGGTAAAATTGGAATGAATTACTTACTTTTTTTTCTTAATTAAGTCCAATTTAAGTATTTAAATTCTATTATCTAAAAGAAGGATGCAACTCAAAAATAAATTAACATGATTAATGAAATTAATGAAATAGAGGAGTGTGATGAGTATGCTATGTGACTTAGAATCTCAGATAAAGTGAAAACTAAGTTATATAGAATTATAGTCAGGCTATTCATATTGCATGTGAGCGAATGTTTGGTATATAAAGTATAATATATCCATAAGACGAGTGACTCAGAAATGTTAATGTTAAGATAGATATCTACGATAATAGATAAGAATAAAAATGATCATTTTCGCTGTAATACCCCAAAATTTTAAATTTTATGAGCATTTTTGGTATTTTAATTTTATTTAAATTTTAGGAATTTTTTTGAGATTTTTCGGATTTTAAAAATCGGGTTCGATTTTCCGAAAATATAAACTTTGATGATTTTTAAAAATTAATTTAAAGACCACGTGGCAAAACTAAAAATATATTTGGAGTCTACGTATTTTTCTGAGTTTTCTGAAAATTTTTTGAAAATTTTGAACCTTGTTTTCGGTCCTGAGGCAGAGTAAAAATTCAAAATTTTGTATTCCGAATCGAACCGGACCGGTCGAATCGGACCGGCTCCTTTTTCTTCTTCCCTTTTTCTTCCGCGCGTCCCGACCTCTTCCCCTTCTCTCTCTCTTTTCTCTCTCCTCCTGCCCCTACCGTCGGCCAGCCACCTCCCCCTACCACCCGACTCACCTGGCCGCCTCCCGTCCCTAGGCCGCGGCCCAAGCAGGAAACGCGCGCGAACATCCTCCCCTGCGCGTGCGACGTTTCGACTACCCCGACCAAAATCCGGCCGATCCGACCACCAATCGGACCGGGTCTTGTGTCTAAAATCATCTACTCGACGAGAGCTTTCCATAGACACCAAGAACACCAAAATCCATAGAGCGGTTTGTCCGATTTTTGCTCGGAAAATTTTTAGCCCATTTCGACTTTTGGGCTAGATTTCTCGCAAACCGTGAACCCCACGAGAAAACCGAGAATACCAGAGCGCTCCACTCGACGAGAGCTTCGCGGGATATAAATTTCAAAATTTTTCGACACCGTTTTTCGGTGGGTCCCACGGAACTTCGCAGTATTTTTCCAAGCATTAAATGAGCTTAGAAAATTCTAAAAAATTTATGTACTAACCCCCGTGTTGTGGGCTTCGTGTAGGTATCCTCAATTCACGGAAATTCGACAGTTGACAAGATCGTGAATTTCCCGTGATGCACTGGTTCTGGAAAAGTCTCCGAATTGGATCGAGGTTTTGGCTATCCCCCTATTGTCAGACGTCCCGAGCGCGTTCCCGAAGTCGAAATCGGCAAAGGTAAACCCGAACCTTACTTTTTCATAATTTTCTAGTGCTTAAATAGGATTAAAAATCCATAAAATATTCGTGGTAGCTTAGAAAATTATGATTCTTTTTGCAATAGCCTAGTAATATTGCTAGGGACCGCGGGACAAAGTTTTAGAATTTTTAGAGCTTGTTTGGGTAATTTTTGCAAAAATGATCAATTATAAGGACTAAATTGAAATTTTACATATTGTGATGGATGACTGATTTGATGGGCCCAGGAGGGGCTGTGTGATATGATTGAGCTGTGGATATATGGATTGTAAATATAGAAGTGTGTTTTGAGCCATTTTGCAGGTTGGGTAGGTCCTAGGTATAGGGGAGACTCTGCCGGATTTTCGGCACGACTTAGGACGTATTGGTCTTTTTCTTTGTTTGTATTGAGTCAGATTTATTAAATGATTGTAATAAAATTGTCAGGTGAGCCGGGACAGCCTTCTTCCTCCACCCAGCCGCCACAGTGACCGTTGTCCAGTCTGTGAGTAAAATATTAATTTTAATTGTAATTTCACTATTATTATATGTTCAAGCATGCCCATGCATCACTTATATGCATATATTTATGTAGTTAAACTCTAGGCACGATTTATGTTGCATTGATAACTGTTAAAGTGCCATGGATGTTGTTGTGGTAATTTGGAGCAATGTGCGTGCGTTGGTGTGCGTGTGATGTGGTGTGGACTATGGACAGAACGGGTAGTCACGGCTTGAGTTCTTCGTTGGGACCCGATCCTTCGGGGGGGTAGTCACGGCTTGAGTTCTTCGCTGGGACCCCCGATTTGGTTTATTAAGCAAAAAGTCCGGCTTGAGTTCTTCGCTGGCACCAGGTTGGATTTAAGAGAGCTGTATAGGGGATCAGCTCTCATATATTACGATTGATGCTACAGGGTGCGTGAGTGCTCCAAATTACCTTTTTGATGTTATGATGTGAAAATGTTGTTGATGTTGCATTTCACTCTACAGGGTGCATTAGTTTTAGATAGTTATAGAGATTATGGTTAAAATTGATATTTTACTCTCTGAGTCGAACGCTCACTCCTGTTCAAAAATTTTTCCAGGCCACAGGAGGATGTTTTTGAGGTTAACCTGCTTTCTCCCTCGCAGGTCGATTACTAATGTTTGTATAAACTTGTTAAATCTTAGAATTTCCGCATGTGTTAGAAATGTTTATTTGATTTGGGTCTGTAAACTAAATTATTATTTTGGACCTGCAAACTTAATATTCTATGCATGTTTGATGGATTGGATGAGGGAGCTGAGCTCCCATTTATTTTTATGCTGATGAGTATGTGGAGGGTGAGCTAAGCTCCCCAATTGAGTATTTATTGTGTTTACAGGTCGGGTGAGTCGAAAACTCCCCGTTGGAAAGTCCATTTTATGGCCGGACTTTGTCCGTTTGATTTCTTGAATTTCGGCCCAAATGGGCCTTAGAGTTGGGTTAATGAACAGTTAGGCTTACTACGGGCCTCGGGGGCTTTAGGCTGGCCCAGGTCCTAGTGCCGGTCCGGCCCATAGGTTGGGTCGTGACAAATGTGGTATCAGAGCTTAGGCTCCAGATTCATAGGGAATAATTGTGTAAGTGTTGGGAAGAGTCTACTAGGAGTCACATGCGGAAAAATAGGGTCCACATTCGTCTTGCATTGTCATCTTTGCTTCTAGTTTCTGCTCCATATATTGTGTATAAATATGAGTCTATAGAGCTGTGTAATGTGCAGTTTTGAATTTTGTGGGCTAATGCTGCTGAATTTCAGGAAAATGCGTAGAAGCAGGAGAGCGCCATCGCACGAGAACAGATGTGCCTGACGAGGTGTCAGCACAGGATGAGGCGCCTACCCCGAGGAGGCGGGGTAGGAGGCCTAGAGCTGCTCAAGTAGAAGAGCAGCTGCCACCAGTACATGATCAGTCTTTTATGGCACAGGGTCCCATGGACCCCATGGCAGCTACTATAGCTGGTCTACAGAGAACCATCGATATGATGGCGCAGTATATGGTCCACCCTCCACAGCAGCAGCAGTCCACTGTACCAAGAGGAGAACCTTACAAACAGATAATAAATTTCAAGAAATTGGTGCCTGGTACTTACGATGTGTCTGATGATGCATATCGGTTCTTGGATTCCTGCAGACAGGTAGGGACAGAGCTGCAGTTGACTGACAGAAGACTTATATAGTGTATGCAGCATGTCATGGGGCCTATGCCTAGACAATGGATGAATGACTACGTGTTACCTCGGATGGAGGGTTTGTCGTGGGCTCAGTTTGTGGAACTGTTTATCAATCGGTTTGTGCCAGAAAGCTTCAGAGATCAGAAACAGTGGGCCTTTGAGGCCTTAAGATAGAATGGCAGGTCTGTAGATGAATATGCTACAGAATTTCTAGAATTGAGCAGATATGCCCCTATAGCAGTAGCTACAGAAACTATGAAGGTGAAGAGATTCCTAAAGGGGCTTGACAGGAGGTATGCGAACCTGGCCATGATGTCTGATCAGTCTTTTGATGTGGTGGTTGATCGAGCCAGACAGATTGAGATTAGCTATGCTGTGGATGATAGCGAAAGAGCAAAGAAAAACAGAGCAGAGGGTTCTACAGGTGTTCCCCAAATGAGTACTCCGGATAGTGGTGGCCAGGGTAATTACAGAGGAAAGAGTAGGAAAAAGAAGAGTGGTTTTAGACACAAACCTCGAGGATTCAGACCAGGGTACGGATCCAGCAGTGGTCACAGTTCAGGGTACAGTAGTTCTGGGTTCGGTTCAGGATCCTCCTTGGCACCTTGTGCACAGTGTGGAAGAGGACATTCAGGACCTTGTTTGATGGGATCAGGAGTATGCTTCAAGTGTGGCCAACCAGGTCACTTTGCTAGGGAATGCCCCATGTTGAGCGAGCCACAGATGGGGTCACAGGGTTCTGTTGCAAATGTTCCTTGTCAGTTGTATCCGGGTGCTTCCAACATGGCAGCGATCGATTCGATGGCCAGGCGAGACAAGGGGGACGTGGATTTGGAGGCAGATCAGGAGGTAGAAGTTAGTATCAGGGTTCTGCCACTCAGGGTAGGGGTCAAGCTCGGGTTTTCACCCTGACCCACAAGGATGCTCAGGCTTCCAATCCAGTTGTGGCAGGTATTCTTCTGGTCTGTTCTTATGAGGCTCGTGTTTTGATAGATCCGGGTGCTACGCACTCATTTGTCTCCCCTATGTTTGCCATGAGGTTGGGCAGAAACCCCACAACCTTAGGATGTCCTTTGTCAGTAGCTACCCCACTTAGTGACAACATAGATGTAGACATGGTTTTTCCGGGTAGCCCAGTGATAGTGGATGGAAAGATCCTTCCAGCAGACTTGGTTCCTCTACCAGTAATGGATTTTGATGTAATTTTGGGGATGGATTGGTTGGCAACTCATTATGCCACCTTAGACTGCAGGAACAAAAAGGTGTATTTCCACATACCTGGTGTGGAAGAATTTAGTTTTGATGGTGACAGGAGCGTGGCTCCATATAATTTGGTGTCAGCAATTAGTGCTAGAAAAATGTTGAGGCGTGGATGCCAAGGGTATTTGGCATTGGTGAGAGATACATCTGTAGAAGGTGTCAGCATGGAAAATGTTCCTGTTGTCAGAGAATTTATGGATGTCTTCCCAGAGGAGCTTCCAGGGTTGCCACCAGGAAGGGAAATAGAGTTTTGCATTGATGTTGTGCCGGGTACAAATCCCATATCCATGCCACCTTACAGGATGGCACCAGCAGAATTGAAAGAGCTAAAGGAGCAACTACAGGAGCTTTTGGACAAGGGTTTCATACGTCCGAGCACTTCACCCTGGGGTGCTCCTGTTCTATTTGTGAGAAAGAAGGATGGGTCATTGAGGTTGTGTATCGACTACAGACAGCTGAACAAGGTGACTGTGAAGAACAAGTATCCACTTCCTCGGATCGATGATTTGTTTGATCAGCTCCAAGGAGCTAGATTCTTTTCCAAGATAGACTTGCGATCAGGCTACCATCAGTTGAGAATCAGGAATGAGGACGTGTCCAAAACGGCATTCAGGACAAGATATGGTCATTATGAGTTCTTGGTGATGTCTTTTGGACTCACTAATGCACCAGCAGCCTTCATGGACTTGATGAACAGGGTGTTCAAGCCATTTTTGGACCGTTTTGTCATCATATTCATAGATGACATTTTGGTATACTCTCGGACCGAGGAAGAGCATGTGTGGCACTTGAGGATGGTGTTGCAGACCTTGAGGGAGCACCAGCTATATGCCAAATTTTTAAAATGTGAATTTTGGCTAGAAAGCATCTCATTCTTGGGACACGTGGTTTCTAGTGAAGGTATTCAAGTGGATCCCAAGAAAATTGAAGCTGTAACTGATTGGCTTAGGCCTACAACAGTCACTGAGGTGCGAAGTTTTCTGGGTCTAGCTGGCTACTATAGGCATTTTGTGCAAGATTTCTCCAAGATAGCGGCTCCCCTAACTAAGTTGACCAGAAAGAATGTTCCATTCATTTGGACAGATGATTGTGAGGAGAGTTTCCAGAAGCTTAAGGAGTGTCTAACCACTGCCCCTGTGTTTACACTACCTGTGAGTGGTGAAGGATACACCGTGTATTGTGACACCTCCAGAGTTGGCCTAGGGTGTGTATTGATGCAAAATGGAAAGGTAGTGGCTTATGCTTCAAGGCAGCTGAAGAGGCATGAGCAGAACTACCCCACCCATGACTTGGAAATGGCGGCTGTAATCTTTGTACTAAAAATCTGGAGACACTACCTGTATGGTGAAGTGTGCGAGATATACACCGATCACAAGAGTTTGAAGTACATCTTCCAACAAAGAGATTTAAACTTGAGATAGAGGAGATGGATGGAGCTTCTGAAAGACTATGATTGCACCATCCAGTACCACCCTGGGAAGGCCAATGTTGTAGCAGATGCTTTGAGCAGAAAATCTTCTGGCAGTTTGGCGCACATTTCAGTAGAGAAGAGACCGTTGATTCAGGAAGTACATGAGTTGATGGATCAAGGTTTAATCCTAGATCTTTCAGATGAGGGGGTATTGTTGGCTCATTTTTCAGTGAGGCCAGACTTGAGAGACAGAGTTAGAGTTTCCCAGCACAGAGACCAACAATTGATGAAGATCATAGAAAGAGTACAGCAAGGTGAAGGTGGTGAGTTTGGATTTGCCAATGATGGCGCCCTAGTGCATGGTTCTAGGATATGTGTGCCCGATGTGGACAACCTCAGGAATGAAATCATGCGAGAGGCACACTATACACTGTACAATGTCCACCCAGGCTCCACCAAGATGTACTATGATGTGAAAGGTAGTTATTGGTGGAATGGCATGAAGAGAGACATAGCAGACTTTGTGTCCAAGTGCTTGACTTGTCAGAAGGTGAAGTTTGAACACCAGAGACCGTCGGGGAAGCTGCAAGAGCTCCCTATCCCAGAATGGAAGTGGGAAATGATCACTATGGATTTTGTGACTGGGTTGCCTCGTACCACGCGAGGATATGACTCGATATGGGTAATTGTAAATCGTCTAACCAAATCAGCTCACTTCTTGCATGTAAAGACTACATACTCTGTGGCACAGTACGCCCGACTCTACATTCGAGAAATAGTCAGATTGCATGGAGTTCCAGCTTCCATAATATCTGACAGAGGGCCCCAGTTCACTTCTCGATTTTGGAGAAAGTTACAGGAGGCACTTGGCACACAATTGAACTTCAGTACAGCTTTCCACCCTCAGACAGACGGACAGTCTGAAAGGACAATCCAAACACTGGAAGACATGCTTCGCATGAGTGTTCTAGATTTTGGAAGTCAATGAGATGAGCAGCTAGCTTTGGTGGAGTTTGCCTACAACAACAGTTACCATTCCAGCATAGGGATGGCACCCTATGAGGCATTATATGGAAGAAAGTGTAGGTCTCCTCTGTGTTGGACAGAAATGGGGGAAGCGAAGGTGCATGATGTAGACCTAGTGCAGTACACTTCAGAGGTAGTTCCTTTAATTAGGGAACGATCGAGGCGGCTTTCGATGAAGCGTAAGAGTTATGCAGACCCAGACGGAGGGATGTGGAGTTTGCGATGGCGACTATGTATTCCTGAAGGTTTCTCCAATGAAGGGAGTCATGAGATTTGGAAAGAAGGGCAAGTTGGCACCTCGGTATATTGGACCTTTTGAGGTTACTGATAGAGTTGGAGCAGTTGCCTACCGGTTGGAGCTACCACCCAACCTTTCTCACGTTCATCCCGTGTTTCACATCTCTATGCTCAGGAAATACATTCCAGATCCTTCTCATGTATTACAGCAGGATGTGATAGAGCTAAAAGAGAACTTGACATTTGAGGAGCAGCCTGTAGCCATAGTGGACTACCAAGTGAGACAGCTGAGATCAAAACAGATCCCTATGGTTAAGGTTTTGTGGAGGAGTCAGTCAATGGAAGAGTGCACCTGGGAGTCAGAACGGGACATGCGTAGCAAGTACCCTTATTTGTTCAATGTGTAATCCTGTACTTTATTCTGCCTTGTGTAAAATTCGAGGACGAATTTTCTGTAAGGGGGGAAGAATGTAACACCCCAAAATTTTAAATTTTATGAGCATTTTTGGTATTTTAATTTTATTTAAATTTTAAGAATTTTTTTGAGATTTTTCGGATTTTAAAAATCGGGTTCGATTTTCCGAAAATATAAACTTTGATGATTTTTAAAAATTAATTTAAAGACCACGTGGAAAAACTAAAAATATATTTGGAGTCTACGTATTTTTCTGAGTTTTCTGAAATTTTTTCAGAATTTTTGGACCTCGTTTTCGGTCCCGAGGCAGAGTAAAAATTCAAAATTTTGTATTTCGAATCGAACCGGCCGAATCGAACCGGACCGGATCAGACCGGTCGAATCGGACCGGCTCCTTTTTCTTCTTCCCTTTTTCTTCCGCGCGTCCCGACCTCCTCCCCTTCTCTCTCTCTTTTCTCTCTCCTCCTGCCCCTGGCCAGGCGACCACCTCCCTCGCCACGACTCACCGGCGCGCCTCCCGGCCGTCCCGGCGAGCAGCGCCACCCAAACGGCGGAAAGCGCGAACGTCCTCCCCTGTGCGCGCGACGTTTCGACTTCCCCGGCCAAAATTCGGCCGATCCGACCACCAATCGGACCGGGTCTTGTGTCTAAAATCATCTACTCGACGAGAGCTTTCCATAGACACCAAGAACACCAAAATCTATCGAGCGGTTTGTCCAATTTTTGCTCGGGAAATTTTTAGCCCATTTCGACTTTTGGGCTAAATTTCTCGCAAACCGTGAACCCCACGAGAAAACCGAGAGTACCAGAGCGCTCCACTCGATGAGAGCTTCGCGGAATATAAATTTCAAAATTTTTCGACACCGTTTTTCGGTGGGTCCCACGGAACTTCGCAGTGTTTTTTCGAGCATTAAATGAGCTTAGAAAATTCTGAAAAATTTATGTACTAACCCCCGTGTTGTGGGCTTCGTGTAGGTATCCTCAATTCGCGGAAATTCGACAGTTGACCGGGTCTGTGAATTTCCGGCCAGACAGACCCGTTACCGGAAAAGTCTCCGAATTGGACCGAGGTTTTGGCTATCCCCCTATTGTCAGACGTCCCGAGCGCGTTCCCGAAGTCGGAATCGGCAAAGGTAAACCCGAACCTTGCTTTTTCATAATTTTCTAGTGCTTAAATAGGATTAAAAATCCATAAAATATTCGTGGTAGCTTAGAAAATTATGATTCTTTTTGCAATAGCCTAGTAATATTGCTAGGGACCGCGGGACAAAGTTTTAGAATTTTTAGAGCTTGTTTGGGTAATTTTTGCAAAAATGATCAATTATAAGGACTAAATTGAAATTTTACATATTGTGATGGATGACTGATTTGATGGGCCCAGGAGGGGCTGTGTGATATGATTGAGCTGTGGATATATGGATTGTAAATATAGAAGTGTGTTTTGAGCCATTTTGCAGGTTGGGTAGGTCCTAGGTATAAGGGAGACTCTGCTGGATTTTCGGTACGACTTAGGACGTATTGGTCTTTTTCTTTGTTTGTATTGAGTCAGATTTATTAAATGATTGTAATAAAATTGTCAGGTGAGCCGGGACAGCCTTCTTCCTCCGCACAGCCGCCACAGTGACCGTTGTCCAGTCTGTGAGTAAAATATTAATTTTAATTGTAATTTCACTATTATTATATGTTCAAGCATGCCCATGCATCACTTATATGCATATATTTATGTAGTTAAACTCTAGGCACGATTTATGTTGCATTGATAACTGTTAAAGTGCCATGGATGTTGTTGTGGTAATTTGGAGCAATGTGCGTGCGTTGGTGTGCGTGTGATGTGGTGTGGACTATGGACAGGACGGGTAGTCACGGCTTGAGTTCTTCGCTGGGACCCGATCCTTCGGGGGGTAGTCACGGCTTGAGTTCTTCGCTGGGATCCCCGATTTGGTTTATTAAGCAAAAGTCCGGCTTGAGTTCTTTGCTGGCACCAGGTTGGATTTAAGAGAGCTGTATAGGGGATCAGCTCCCATATATTACGATTGATGCTACAGGGTGCGTGAGTGCTCCAAATTACCTTTTTGATGTTATGATGTGAAAATGTTGTTGATGTTGCATTTCACTCTACAGGGTGCATTAGTTTTAGATAGTTATAGAGATTATAGTTAAAATTGATATTTTACTCTCTGAGTCGAACGCTCACTCCTGTTCAAAAATTTTTCCAAGCCACAGGAGGATGTTTTTGAGGTTAACCTGCTTTCTCCCTAGCAGGTCGATTACTAATGTTTGTATAAACTTGTTAAATCTTAGAATTTCCGCATGTGTTAGAAATGTTTATTTGATTTGAGTCTGTAAACTAAATTATTATTTTGGACCTGTAAACTTAATATTCTATGCATGTTTGATGGATTGGATGAGGGAGCTGAGCTCCCATTTATTTTTATGCTGATGAGTATGTGGAGGGTGAGCTGAGCTCCCCAATTGAGTATTTATTGTGTTTACAGGTCGGGTGAGTCAAAAACTTTCCGTTGGAAAGTCCATTTTATGGCCGGACTCTGTCCGTTTGATTTCTTGAATTTGAGCCCAAATGGGCCTTAGAGTTGGGTTAATGAACAGTTAGGCTTACTACGGGCCTCGGGGGCTTTAGGCTGGCCCAGGTCCTAGTGCCGGTCCGGCCCATAGGTTGGGTCGTGATATTCGCTATACAGTGCATATATCACACATTGAAGATAAAGAAAGATGGTAAGATGATTTGGCAATGTACAATATATAGATGGTATCGAACGCCCCAATATGGGAGTGTGATAAACTAACGTTGAAAGGAATGATTTTGCTTCTTCTACTTTATGGGATTATCTTTTGTGCTGATTAAAATGGAGATCATACTTAATTATCAAACGAATTAATCATTGAAATTTTGTTTTTGCATTATGTGAAATGGTGGAAATATTCAAGGTAACAGCTCGTACTATTTGTCTCAAAATTAATTAGTACAAAGTAGAAATTTTGCTTCTGTATTGAAATAGCTTTGTGGAGATGTAGGAAAATTCTTTGATTCAATACTCATCCGTGGGTTTGAGCTTGGATTGAGGTGGCCAGATATTACTGATTTTTAAATATATATTTTTTAAGTATATATTATTTTTTTTAAAGAAACTTTTCATATGTATACTTCCCCCGCATGAACCCACTTGAGGTTTTCAACTCCAATTTGGTATGAATTGTACAATTATATTTATTGGTTTTTGTGTTGTAGGGTTGTAGCTATTCATCCAAATCAAATTTCTAGAAAAGAAAATGTTGATGGCAGATCTAACTGGATTGGACATTGAGGAAAATTTTACCAATTGGCGGATTCAAATTTTTTTATTTGTTATATGTTTTATGATTCTGCAAATTAATTCAGGGTTAACGCTTAAATTCTTTTATTTTCATGTCCTTGCTTTGTACTTCCCCTTTCTTATTTGCTTAAATGCCTACATGAACAATAAGTATCAGTTTAGAAAGCTATTTGGGAACCAGGCTCTCTCCTATAACTGAATTCAAGAATGAAGCCTATAGAGCTAAAGCTGCTTCCAGCGACTACTGGACAGGCACATTAGTTATGTGGACTATTGCATGCCCACAAGGCAAATATAGAAAATTAGTTGGATCTTCCACTTTTCATGGAAAGAAAAGGGGGATGGATCAAGTGGGTATCTCATTACTGGTTAACTTGAAAGATATTGTTATATTTTATACTTCACACTAATCTCTGGTTATCGTTAAGAAATATGTTCTTTGCAAGTTTGCAATTTTAGTTTTTCCATTGATCAAGTAGTTATTGTTGGAAAAACAGAGGAGATGGAGCGGGAATTGTATTTCATGTATATATTAAAATAGAGGATATACAACCAACTACATGTAAAACAAGAAGTTCTTTTCTCTCTCTCTTTTTTTTTTCTTCATTTTTCGGTAGCTTAAATCTCTCTTTTCAGCAATTCACTTTTTCTCTCTGATCCACTTTCATATTCAGTAGCAAGCTCTTCTCTTTTATAGAGAAACATTGCTTGCTTTAGTCAACATATGCCCATACTTAGGTATGGCTATGTTTCTTTTCTTGTACACAAAGATTTTCATTTAATCTTTATCCAAAAATAACATCAATTTCCAATGGGTATGCAGATTCCAGTTGCAGCACAGCACCAAAACTATTGTAGCTTCTTTTCTTGTTTCACTATCAAGGTTATAGCACACTCTGGTTTCTTTCTCATTTTCCATTAGTTTCTTGAGAAATGGATGAATTAAATAAGGTGGGTGGTAGATTTAAAATCTCCTTAATAGATTCCACAATGATCTGGATAGTGTATCATGTAATGGATAAAAAATATGAGAGAGCGCAGACCAAGGAAGGTGTTATTGAGCGACTGAGTAAGATATCCAAATTTTATGAGTTGGTAGTGGTGTAGTTGGAGGGATGTTTGATATTTATCAGCAGTTTTGAAAGCAGCAACGAAGATGTTTTAGGGGACTAGACAGAAATTAGAGATCATTGAAGATGCAGCAGCAGTGACACTAATGCTGTCACATTAAAAATATTTTGTTTAGATTTTTGTTGCTATAAATGTATTGTACCTTTTGACAGAAAAGTATGTTCAAATCTTGAACTAGTGAACCAACTTGTTTTAGGCATGGTCTTAAGTAACATGTTTGCTTAATTTAAGGAAAGTTGGTGTTGACTGTTTGTAAAAGCAAATTTTTTGTATTGTCTATATAAAGCAATGAAAATATAGAGACTTTGCTCTCTTCTTCCAAAAATTTTTCTGCTCTGTATTTTTTCTACAGTCCAACAAGTGGTACCAGAGCCTTCTCTGATCTTTGAGAGGCCTGAATAGTGAGTGACAAAAGAGAGAAAACCAGTCAGGTTCCCTCACACAAACCAAAAACCATTTCAACCCCATTTGTTATGGCTGCCAGCAGCTTTGGAACTAGTCCACCGCCAGTGTTTGATGGTCAAAATTATCAGCTTTGGGCTGTAAAAATGAAGACCTATCTGAGAGGTTTTGATCTCTGGGAAGTAGTGGAGACTGGAAATGGTCCTCCACCATTGAGAGCCAACCCCACTGTGACTCAGCTGAAGCACTATGCAGAAGAGAGTGCTAAGAAATACAAGTCCTTGTCCATCATTCATGCTGCAGTGACAGAGACAATTTTCACAAGAATTATGGCTTGTGATACGGGCAAGGAAGCTTGGGACAGATCAAAAGAAGAGTTTCAAGGGAGTGAAAAGACTAAGCAAATGCAAGTTTTAAACCTGAGAAGAGAATATGAGCTATTGAAAATGAAGGAGAGTGAACCAGTAAAGGAGTATGCTGATAGGCTCATGAAAATAGTAAATCAAATCAGGTTGCTTGGGGAAGATTTACCAGAGAAGAGGGTGATTGAAAAGGTGTTAGTGAGCTTGCCAGAAAAATTTGAGTCTAAAATTTCCTCCTTGGAAGACTCAAAAGATTTATCTGAGATATCTTTAGCTGAGTTGGTGAATTCCTTACAAGCTGTAGAGCAGAGGAAGGCTTACAGACTTGAAGATATAAATGAAAGTGCTCTACTTGCTAGTTAAAAGGGCAAAGCTCAGTTAAGTGGAGAAGGAAAGAAGCTTGCTGGTTATAAAAAGGAACATGAGAAGAAAGATTATCAAGGCAACAAAGGGAAGGGCAGAAAAGGAAGGTACCTACCTTGTACACATTGCAATAAAAAGGGACATTTTGAAAATTACTGTTGGTATAGGCCTGGAGTGCAATGTAGATCATGCAAGCAGTTTGGGCATGTTGAAAAAGTGTGCAAGACCAAATCTGACCAACAAACTCAGCAAGCTCAAGTTACTGAAACATCTGACATGGAGGAAAGTGGTTTTATGGCAATTAAATGTGAAAGAAAATGTGCTGCATAAAGTCCAGAATCATGGCTAATTGATAGTGGATGTACACACCACATGACCTCCAACGCAAAGTCATTCACAACTCTTGACAGAAGCTATTCATCTTGGGTTAAAATTGGAGATGGAAGCTATGTAGAAGTAAAAGGGAAAGGAGATGTTGCTATTGAGACTTCTTCAGGTACGAAAATTATTTCAGATGTGTTGTTTGTTCCTGAAATAAGTCAAAATCTCCTTAGTGTTGGTCAGTTGCTTGAAAAGCAGTATAATTTGCACTTTTATGATAATAAGTGTGATGTATTTGATAAATATGGTGCAAAGATGTTGTTAGTTGCAATGATTGATAGGAGTTTTCTTGTGAATTGGAAAAAAACTAGAAAGCATGCTCTTACCTCTGCCCTGGATGAGACTAATCTCTGGCATAGAAGATTTGGCCACTTTAATTATGCATCATTAAAGCATATGCACAATAAGAGTTTCGTGAATGGTATGCCTGTTGTGTATGACTCTATTGATGTGTGTGGGATCTGTCAAAAAGGGAAGCAAAGTAGTCAAGCATTCCCAACAAATCAAGCTTGGAGAGCATCTGATAAACTCCAGCTTGTTCATACTGATGTGTGTGGCCCTATGAGGACACCTTCTCTTAATGGAAGCAAGTATTTCTTGCTATTTATTGATGATTACAGTAGAATGTGCTGGGTGTTCTTTTTAAAATTGAAGTCTGAGGTGTTCTTTAACTTTCAAAGATTTAAGTCTTTGGTGGAAAATCAATGCAACAAGAAAATCAAGGTGGTGAGATCAGATAATGGGGCTGAGTTTACTTCATATGAATTTGAGAAGTTTCTTCAAATGGCTGGTATTCTTCATCAATTAACAGTTCCATATACTCTACAGCAAAATGCAGTGTGTGAAAGAAAAAATAGATCAGTCATGAATATGGCTAGATGTTTGTTATTTGAGAAGCAGCTTCCAAGAAGATTTTGAGCAGAATCAGTCAATACTGCAGTGTACTTGCTTAATAGGCTACCAACTAAAACTTTGAAAGATAAAACTCCATATGAGATGTGGTTTGGAGTTAAGCCTTCTGTTAAGCATCTTAGGATCTTTGGTTGTTTATGCTATATCCAAGTTCCTGAGGTGAAAAGAGATAAATTAGATGAAAGAGCTGAAGTTGGTGTCTTTGTTGGCTATAGCAATCAATCAAAAGGTTATAGAGTATCGAATTTGAAGTCTGAAAAAATTTTTGTGAGAAGAAATATCAAGTTTACAGAGGAAGCTTCTTGGGATTGGGAGAAGTCTGTTGTTGTCTCTTCCAAACAAATTTCAATTGACAATGTTACTCAAGAACCACAAGCAACTGATGAAGGCGAAGGCTATGATTTAGATGATGTTGATGATGAAGCTATTAGAGGAACAAGAAGCTTGACTGATATATACAACAGATGCAATCTAGCTATAAGTGAACCAATCAATTATGAGGAAGCGGAAAAATCTCAGGAATGGAGAGCAGCAATGCAGGAGGAGTTTGATGTGATTTGCAAAAATAATACATGGTGCCTTATTGATAGACCAGCTGGAAAAAGGGTCATTGGTGTTAAATGGGTTTATAGGCTGAAGTTAAATCCTAATGGTACCATTAATAAGTATAAAGCTAGGCTTGTTGTAAAGGGTTACTCTCAGCAATATGGATGGGATTTTGTAGAAACATTTGTTCCAGTGGCCAGATTTGACACTATCAGATTGCTTATTGCTCTTGCAGCTCATAAGTGTTGGGATGTTTTTCAACTGGATGTAAAATCTGCCTTCTTAAATGGTCACTTGCAGGAAGAGATTTTTATTGAGCAACCTGAAGGCTTCATACAAAAAGGGAGTGAGGATAAGGTTTATTTGTTGAAGAAGGCCTTATATGGCCTAAAACAGGCACCAAGAGCCTGGTATTGTAGAATTGATGAGCATCTAAAGAAGTTGGGGTTCATCAAGAGCTGCAATGAGGCTACATTGTTTGTAAAGGAGAAGAATAGGGATTTATTGATTGTTTCCATTTATGTTGATGATTTGTTGATCACTGGAAGCAATTATGAGATGGTGAATCAATTTAAAGAGGAAATGAAGAGTGTTTTTGAAATGAATGATTTGGGAAAATTTTCATATTTTTTGGGAATTGAAATTTCTCAGTCAAAGCAAGGTTTTTTCTTGTTTCAAAAGAAGTATTTGATGGAAGTCTTGGTGAAGTTTGGGATGCAAATTTGTAAAGAAGTTAACACTTCTCTAGTTCCTAATGAGAAATTAAGCATCATGGATACAGGGAAGAAGGTTGATGCAAGTGTGTATAGAAGTCTTATTGGCTGCCTTCTTTATTTGTCAGTGACCAGACCTGATGCAATGTATGCAATTAGCATGCTTTCAAGATTTATGCAAGCTCCAAGTGAGTGTCATTTCAGAGCTGCAAAGAGGGTTTTAAGATACTTGAAGGGCACAGCAGATTATGGAATCCTTTATAGAAGGAATTGTGAAGTGAAGTTAAAAGGATTTACAGATAGTGATTGGGCTGGTTCTATTGATGACATGAAGAGTACATCAGGTTCCTGTTTTACTCTTGGATCTGGAATGGTGAGCTGGAGTTCCAAGAAGCAAGAAACAGTAGCTCAATCCACTGCAGAAGCAGAGTACATTGCTGCTGCATCAGCAGTGAATCAAGCCATATGGTTGAGGAAAATGCTAGTGGATTTGAAGTGTTATGAGTTGCATGCTACTGAAATCTTATCTGATAGCAAGTCTGCTGTGGCCATGGTGAAAAATCCTGTCTTTCATGGAAAGACAAAGCATATAAAAATCAAGTATCATTTCTTGAGGGAAGTTGAAAGAGAAGGTGAAGTTCAGCTCATCCATTGCAGCTCTAAAGATCAAGTTGCTGATATACTAACCAAAGGTTTGCAGAAGTCCAGATTTGAAGATTTGAGAGAAAGGCTTGGAGTTCAAAGCAGCATCAGTGTCAAGGAGGAGTGAAGATGCAGCAGCAGTGACACTAATGCTGTCACATTAAAAATATTTTGTTTAGATTTTTGTTGCTATAAATCTATTGTACCTTTTGACAGAAAAGTATGTTCAAATCTTGAACTAGTGAACCAGCTTGTTTTAGGCATGGTCTTAAGTAACATGTTTGCTTAATTTAAGGGAAGTTGGTGTTGACTGTTTGTAAAAGCAAATTTTTTGTATTGTCTCTATAAAGCAATGAAAATATAGAGACTTCGCTCTCTTCTTCCAAAAATTTTTCTACTCTGTATTTTTTCTACAGTCCAACAATCATCTCATAGGATGCCTCAAGGAACTGGAGCTGTTCATTGCAGAAAAGGATAGAATTAACTGAGAAATTAGAAAATGAGTTGAAGCTTAGACAAGCACTGGACATCAAAGAAAAACAAATGGATTCATTGTGTAACGCTCGAACTTGAGACTACAAAAATGGAGGGTATTGAACAGCTCAATTCTACCAATAGGGTGGGTGTTGATGAACTCATTCTTGGAAACCGGGTAAATGCAGATGAGGAATTTTCTGGCTGAAGCATTCAGTAGATCAGCAGGTATGGAATATCAAACATAAACTTGACTGCTATTGAGGCATAGTGATGACTATGATATCATTGATATGAACTTAGAGAACCACGCCCTGAAGCTAACTGTTGAGGTTGGAGAGCCCAAGTCCATATATACCATTGAAATCCCATACTCTCAATGTGGGACACAAGTTTCCTTGCAATGGGATCGTAACATGATAGCTTAGAGATTGAGCAGATGGGCTCTGACATTGATTTTGGAAAAATGCAGAGTACTATTTTCTTGTCTGAGATGGAGCCAGTAGAGCAGCAATGGAGATTGACAATTGAGAAAGATGCATTAGGTATTCTGATTAAAGGCTTTGTGAGGGACATCCAGGAGAATTTCAAAGCAGAAGTCAGGGACTGGGAAAAGCAAGTTTCTCTTGGACTGAGCCGGCATTTGTCAGATTTGATGAAAGATATTAAGTGCTTGAATGATGAACTAGAAGCTCTTTGCTCATCCCAAAGTAATCACGAGGTCGAGATTTCTCAAAAGCCAAGAGAAAGGTCTTCATCAGAAGAAGACAATCATGGCAAACCAAAAATTTCACCATAAGGATTGAGAAAGTTGGCCAACAGAAGCAGCTTCATGAAGAGGATCCAGAAGATGTTGGCAACTATGTTGTCAAATTGATAAAAAATCACGAGTCCATTATCAAGAGAAAAAACAAAGAGCTGAAATGGAAAATCTTGGCGAAAAAGGGTGTTCACACCCTAGGAAAGAAGAGGATCTTGTTAGCCGTAGAAGAAGGATCCAAGATGTTATTGTAAGAATGTAAAAATCTAATTACTTGGAGTGCAAAACTTGTTGAAAATTTTGGCAACTATGAAACTGATGGCTATGAGGAACGCCCTTTGACCAAAAAGGTTATGTAACTTCCAAATGACACAACAGAAGGAATCTCATTGACAATTTGGAAGTTGGCCATAGGAAAGTGAATAAAGTCTCAATTTCTGATGCAGTAAATGAATAACTACATAATGAACTAAAGGATGCTGAAGGATGAAGAAGAAGATGTAATTTGCAAACTATGATCATGGAAAAGACTTATGCTTCTCTTTTAGAAGGTTTCACATATGAATTCACCACTGAGCTATATATAGGTTTGACTTGGAGATCCTGTTAACAGGTATTCAAGAAGATTTGTTGAAGAAAATGGTCAATGAGTGGAATGAACAAAGAGAAAATGCCCAGATAGATATTCAGATTGCAGAAGAGATGCATTATATTGTGTTTGGTGAGGCTGTGAAGGATTTTGGTTGGGCTCTTGACTCTGCATTAATAGAATGTCAGGACGCCAGGGCTAAAAGATCTTGTTTGGAAGACTATAATTTAGAGGGAAAACTAAGGGAGGAAATATCCACGGTCCTTTTTAGGGAAGTGTACAAGGAATGGAATGAATTAGTAGAAAAATCTGAAACTGGAAACCTTGTTAGGGAAGAAATAGATCAGATTGCCCTTGAAGAGACCCTAAGAGACATAGCGAACACTAATGATCACATAATAAGCATACACAGAGAAGAATTTAGAGGGAAAATTAAGAGAGAAATAACTAGATCACACTTTGAGGAACTGTGCAAGGAGTTGAATGAGGTTATGGAAAGATTGGATGCTGAAAACCTTGTTAGGGAAGAGATATGTCAGATTTCCATTGAAGAAACCCTAAGAGATATGGCAATTTCTGGTAATCACTTAGTATGCATATGCAATGAAGTGAAAGATTCAGAGAATTATACGTATGGCTTTCATTGAAATGAGTCCTTTCAGTGTTTAGAACATTCACTTAAGGAGAATGTCCCTATAGTTTTCCTCAGGGAAATGTATAAAGAGTGGAAGGAATTTGATGCTCGTAACTTAGAGAGTCTCATTAGGGAAGAAGTTTTCCTACTTGCTGTTGTTGAGGCTTTAAAAGAAGCCAGTGCTGCTCATAGAGAAGTAGCAGCTCGGGATCATTTCAAAATCTCAGAAGCTTTCATCTCTCCTGACAAGTTACTTATAAGTAAAGAGGTAAGTGGAGAAGGGATTTTGGTTCAAAATCAAGGTTCGCTATTGAATTGTGTTAAAGTTGAGGAGGATTTGATTCAAAGCACAAGTTCTGAAATTAAGGAGAAGAATGCACACTGCCACACCATTCAAAGGAAACATGAAAAGTTGGATAAGCTAAAGATCACTCGAGAGTTGTTTATTGAAATAGGAAGCACCTTCACTTAACGAAGCTGAGATAACTTCGGAGCAGTTACCTGTGAGTAAGGCACTATTGAGTGATTTAAGATCTTGTCTAGGTGTAGCAGTTGAAGATGTAGAAAGTTTTGATGATTGGACAGTTTCTGTAGCTTCTGCACATAACATGAAGGCATCCTGGTTGCAACAAAAAGAAATCAAGGAGGTGAAAGTAACTTCAGCTTATTCAGCATTTATTCCTATCATTGAATTTTGCAAGTATTTATGGACTTTAAGCGCATTGTAGAAGAAAAGTTAGAGCTGAACATTTTGAGGTCCTTTACTCTTCCATCAGCTCTTTTTCCTTTTTCCTTATTATTGTTTTTATTTTTATTTTTTTATCTGAGTAACAGTTTCCAGAACTCTTCCCGTACTGCACGCATGATATTGGTCACTAATGAATTATATAAGAATGATCTTTGCAGAAACTATTCTGTTAGTAAGCTTCTACTATTTGAACTTAATGAAGCATTTATCTTCTAGTGAATTCACTAGACAGACTAGAAACATGTTCCACAAAATTACATAAGTTTTCAAATTTACAGTCGAGAATTAGATGCGGTTTATTGACCGAGTATATTCTTTTGCTGCTTGTTGCAGATTGGAAGAAGCGATGCATTATTTAAATCCAGCTGCTGAACTTGTAGCCAGACAGAGGAGGAAAGAATGGCTGTATAAAATGGCTTTTATCAGACGATGTGAAAATCTCAGAAAGGCCGAAACTGAGGTATGGAGCTTCTATTTCATTTTTTGACCTTAACATGTCTGTAAAGTTGAATAAATTAAGCTTAAATCTGTTCTGTTGCTGTTGTGTGTGTGATTTTCTTAATTTTCCATTAATCTCTTTCCCAAAAAGACTATAATATGTCAAAATTTTCATGTTAATATACCATTTTAGACATTTTCCTCAAAGTAGAAGTACTTTTGGGTCTACTTGAGAATTCAATATACTGTATCATTATTCATCAGTGTTTCAACAGTATTTTGAGGTGAGACAAATTCTGTTTTCTTGATCATTTATAAGATGCTGTTATCCTGAGATGGTTTTATTGTTTTCATGTATGCTTGACATTGTTTTCATGTGCTTTTGTTTATGAAATTTCCTGGACCTTGCCCCTTTTCATTGAATCATCAGTAATCACTACTTCCCTTGTTGCATTGTGGTTGTGATTGGTGGTGGTGTTACTTCTCTTCTGTACAGGTATTGGACATTTTGAAAGTGGTCAGGAAAGAATTAATTGGTGAAGTTCTTGCCTCCAATGACTAATACAGAGAGGAACTATCAACTGCATGGGAAGCCTTGTTAACCAAAACTACTTGCAAAATCATAACTTGTATTTAGTGATGAATCTGAAGCTGCTGAAAATGATTTCTCATGAAGTTCTGTTTCATGGAAGATGTTATTGCTTATGCAAAATTCTGTCTTGCCAGTGTGGGATTCAAAGTTTCCCCTTGTCAGATAGGTGTTTGATGTAAGCAGAACTGATTGGCTATTAATAAACAAGAACCAAAAGCAAAGTGGCAAATGGGAATTTTATTCTTGAGCTTTAAGTAGGATCTAGCTTGACTTTATCTATCTTTTTACGTTATTGATTGATTTCAGTGTTCAATTTCTATGCATATTGTAAGAAGATCGCGAAGAATAGTATTCTGATCATTACATCTACATCGCAAGAGTTAAAGATTTGATGAAATGCCTTCTGTTTTGTAATTTTTTTAGTTTTGCAATAATGAGTCTCTCATCTTTCCCACTGTTTAACCAGAATTAATTTCGTGTACAGAACTGATGTTGTTTGGAGAAAGACAGAAAGTGATTCCCATGAATGTCTTATCTATTGGAATGCATAATGCAGTCCTTGTCTTTGCAGAGCATAAATATATTTGTCCATCATCACAGTGATTCCTTATGGCTAGCCAACAGCGTGAAGTCCTATGGTATTGTGACGGAGACTTTCTTGTTTCAAATATTACTCCTGAATTAAAGTTGCAGATATAGCCAAAAATAATGATAATTTCATTGAAATAACCCAAAATTTTCTTGGACATTACCGTTTGACACAACAGGTTAAGGAATTGGATTGTTCATATTGCCGTTCTGTATGATTGACCTTTATTTAGTGGAGTGAGCTCAATTCAATTCATTATTTCATTTTAAGAAAAAGTTTCTCATCCTTTGCTGGCATCAAATCAATCTTATTCTCTTTCCCATGCTCCTCTCAATTGTTTAAGTTTCTTCCGACCATGCCATTAGCAAGAACCCTTGCGCTTCTCTTCGCTTCAATCCTCCTTCTATTCACCGTCTTTTGGTTTTTGACTCCTTCCCACTTTTTATCACTGCTTCATTTCAATGGTCTTGAAAGAGCGCTTGCATTTCTAGAAAATAAAAGAAACAACAGTACTGTTGAATCTTTCACCCATGGCAAAGCCCTGTACTCTAATCAAGATTTCCATGAGTTGAAGTTGGGATATTTCCCTTTCCATTTAAATAAGTCAACCTACCTTGCTACCACCAGAAATGCACAGTACTCCAATGAAAAACACATTTCTGAAGCTCCCCATTACCTTGACACTAAAGAAGTTGACATTAGCAATTCTATCCTTGATCCTATAGAAGCTCGCGCTGGTAAATGGTCACAGATTCCAAAAAATGAAAAGGATTCCAATCAAAATTCCAAGAATTCAAAAGAAGCTGCTTCATTCCTTGGAGATAAACACTACTATGTCTTGTCTCCAAGTATCAGCCACAAACAGTACTCTGATAAAGTTTTAATTTTCAAAGTTCCTAGAATGGTTGAAGGTAAACCATGTGGCAAGGCTGTATCTTTCATCCCCAGTGACGTTCCATATGTCTCTGCAGAAAAAAATTATGGTCATGGAAAAGTTCTTGATGTAGCAAGGACTCCCATAGGACCACGAATAATAAAAATGGACTCAAATGGAGATTTTCAAAGTTTTGAGGCATCCCGAATCATTGAATTAGAATCAGATGATCATGGAACAACTGTCTACATCAATGATGCATTCTCTAAAGTAGATTTGAACTTTGTTGAAGTCCTCAATGAAAACAAGATGTACACTTCACAAATGAACCAAGGAATGGAAATAGTTCTTGATGAGGCGTTACCGGACATGGAACAGGAAATCAATGAAACAGCCTCTAATCGAGTTTTTGAAAGTTTCGAAGTTCTTCCGTATCATAAAGTCAATGGCGATGATGCAGTCTCTCTCTCCTCAGGTCCTGCTCAGTACATAGATAAAAATGTTGAAATTACTGGAACTCTCAATGAAAAGTCTGATCAACATTTGGACAATATTGATTCTATCCACAATAACACATCAGTACTGGTTGATGAAATTGAAGAGTTTCACGGAGAAATTCAGCCAAGCATGGTTCTCAAAGAGATAGGGCTCAGAAGTGAAATTGAGCTGAACATACCTCCAGATGAAATGGATGTTCTAGTGTTGAGCAAGAAAAATTTCAGTGACTTTGTTTCAGAGAACAAGTATGTGGTAGTGAACTTCTATATGCCACGGTCTTATTGGAGCAAGGAAGGTTTAGATTATGCAGCGGCTGCCACTATGCTGAGGGGAAAGGTGCTGTTTGCTAAAGTTGATGCTACTCAGGAAAAAGAGTTGGCAAGGACATACAGATTTCCGGGGTATCCTACTTTGTATTTCTTCATTAGTGGAGTTCACATGCATACTTACCGTTATTGCTGTAGAAGGTGAGTTTCTAATTTGTGTAGCTTTTCTTTCATTTTGACATGCAATTATGGTTTGCCACCTGAAAAATGTGAAAAATGGGAAGAAAGTTCTTCAATGTTGAAAATAATAGGGTCTGAATTTGAGTGTCTTGTTGAAACAAAGTTTTGAAGACATCTTTATTTCTTGATTTCTTGTTTGCTTATTGATACCCCATGTGAAGAAGCATGTAATTGATTTCAAATTATATTAGTTAGTGAGAGTATGAATAGATAAAGGAATCAATATTGAAAATGCTAAAAGCAAATTTGTGCATTTTCATGAATTGCATAGTGGCCTCAATAGATGGGCCTTGAGAGTATTATAAAATAAGAAAGACAAGTTTTTGGAAGAAGAAATGTATTGAATCGATATGTGTTAAAAGAGATACTTTACACTTGCATAGAAGAGATGAAATATGCAATAATTTAGGTGGGGATACATCTAAGGCTACATAAGCTATGCCTGAGGTTACATTAACGTGTCAGTGGGATCATACTAATATAATGCTAAAATTATGCTAACAGAGTGCACAAGAATAAAGCATAACAGAAACTTAAAATAGTTGGAAGATTAGGTCTGATACCTATATAGGAATGCAACTAGTGGGTTGAGTGCGAGTATAAAATTTAAAAAAGAAGAAGATAACAATAAAACTTTCGGCATTGTGGAACAAGTTTAATATATCAAATCATAGTTTTCCATGGCCTTGAAACTTAAATATTTCAGCACTGTGGAACATGTTTAAGGCTGTTTTAGTTGTTCTATGCAGTGTAAATTGTTGAATTTGTTTTTAAACTTTTATTGTCATTAATAATTGTCTGACGGCAGTGGCTCTTGAATTGCTTCACTTCTTGTTAACAGAACGTATCTACAAATTATAAGCAGACTCAATAATTGATCCAATTTCCACTTGTTGTAAATTTGTAAATTTATGAGAGCTACCCTTTTATTATATATAATGCTGATCAATGTATTATACTGTCTTGCTTTTCTTGTGTTTTTATATATATGTTGTTCACAATACAATGATTCACATTTCAGGGATGCTGTTGCGACTTGGGTGAAAGGGAAGATGAATGGTGGTATTAAAAACATTACAAGCACATCAGATGCATTATATATATCGATGTCTGACTCTATAATTATTCTGGGGTTCCTTGAGACTTTAGAGGTACTTATTATTCTTCTTAACCTATGAAATTGGTAAAAGTACAATTTGACAATAAATGAACAGGCCAGTTGCACTGCAGTAGCATTTAGCAATCAATTATATTATAAAGTGCCTCCATGATCCCTGCTGCTGTGCTAATATAACACCATGAACATATCTTTAGCATCCCAGTTTGGATTTGGACTTAAGATTTCAAAGTTTAAAATTGTAAAGTAGGTTCTAGTTTAAATATGATCTTATTTCCTTTGATCAGAAATTTTCCAACTGAAAAATATTTGCTACACCATAGAAACATGAAAAGTCTTGTTCAGATTTTATACATACTTGATTTTTTTACCTTTATTTTCTTAGTGTAATCAATAAATTTTCACACCAAAACTTGTGCAAGGAGCTCATATTACAGGTTATTGTTGAATAACTGTCATTGCTTTGATCATTCCTTTATATTATGAAGAGGTGTAACAGAGAATACACTGGCAGGGTCCAGAGAGTGAGGAGTTTGCTGCTGCTTCTAAGTTGGAAAAAAATGTAATCTTCTATCAAACTGCCAATAAATTTGTTGCAAGGATGTTACAGATTGATCATAAAGTCCAACGCCCTGCACTGTTCATAATGCGAAAGGATGCTGGAAAATTCATCCACTTCAGTAAGTTGTTCTGGCATCCTAATCATTTCTTGACTTCATATTTAACTAACTTGATCTTGTTTATTTCTTCAGATGGACCTTTCACAGTTTCAGCAATAGCTGACTTTGTATCCATGAACAAGTTTCCTTTGGTAACCACTTTCAATGCGCAAACTGCTTTGCCAATTCTTACGAATCCAATGAAACAGGCAAGATATTACATTGATGCTTCTTTCATAATTTAAAGGAATTTAAGAACTTTATATTATTAATGCATATATTTTCTTTCAGTTATGGCTTTTTGCTCTTGATGATGATTTAGATAAGGTTGTGTCCGTATTCCAAGAGGCAGCAAAAGCTTTTAATGGAAAGGTAATTGCAAAAATTTATAAACAGCAGACAACTTGTTTCATGAGCATTCATCAGATTACCACTTCATCATCGAAGTTATCTTGCTGACCTTCAAAATCTAGCCTGAAAATTTATTTCTTCATGTCAATACTTCAGTTTCTTGTCACTGAAGCCTCTGCTAGTTCTAGTGTCTTTGTTGACAATTTGACATACTTTGTCTTCTCCAATGAAAAACCTTCCAAGGCCACGTGTGCTGCATGCTGAAGTGCTGAACATCTGCACTACTTATATTAGCTTTCAGTGCACTTGTTAGATTTCTGAGCACATTTTTTCCTCTCTTTTTAACTGTTTTTAGGGATATAATGTTTGCTTTTCCCTCTCCTGAACATTAAACCTTGAACCTTTCTCCTGCACTGAGAATGTTTTGAGTAGAATATGTGTAATAAATATATAATTTTCTCCTGATTCAAGTAAAAGTATGTTGAATTATATTCTCTACAAGTTTTTCTTTCATGCAGAGAGACAAGGTCAAGTATTATTCATGATGATTGCTTTCAATACTATCCTTTTAGATTATTCAAAATCTTACTGTTGGTTATGTTATTGTCTGCACAAATTTTGATAGAAACTAATCTTTGGTTCATATGAATTTTTCTTGAAGCTTCTGTTTGTCTATATCAAAATGGACCATAAAGATGTTGGAAGGCGGCTTTCTTATGAAATTGGCGTTCCTAGGAACGAACCAAAAGTACATTTCTTTAACTCTTACTCCCACAGTAGAAAAGCATATGATTTTATGTATCTTGTGAATTCTTTTGACAATTGCTAGCTTGAAACAAAGTAAACATAATTTTTTGAATGTTTCAAACAGGTTATAGCTTACACGAAAGCTGAAGGTGTCATGAAATATGCAATGGATGGTGAAATGTCCTTAAGCAATATTAAGGTTTACCAATTATTTTGCCTTTTTACCTTTCCTTTTGTTATATTTCATGTACTAATGTTCTATTGCTATTATGTCTTCTTCGCCATCTTTCAGTTGTTTGGAGAAGATTTCTTGGAAGACAAGCAATTGGGTGAGCCACTTCCACCTTCAGGATGGCTTTTCGAACGTCTATTAAGCTGGTGATTGTTCTTCATTCTCCTGCTCTTCACGCGTCTTCCTTTCTGCAAATGGATAAGCCAAAATGACTATTGTAAAAGGAAATACTGATACAAGTTTCCATGAAACTATTCTCAATGAACCTTGTGTAAGTTTGAAATGGAGTGTATGTAATAAGCAAGAGTTTGAAATTTGCAGAAAACAGCCCTGCATTTTCAATGAAAAAAGAAAATTCTCTATATGCCAAGGGCCTACTGATGACCCACTGAGTTATCCCTACTCAATACTAATAATCCCTCTAGCACCTGCTAGAGATTTAAATCCATGATCTCGTCTCTAATACCAATTATAGAATTGAGCATTTACTAGTGTGTCAAAAAGCTTAAATTGTTAGCAAATGAGTAACTCCAAATCGTTATAGCATGACAACCCAAGTGCCATGAGTTAAAGGAATTTAGATAGAATGCTGGCTTATTGAATTATCTCTATTCAGTGCCAACACAATCTATCATTAATTTTTTGAATGAAAATTAAGCATGGTGACATGGTTTAGATATTGAAATATATTAAGGTTCCTGTTCTTTTTCTTTTGGGAGCAAAAGTTGAATCTTTCATTCTACTGCAGGTTGTAAGCATTTAAAATTAATGAAGATAAAACTGAATAAAGTCATTGCTCATAGTTATAAGGAAAAAAAAAATGGACATCTTAGCTAGAGAAGGCACTTGTAACAATCATATTAGACACATTTAGAGAGGCATCAGTTGTGGAATTAGGAAGAAAGCATCAAAAGTTACTGGTGATAAGAAGATTCATATGAAATTGAAGTGGTGGACATGAAAACTAATGGTCGTCAAGTGGCAACTCATTGAAATGTTATGTTACAAGCCATTGAAAGTGATTCAAAGACCATGTATTTGTTCATGTGTGTGTAGGCATGCGGCATGCCAATATGCAGCAACAACAACAACTAAACCTTAATCTCAAACTAGTTGAGGTTGGTTTGGATGGCAGTCTGTAATAAAATAAAAAAATAAAATAGCCTCCCTTGGCAGGTCTGGATGGTTGGAAAGATATGGTAATGTTGTTTTCTGATATCTTGTAATAGAAAAAGAAAATTCAATATCAATGTCAATCAATCACAATCTTAAATTTTTCTGATTTTGTCTGTACTTTTTAAATGTACTCTAAACATTGGATTCTTAAGCAGATAAAGCATTTTACAAAAATTGTGTAAAAATTAAAAAAAAAAATCACTTCTCTAGGGAAATAATTTCCCAATCAAGGCGAAAGGTGCCATGGTGGAGCAGATCAACACAAAATCGATAGTATAAATGGCGATAATGAACTAAAAACCACCTTTCATTTCAGCCATTTTATCCATCTCAATGAATCTATACATACTGAAACTCATAATGTCAGTATAGTTGAGCCATCCCATCTGCATCAGTGAAGTTAAGTGCAGAAATTCTACTCTCAGTTTGCGAGGGAATCCCTGCCTCAGTTTGCGAGGGAATCCCTGCCACAGACATCGATTTCAATAATGTCGGTATGTCTGAATTTCAAAATCCCTCTGGTCTCTCAGTCCTTATCTGTATATAAATCTCTCAGCAACAGGGTTTCAAAAATTACAAACTCTCTCCAATTTATGTTCACGCAGGCAAAGTTGGGGAAGTAGAAAAATTTTAAAAACAAGTTATGTTTTAGTTTATAATTATTTTAATTCATAATTTATAATTTTTTATTTAAATTTAGTATATCTTTAATTGATATAACTCGATAAGTAATAACTTTAGATTAATATATTTAATACTTTCATATAAAAAATGTATGATATAAGTAAATTAATTATATTTTATAAATTTACATTATCTTATGTATTGGTTAGAAATTATAATTTTTTATTATTTATATATAACCTAATAGATATAAATTAATATATTTTTATAAATAAATATAATGATTTGAATTATATATATACACATGATTAGGTATATTTAAATTAATATACTTTGTAAATAAATATAATGATTTTAATAATATATTTAAAATAATTTTTTGAAATTAATTATAATTCGAAATGTTATATTTTGCAAATTAATATAAATAATATATTTTTAAATTAATATAATTGTTTAAGTGATATAGTAAGTTTATATATTTTGTAAGTGAATATAATGATTATTATAATTTTTTTAATACAAATATAATTTGAAATTTAACAATATATTAGGAAAAAAAATTCACAAATTAATAATATATGAAATCACAATTTGTATTGTATAATTTTTTTCTTCTTAAAGATAAACACATGTGATTTTGAAACAGGACACAACCTCTTAGTAAAATCATAATAATTTTATTAAGACATATTAACATATATAAAATACACACATACACAATTTTAAATGTAGGAGTTCAAAAGCTCAATTCCATCAAAAGACTTGTGCGAGTTGAGCTACATCCACATATACTAACCCACTAATTCAGAGATAGAACACATCTTTAATAAAATCATTATAACTTTTTCAAGATACGCCAACTCAGGTAAATCACATGCACACGCACAAACGACTGATGTGAGAGGCTGAAGGCTAAATAATTTTATTCACGTATGTGGGCTTGTTATTTCCTAATGGGAGACTCTCTTACATAGAAGTTTACGTGCGCTGCCAAATTAGAAGTAAACTCCGTTCTCTTCCAAGACTCTGAGTCTGTGAATTAGGAGCTAAAACCCAATCAATCAGACTACAGTCAAACAAAAGAGTGAGGAGGAAAAAAAAAATTCCCAATGTTAGCAAAAAGATTTATCTTCCTCATCTTCTCTTCAATCCTTCATCTCTTCACAATCTACTGGTTTTCGCCTTTCTCTTACTTATCATTAGCAATTCTTGCAAGAAATCTTCCATTCATTTACCACAACAGGGACTGCGCCGGCTTTTCAAACTCCAGGGAGAGATGGTGCATGTGGAAGCACAGGCTGTACAGCATGTGGCCCGCAGTTGACGAGAATGTTGCAAATATTAGTTATACTTAACTAAGAGAGCATATAAAGAACAAAAGAAAATGGGAGAAGGTTATATTTTTATTGAATAATGATCTGCTTAAATACATGAGTTTGCAACTAAAAAACAGAAATAAGAGCAACAAACTTCCTAAACTTTAGCTACTAACCTTAACAGCTAGTAAATAACAGAAAATCAAAACTAATCTCCTAAAAACTAGGTCAAAGAGCATATGTTGCATTGAATATCAGTTGCAACCCTGACAACTGATCTTAAAGACACACGCATTAAACCTGAGCTTGCATCCTCAGTTTCACATGTGCTGCCATCTCTGCTAGCCATGTCAGCCTCCTTATCAGCAACCCTGCAGCTACTGATGCACACATTCAATACTCCTCCTTGCATCAGTGGGTGGAGATTCCAAGTTTCTCTATTAGAAACTCAAACTTGCTTCTAGGAAGAGCTTTAGTGAAGATATCTGCTAGCTGTTTTTGGTCGCCTTGCAATACTTCAAGCACACTGCACCATCTTTTTGAACATCTCTGAGAAAGAACAACTTTATACTAAAATGCTTTGTTTTTCCATGAAAAACTGGATTGTTGGCAATGGCTATAGCTGCCAGATTATCCACAAAGACTTTTGTGCTTTCCTTTTGTTCCATATGCAGATCAGCCAATAATTTTCTGAGCCACAAAGCTTGATTCATCATTGCAAAGAATGAACTCGATTGTGAGCCACTATCTCTGTTTTTGAACTCCATGAAAATACTCCGAACCAAGTGTGAAGCAATACCCTGAAGTACTTTTCATATCATCATAGGAACCAGCCCAGTCACTATCCGAGAAACCAAGAAACTGAAAATCTTGGTTTTGTTGAAACAAAATTCCATGATCAACTGTTCCTTTGACATATCTAAGCACACGTTTAGCAGCTTTAAGATGCAATTCACTAGCACAATGTAAGAATCTGGACAGAACACTCACAGCATGTAGTATATCAGGTCTTGTTGCTGTGAGATACATCAAGCAACCAATAAGACTTCTGTAGTTAGTCTCCTCCACTTTCTCAGTTCCATCTTCCTTGCAAAACTTTTCCTTTTGATTCATAGGAGTGCTCATTGGCTTGCACTCCTCCATCCAAATTTCTTTAGGATCTCCTTAGCGTACTTCTTTTGGCATATGAAAATGCCCTGCTGATTTTGTTTAATCTCCATGCCAAGAAAGAATGCCATAGCTCCCAAGTCTGTCATCTCAAACACCCTTGTCATTTCTTTCTTGAATTGCTCAATAAGAGCTTCATTGCTTCCTGTGACTAAAAGATCATCTACATAAAGTGAGACAATCACAAGATTTTTGTCAGCATGCTTAACATAAAGAGTGGACTCACTCAGACTCTTCACAAAGCCTTGGTCCAGCAAGTGTTGATCAATTCTGCTGTACCAAGCCCTTGGAGCCTGTTTCAATCCATATAGAGCTTTCTTAAGGAGATAAACTTTGTTCTCTTGACCATTTACAACAAATCCCTCTGGCTGTTCAACAAAAATTTCCTCTTGTAGATATCCATTGAGAAAAGCTGATTTCACGTCGAGTTGAAATACCTTCCACCTATATTGAGCAGCCAATGCCAGCAGCAACCTGATAGTGTCCAATCTTGCTACAGGAGCAAAAGTTTCTGAGTAATCTACACCAAACACTTGAGCATAGCCTTTCACCACTAGCCTTGCCTTGTGCTTGTTAATGGAGCCATCTGCATTTAGCTTGGTTCTAAACACCCATTTGACACCAATGACTTTTCTGTGCTCAGGTCTATCAACCAGCTCCCATGTCTGATTTTTCTCAATCATTCTTAACTCCTCCTGCATTGCAACCATCCATCTTGGATCATTTTTAGCCTCTTCATATCCTGCTGGTTCAAGAATAGCAACACTGCATCTCTGATAAACATCAGAGAGCAATCTAGTGCCTCTTACAGGAGGGTCATCAACTAACTCATCCTGATTTTGTATAGGATCAGCAATCAGCTTCTTTTCTGCAGTATTCCAGCTCCATTGCTCATTCTCTATGAAGTGCACATCCCTGCTTATGAGAATTTTCCTTGTTTGAGGTTGGAAAATTCTATAAGCCTTAGATATTGAGCTATATCCCACAAAGATGCCAGGCTCAGCTTTCTTGTCAAGCTTGTCTCTTTTGTCATGGCACATGAGTAAAACACAAGCATCCAAACACTTTAAAATTTTGCAAAGAGGGCTTGTAACCATACCAAGCCTCAAAAGGAGTCTTCCCATTTACTGCTTTGGTGGGAAGCCTGTTTAGCAGAAATACTGCAGTGTTTGCAGCCTCTGCCCAATACTCCTTAGGCAATCCTTTTTCATAGAGCATGCACCGTACCATTTCCACAATTGTTCTATTCTTCCTTTCACTCACTCCATTCTGTTGTGGAGTGTATGGAGCAGTGAGTTGATGCTCAATGCCTGCTTCATCACAGAACAAGTTAAATTGTTCTGAAGTATATTCTTTGCCATTGTCAGACCTTAGAACTTTAATCTTGCAGCCACTTTGGTTCTCAATCCACTGCTTGAATTTCAAGAAAACTCCTGCAACTTCTGACTTAAACCTGAGAAAATAAATCCAACACATTCTGGTGAAGTCATCAATGAAAACTATGTAATATTTACTGCCTTTAAGTGAAGGAGTTCTCTGAGGTCCAGCCAGATCAGTGTGAATGAGTTGTAGCTTCTTAGTTGCTCTCCAAGTTGATTGTGAGAAGGGTAATCTTGCTTGCTTGCCAAACTGACAAGCCTTACAATTTGGCACATCAGATTCCAAGTGAGGCAATCCCTGAACCAACTGCTTCTTTTGCATAGACAAGACTGCTGCATGATGAAAATGACCTAGTCTTTTATGCCAGGTCTCTGTGTTGCTCATAGCAATAGGATAAGCTGCTTGCTCCTCCTTCAATGGATCTAGTGAGAAGCTTTTGCCTCTCATTTTGATTCTGAAGACTTCCTTATCATTGGCATCCTTGATTAAACATTGCTTATCTTCAAAAATGACTTTAAATCCCTTCTCAAGTAACTGTCCCACACTTAGCAAATTTTGGTCAATATCAGGTACAAACAGAACATCAGTAATTAATTTTATACCTGTGCAACTTTCAATGGCTACAGTTCCCTTTCCTTTGACAGTAATATGCTCACCATTGCCAATTCTGACTTTTGATACCTCTGATCTGTCTAGCTCTCTAAAAAGCTCTTGATCATAGGTCATGTGATTGGTACAACCACTATCCACTAGCCAACATTCACTTGAGCTGCTGCTGCAAAACAGGTTGCTACAAACAACTGCTCTTCCTCCTCCTGCTGGTCTGCAACTTGAGCCTCATTCCTCTGCTGAAAATTGCTTTTGCAGATTCTCTCATGATGCCCCAACTTGTTGCACTTATCGCACTTAACATCAGGTCTTCTCCAACACTTGAACGGTGGATGACCCTTTTTGCCACAAGGAGGAAATTCTTTGTTGTTTCCTCCACTATCATTGTGTTAGCATGTGCCAAAGTTCTTCTTTTTGTTTTTCTTTTTCTTGCCTTTTTCTCCTTGGTTGATTTGCAATTTAGCTTGCAATGCTCCCTCCACAGAACCTTCAGTCCTCATTATTCTTCTTTGTTCTTGGGCCTGCAAAGCATTTAGAAGTTCTGCCAAGCTGATTCTTGACAGATCTTTAGCATTTTCCAAGGAAGAAATGGTAGCTTCAAATCTTTCAGGAATAGTTACTAGTATTTTCTGAACTATTCTTGAATCAGAAAATTCAGAACCAAGTAATCTTACCTTGTTGACAATGCTAAGAAGCTTATCAGCATATTCTTTAATTGTCTCGCACTCTTTCATTTTCTCATCTCAAATTCTCTCGACTAGATTCAGCACTTGAATTCCCTTGATCCTCTCATCTCCTTCATATTCATTCTTGAGGAAATTCCAAATTTCAAATGCTGATTTCATGGTCATAATTCTGGTGAAAATAGCTGGTGAGATAGCAGCAAACAAAGAAGCTCTTGCCTTTGACTTTCTTGCTTTCCTTTCCTTATGATTTTTGAGCTGTGCCAGTGTTGGATTGTCTGGTAATGGAAGAACTTCGTAGTCTTCCTCAACAGCTTCCCAGAGATCATTTGCCTCTAGGTGTGCCTCCATTCTGACTGCCCAGACATGATAATTGTCACCATTAAACACTGGTGGTGCTAGAGCTGTGAATGGTGTTTCAGAATCCATTTATTTAATGGATGGAAGCAAGGTGTTTAGGCCTTTTTGGTGAGGTTCACTTGGTTCACGCACAAGTCCCTTTAAGAAGACTGCTCTGATACCAATATGTTGCAAATATTAGTTATACTTAACTAAGAGAGCATATAAAGAACAAAAGAAAATGGGAGAAGGTTATTTTTTATTGAATAATGATCTGCTTAAATACATGAGTTTGCAACTAAAAAACAGAAATAAGAGCAACAAACTTCCTAAACTTTAGCTACTAACCTTAACAGCTAGTAAATAACAGAAAATCAAAACTAATCTCCTAAAAACTAGGTCAAAGAGCATATGTTGCATTGAATATCAGTTGCAACCCTTACAATCTGATCTTAAAGACACCTGGCATTAAAACCTGAGCTTGCATCCTCAGTTTCACATGTGCTGCCATCTCTGCTAGCCATGTCAGCCTCCTTATCAGCAACCCTGCAGCTACTGATGCACACATTCAATAGAGAAGGACATGGTGGTGTTGACAGACCAAAACTTTAGTGATTTCGTTGCTAGAAATGAGTACGTAATGATGAATTTCTATATGCATAATTGCAAATGGTGTCGGAAATTGGCACCGGAATATGCTGCGGCGGCTACTATGTTGAAGGGTAAGGCCGTTCTTGCAAAAATCGATCCTAAAGAAACAAAGTTGGCCATCAAATTCAAGGTTAGTCAGTGGCCCACTTTGTATTTATTGATTGGTGGTGGAGCTCACAAGGTTCTCTATGACTCCTAAGAACGAACCAGGTGAGTTTCTTGTTACGTTCTATATGTAATCAAAGAAAAATAAGAATCAATTGCCCATAAATATTTAAAAACTATAAATGTTTTGATATTGTTTTTTTTTTCGCCAATTTTTTCATATTTATTATATGCCTCCAAATAAAATTCAAGCGAGAAAAAGCCATCTCTCTCATCTCCATGTGGCCAGGCAGAGGGACATAGGGACGCAAAAAAGATCTTATCAACTTGTTTCTAATAATAAAGCTCATGAGCTTGATCTTCACTGTCGATACTTTCATAGACAAGCCCTTCTTTTTGATGTGAAGCAGTGTTGTTTTATGAAAAAGTTGACTAGATGGTTATTTACACTGCAGGGACGCTATTGCTAATTGGGTGAATCAGATAATGGATCAGATAATGAACATCACTGTTCAAAATGTGACTACAATTGAGGAGGCAGAAAGTATACTATTACAAGCAAAATCTATGACAATTTTGGGACTGCTAGACTCTTTAGAGGTATTTTAGTGCCCATTTCATGATAGTTTTCATGTCTATATGTGGAATAATCTTCCAATTTCTTTCCCATGCAGAACTTATACGGAGATATATATCTTTATCCTGAAATTTAATTAATAAAGTATATAATTAATATTTGAAATTTAGAACTTTTAATTGTTTGACATTACAGTTTAATCTAAATGCTTAAGCTTGTAGGCAAGCTTTGAAAATATACTTTAATATATCTCTAAACATACATTGCTCATCTTTGATTGTTTAGTCATTAATCATTCTCAAGCTAAATTGACAGGGTAAAGATAGTGAGGAGCTTTCTGCTGTCTCAAAACTGCATATTGATGTCAGCTTTTATCAAACTGCCAACGTTGATGCTGCCAACTTGTTCTACCAGAAAATCAAACGCCCTACTCTGGTCTTGGTGAAAAGGGAGGGTCTAACTCCTATCTACTTTGGCTATGGTTAGTCTCATTAATATATAAAAAATATACATGATTGGTGTGAAGAGTGATTAAAGTAAAATTATTTCTTCCTTGGTACAACCCATCCTAATGTTAGAAAAAGCCTACAGAGATCACTGGAGATTTACATTAGGGTTTATCCATCGCCTACTCATGAAAAACTCAAACAACAGTAAGTGGGATTTAAACTCGAAATGGATTGCATTAAGAGCTGAATCTTTAACAATTGAGTGGGTGACAAACAGTATACCATGAAGATAATATAATTAATGAAATCTTACAATAATATTATTGTAGCTACAGTGACTCACTCTGTCTAGCAGGATTCTCAACGGTCTATATATGTCTGAGACATTCAAATTTTCTGGTATTTTGCTTTTCTTCCTACAGAAGGTCAATTCACCAGATTGGCTATGGGTGATTTTATATCTAAGCGTAAGCTTCCTTCTGTTATCCCTTACACAGTTGACAATGCTCAAAGAATTTATAACAATCGTATGAAGCAGGTAATTAAGATTTTATTTTATTTTAATAGTTTTTGTGATATTAGAAATTTAGAGTTATTGATTAGTAATATTTCTATTATTTCATTATCAGTTGTGGCTTTTTGCTCCCGAAGGATCATGGGATGTTATATCCATATTTGAAGAGGCAGAAAAGTCATTCAAAGGAAAGGTAGGTATAGATTTATGTCTATGTTGTGAACGCTTGCTAATTAGATAATTAATTGATGTTTTTTAATATAAATTGATTAACCGGAAATTATTTAGTGTAATTATGTATATGCATGCTCAATTACAATAATATGGGTTTTATTTTTTTATAATTTATGAGGATTGTTTTTTTAGTCTGTGTTAGGTTGAGCATTATTCGGTTTGAACTGAATAAATCGAACTAAACCGTCCTGATTTAATAAATCAATTTAATTTGATTTTAGATTTTAAGAATTTTAGTTAGAGAGAAAAAATCAGTTGAATCAAATTAAACCAAACCAAATTGCTTTATTGATTTTTAAATTATTTTATTTTTATAGGAAATTTATGTATTATATATATTTTTATATATATAAATTATTTAATTTCATTGATTAATAGTTATTAGCTTCAAATCAAAGTCAAAATAAGATCAAATAATTTAAAATCAAGTCTAAATAAAAAAAAAACAAATCAAAGCCTAAAAACTTATTAATTCGAATCGAACTAAATGAATGAAGACGGTTTAATTCAGTTTGATTTTTTATGTATTTTAATTTGATTCAATTTTTAAAATATAATAATTCGATTAATTCAATTTTAACGATTCGATTCGATTTCAACTTAATGCTCAATCCTTAATGCTTTATTTTTAGTGCATTGAGTGGCGAGTGCATATTATAATTTGCCTTGATTGGCTGCTTTTTGAAAAAAAAAAAAAAAGAAATACATCCAATTATTATTGTTAACAATAATTAGCCTTGTGGCTACACCAAAAGTATAATGCATGGCCAAACATCTTATGTATTGGGCTTAGAGTGTGTAGAAGTATATGCATACCTTCTTTTGTGCTAAAATTAAATTGATAAAAAGAAATTTATAGTAAATTATTCAATCTAAAAGTTTAAATTTATAAAATAGTTTTTATTTTATTATGTTTTAATAATTTTAATGGTCATATATTTGAATTAGGTTGTGCACAGATTTTGAAGGTTTTGAACTGAATTAAAAAATCGTAGCGAGTCGAATTTATTTTAATACTTTATTTTGGTTTTGGTTTTTCATTAAAAACCAAACCGAACTATACCAAAACCATACTGAACCAAGAACTGAATTTATATCTATGTTTTTCTATGATTTTTTAGACGTACTATATACTCTCAATGTATTTATATTTATTTATATATATATGATTGTGGACTAAATATAAACTAATATTATATTTTATTTATCTATATTTTTTTAATAATTTTAGTTACAAATACATTAAATTACCTTATAATTCTTAATTATAAATATACTATTATACTATGTATTACTTCATTCATAATTATATATATGTTGTATGGTTAAAAATTAAATAATTAATAAATAATAAAAAATTATTATATGATATATTTTTACTGCTATATTATATAATATGTTTAATTCTAAATTATATATGTACCTTAAATTTAAATATTATATAATTTAAAAATAATTAAAACACTTTAAAATTTAAATATTAATTTAATTATGAACGGAAATAATTACATAAAATTATTTCAAGAATCAAACTGAATCGGGTCGAAATTGGAGAATTGAAAATCATAATAAACCAAAAACAAAATAATAAAGAACAAAATTGAAATCATGCTGAAATTTTGATTCGTTCTCGATTCTGAGACATTACCCGAACGGAAACTATAAATGGACACCCTAATTTGAATAACTTTCGAGTGGGCTGCTATAATAGGGTGCATATATATATACATTTCCTGTTTTAGAATACTGACAAGTTCTTGGATATATAGTGTAATTTAGCATTTAAATATGAATAAAAATCTTGCATTTTTGATCTAGCAACTCTTTAACAAATTTAATACTTCGTTTTTGTGGGTATTTTATGTATAGCTTCTCTTCGTTCATGTGGAAACTAGCCATAAAGATTCTTATATAAGAAATCTTTGTCATCAACTTGGCATCATTGAAGGTTCTCCAACAGTAAGTCCTCCATATCCAAAGTCTATTTTTTAGCTATATCAAAATCCTATTTATGCATCAGATTGAGTTTTGATGAGCTAAAGACTGAATCATCATGCAGGTCGTAGCTTTTCACAAAGCAGATAAGGATATAAAAAACTATAAATATGATGGTGAATTGACCTTAAGTGGTATCAAGGTACTCTTGTCAGTTATTTTTCCTCTTATATATATTAAATTAGTAGGATCCGTGAAACTAATCATACGATGTATATGCCATGGCGTAGTCATTTGCAGAGGATTTTCTTGAAGAAAAGTTTCTGAGCAAATTAGAACCAGCTATGAATTCATCAGCTGCCTGACTTCTATCACACTCTCGTGCCTCTAATCCAAGTTCCATTCCTGATGCATATTATATTTGTCAATAGTCATAAAGACCAAAAATAATTAGCAGTAGCCATGGATGAACTTGATATGTAAGTTGATTAAACTCTGATTATATAATTGTTTTCTAAAATATGATTATAACTAATGGTGTATATATATTGTTTTCTACGTAGCATTGGTATTAGAGTTTGGAAAACTAACTAATAGTCCAATTGCTATTTCTAGTAGCAAAGCATCAAAGTTAAAATCATGGCTTGGAAAATTGAAAAAATTACCTGGAAACTGTGGGTTATGTGATAGAAAAAACTAGAGGGTCCCTGATGATAGTATTAGTATAGCTACAATAATTGCAACCATGGCTTGCCAAGTAGGAATCGACCCACCAGATGGTGTCTGGCAACAAAATACAACCCATGCCACTGGTTTCAGTTGCAGCAGAGACAATGAATGCCTATCAGGAAATTCAATTTTGTCCTACAGTTTCTCGACTTTCAACAGCTTCGCATTTCTTTCATCTATGCGTCTCATCCTTTTGCTTACGAGTGGATTCAAGATGACTGCATATTCAACTTAAAAGCCGACCGTTCCAAAGACACCATATATAAACCACAAGACCAATGGTTTAAAAAGAGTTTATTCAAATGCTTTACCTAAATTTGTAGCAGTTTCTTTCCAATGTTCTTATGAAATAATGTTATGGTTATAATTAAACTCCACAAATCTAATGTTCTGTCAAAGCTGAGTTGAACCTCAAATGTGGCATCCATTTGGAGTTGAACAAGTTATATTAGGTTTGGGAATGTGAATGGAATGTGACCTTGATGTAAGTATGCCTTGTAGTATTTCAGGTTATGATGAGAATGTAATTGTAGGAGTTAAAGTAAGGTTTGGATGGTATTTAGTGGCCGTTTGACATTGAGATTGAAGAGTCAACTATTTTTTCAAAAAAGAAAAAGTTCATTTTAAATGTTATTGAAAAATAATTTATAAAAAATAAATTTGTTATTTTAGTATTTTTATAATTAAAACTTATTAAATTTAATTTTAAATTATTTTTTTAATATTCTTTAACTACTATATTTAAAAAATATATTTTTTTTCAAATAATAGTTCCAATAATAATATCAAACAGGCCCCTGTTATTACAATTCTTAATGCTATTTTTGGGATGATAGTGAAATAGGTTTCATTAGAAGAAGTTAAAGCAGCTTACGAGAGTGACAAGATGAAAATATGTTTGATGAGTAACTCCCATACGCATCCAAGTGTATGACTTTTTTTGTTGTTGAAAGATAAAACGCAAACACACAACGCTCAGAGATAGGATTCGGCATTTTGATAAAATCATGATAATTTTGCCAAGACCTTTCATCTCATATAAGCGTTACGCACGCATACTATATATTTGATGTGGGATTTTGAAGGACCAGTCCCTGGCCACGCTCAACACAGGGCTTTCTACCATACCAGTGCAACGCGGGAAGGAAAATACTGTAACAGGGTCTGACTTGCACAAATTACCAAACCAGGGTGAAGGGTCAACGTTGGAACACCGGGACGCGAGGGAAGTCAGCGTCCAGTGTCGGAATGCTAGCCTTGATAGCGTCCACACTTTGGACGCTATCCTTAATAGCGTTTAGAACTCATTTGCAAAGATTCTCTGCATTAAGTCAGGTCCGGCAAAGAGCAAGGAACCGGGATGCCATTCAAAGTGGTGTTCGGAAGCAGGACGTGAATTAAAGAAGCGTCTAGTGTTCTAACCTGACACGTCCTAGATATTAAATCAAACCGGATGAAATCGAATCAAATAATTATCCGGTTTGATTTATTAAATTTTTTTTTCCAAAAAATATAGCTGAATACATCAGGTGAACCTGACTGTTCATCTAGGAATTTATTGTGATTCTTATCTGATTTGAGAATTTGGATGTGTAATTTAAATTGAATCAAATGAAATCGAACCAGATATCATTTCATTTTTTTTTCAACACATATAATTGAATACATGAGGTGATTCAAACTGTTTATCCGAGTAATTGTAGCATTTCCTACCGGTCTAGAGAATTTCGAGTTATATTTGTAAATCGAACCAGATTAAATTGGAGTGAACGGAACTCAATTTTATGCATAATAATGGCAATAATTATACTTTTGCAATATAGTAAATATTTTAGCCCATTTCGACTTTTGAGCTATATTTCTCGTAAACCGTGAACTCTACGAGAAAACCGAGAGTACCATAGCGCTCCACCCATCGAAAAACGATGTCGAAAAATTTTGAAATTTATATTGCCGTGAAGCTCTTGACGAGTGGAACGCTCTGGTACTCTCGGTTTTCTCTGGGGTTCACGGTTTGCGAGAAATCTAACCCAAAAGTCGAAATGGGCTAAAATATTTACTATATTGCAAAAGTATAATTATTGCCATTATTATGCATAAAATTGAGTTCCGTTCACTCCAATTTAATCTGGTTCGATTTACAAATATAACTCGAAATTCTCTAGACCGGTAGGAAATGCTACAATTACTCGGATAAACAGTCTGAATCACCTCATGTATTCAATTATATGTGTTGAAAAAAAAAAATGAAATGATATCTGGTTCGATTTCATTTGATTCAATTTAAAATTACAAATCCAAATTCTCAAATCAGATAAGAATCACAATAAATTCCTAGATGAATGGTCAAGTTCACCTAATGTATTCAGCTATATTTCTTGGAAAAAAAATTTAATAAATCGAACCGGATAATTATCTGGTTTGATTTCATCCGGTTTGATTTAAGATCTAGGACGTGTCAGGTTAGAACACTGGACGCTTCTTTAATTCACGTCCTGCCTTCAAACGCCACTTTAAATGGCGTCCCGGTTCCTCGCAATCTTTGCAAATGAGTTCTAAAGGCTGTTAAGGATAGCGTCTAGAGTATGGACGCCATCAAGGCTAGCGTTCCAACAATGGACGCTGATTTCCCTTGAGTCTCGGTGTTCCAACGTTGACCCTTCACCCTGATTTGGTAATTTGTGCAAGTCAGACCCTGTTACAGTATTTTTCCTTCACGCGTTGCACTGCTACGGTAGAAAGCCCCTCAACACACTTATGGACTCAACTAGGGTCACACAAGGACACACTTGGCTCATCCCTCGAGGTCTCCTTTTTTCTATTGAAATATAGAATACATACACACAATGCTCAAGAACAGAACTCGACATCTTAATAAAATCAAGACAATTTTACTAAAACCTCTCATCCCAGAATTCATTATTGAAATAAAATTTTACCAAACAATTGATTCTTATAATTTATAATCATGTGTTAAAAAAATTTCACAATATATCAGATGTGTATTAGAAGGGTGTATAAATGACACCCGAATGCGTACAAACAATTTCAATGTTTGATTCCTAGGATTAGAGTGAGTTCGGAATGCAACAATCCAGTAGTATGTGTTGTGACTTTCAATTTCTAGTGAGAGCAGAGATAGACCATACGCAAGTCATACACTAGTGTTTTTTTTTTTAATTCAGGGATGAATTTTTTTAAAAGAAAAATGATATAACACCTCAGATTTTTATTTTTAATATATTTAAATTTTTATAATTTAATAAAAATTTAATGAATTTATTTATAATATTTTTTTAGATATTTCATAAGTATTCCTAATATAATAGATCAAGACTAATTTTGTTCGCGTTGAACCTACTTAAAAGATAAAAATATCGTACCACTCATACCAAATACTCATTGATATTTATTTATAGTATTTAATAAATTATTATTATTATTATTATTATTATTATTATTATTATTATACATGATTTAAATCTAATCGATGATTATTATTTAAGCCTAGGACTTGATAACATTAATCTGTTTTTTCTTAAATAAAAATGTAATTTTATAAGATTTTTCATAAAAATGTAAATTTAATTATGTATTTTAATATATATTATAGTATAAAAAATTATTTTTATTATTTTATATTTATAATTGTATCAAACCAAGCATATAAATAATTGATTTTCCATAGGAACAAAATAACAACTAAATAAATTGATATAAATCGAATGTTTTTTTTACCCTATTTAAAAATAAAATAAAAAATTATATAAATATAAAATAAAAATAAAATAAATATAAATAAATAAAATATAAAAATAAAGTATAATTTTTTTTTTAATTTAATAAAGGCAACGTGAACATAAATAATTTGAAAATTAATAAGGAGAGTTTTATGTAAGGAAAGGTTATGTCTATTTTAGTAATTGAACACCGCTTCGGCAAAATTACTGTTGTCTCCAGGAGTAGCACACGTCTGCTTCAAGTAAATCTCTAGCAGAGCAGAGACATAAATCAACTTCAAAGTCATCATTGATCAACTGTTTCTCGCAGATCTTTAGAGTTTGGACCCAACACAACACCTCTTCTTTAGGTGAGTCTCCCTTTCTTTGGCACACAGATACTCTAATTTTTCTATATTTTCTCCTATTCTTTTGCCTGTCTTTCTCTTTGTTTTAGATTGCCATTGCTGCATTCATTATCTTGCTTGGATTTTTTTTTTTTTTAAATTGTGGGCCACTGACGTTTGTTGAAAAGAGAAAGCTTCCTTGATCTCATGATCTTCGATTTCTCCAAACAATAAGATAAATCTGAATGCTAATTTTCTGTTTATCGGTGAAAAATCTTGATGGGTATGGCCAGATTCGATGGTTCAGTGTTGTTCTAATTGGTGGGTTTGCTTAGTGTGGTTTACTGGTTTCAGTTGGGATTTATTAAATTCAATGTTGCATGTGTGGATTCTGATTAGTAAGAACAGATGATGGCTTAGATCAGTGAGATTTATGATGTATGCTTGATCAAGAATCTGGGAACTTAAATTGTTGTTTAATAGTTTTTATTCTATATATATATATATATATATATATATATATATATATATATATATATATATAATGGAATGGTTAACTTTGAGCGTGTGTTATTGTTGGATGTTTCCAGCTGACGGATACTTCATCGTAGCTCTTTGAAATGTCAATTTTCTTCAGTGTAGATTTAATTTGTTTTGGGTACTTGATTTAACTGAAGATGCAAACCCAATTAGATTGGAATTAAATCTTAGTTGAACTTAGCTGAGTTGAGTAAGGACAAGCAAAGCTGCAAATTAATTCCGGTTCTAGTATGTCAACATGATGAAGTCATTTTTTTCATAAATTTCAAATTTTCAATCTTCATGCTGGTTCATTGCTTTTGAGCTTTTTAACATTGTAACTTGTAATTGTGATATTTGGTTAAAAGTACCACTTTTAATATGCTCTATTTGTGGCCTTTTAAGAACATGAATAGTTGAATACGCAAAGACAGAATCATTTAGCTTGTCTGCATCATCATTAGGGGTTGTTGTTACCATACCCTTGTACCCTTGCTAGGATGAGGGGTTATCCTCTTGCAACATCCCCAATTTTGCCATTATTCGGTTCTTCATTTTTAGGCTGCAATTTTCGTATTAAGGCGCTGAACCTTGTTAGCTATAGAAGAACAAATTGAGCACAGTTCTTTTCTTCACTTTATTGGAGCAAAAAAAATCATGTGGCAAGGGTTGGGTTTTGTTGGGTGTTGAGTTTCCTTAATTTTATCTGAGGTGGAATTTTAGATGCTATGTGTTGAAAGAGTTGATCCAGGGGATGCCATTTTTCTGGGTAACTTACATTTGTGCCTGGGCTGTCCTGAAATTGAAGTTTTCCCTGAAAGTGTGCAGTTTTTATTGCTGATATTGTTCATTTGATTGGGTCCTTGCTCAAGCCACTTTATTGTGTTACTGGAAGAGCTATTTTGTTTTCATACTATCCAATACTAACCGATACTTTATATTTCATGTTCCATTAGAAATTACTGGAAGAATGGATGCCACCAGAGGTCAGAATGGAATTCAACTCCTGCTAGCTGCAGAACAGGAAGCTCAGCACATTGTCAATGCTGCCAGAAATGGTGAGTATTTTCCATTTTTACTGATAATCAAAACATTTATCATTCTGTTTAAATCATTTGTCGTCCCTTTGCTTCCAAAACTCCCAATTTTTGTTGTTTCTTCTGAGATAATGAAGGCATTTATTAGTTTATTAAACTATGTTATGTTTATTTATTCTCAATAAACCTGACTTGTTACAAAGTTGCTGACTTTAAGGTTACCTAATTCTTAGCCTTGAATTCTTCGAAAGAATTTACTGTACAACAGTATGTTGTTGTGCATGTTCATATCTGGCCACAGGGAATTATAAAGCTGAAAGAATACGCTGGGTATTTGGTAGCCGGGAATGATCAGCTTTCTATTACTTAGTTGTTGCCATCTACATTTTATGAATCATAAAACCTGCTGTACACTGAGCAAAAATATCAACTCTATATATATACAGCATGCAAAACATGGCTTGAAGGAAAAATTTTAGTTTTGAAACAACTAGCAAGCACTAAACAACTATCTGTTTTAAGTTTTAAAAGATATATGCTCCCCTAATTTTTTGGTCATAAAAAAAAATGATGGTAGTAGTAGTCACATTGATGTAGATCTTGATGTTAACTTGCTTCTGTATCTTTTTCCATTCAGCAAAAATTGCTAGATTGAAACAAGCCAAGGAAGGGGCTGAAAAGGATATTACTGAATTTCGTGCTCATGTGGAAGCGGAATTTCAGAGGAAAGTTGCGGAGGTGAGAATGCTGAAAGAAAGCCTCGATATTATATTGTTTTTGTGGCTTTTCAAAAGACAAAAGGAGGGGGTGAGGGTGGAGGGGGGTTTCTGCTAACTTCAGTTTCATGGTGATTTGCAACATAATTTCATGAAAATGGGAAAACTTAAAGTTATGTTGTGGTCTGATGAGTTATGGTCATACTGATGATTATTTTCCATCTGAAGGCCTTAGTTTTTTCTTTTTTCCTTCTCGATTGTCATTCCAGTTAATTCTGAAAGTTTTACCAAATTTAGTTGCCATAACTACTCTCTCCATCAACTCTCCGAACACACACACAGACACACATAGAGAGGCCCTTAGAACCCCTAACCATTATCAGATATGGATTGCTAATCCCTTTAGTGATTTAACAGCTATTCTCATTCAAATGCGTCCAGTGAGTTTTCTGCAATCTAATATTTTAGAGCTGCATTTTGAGATAGAGAGAGAGAGAGAGAGAGAGAGAGAGAGAGAGAGAGAGAGAGGAGGCTTTCATTATTAGATTGACAGCATATGGCAAATTTGGACCATATGATTGCTAATTGATCCGCATTGCGATATTATTACTCAAAGGCTCACATGAACCTACCCATTAAACAGAGTAGCGGGGATTCTGGTGCTAATGTGAAGCGGCTTGAGCAAGAAACGGAGGCAAAGATTCATCACCTCAAGATAGAGGCAGCAAGAATATCCCATGATGTGGTACATATGCTTCTGAAGCATGTGACAACAGTGAAGAACTAGGACGACCTTGCCAGCCTGAAAGGGTAAACGCATTTAACTGCTGTCTTTCTGCATGTAACGTTTTGATTTGAATATTGGCGTTCTGGCTTGGTCAGAGTGCATGTATTTCAGCTTTCTCTAATAGTATTTATAATTTGTATTGTTTGATTATGTTCCTCTATGAAATAAATTTTCCCTAACATTTACTATCCATCTTCGAAACTCAGGCTCCTTTGAAGTTAATGTGATTTGTTATCTTGCGTAGCATCATCTTATTTCTCTAAAATTACCCTTGTTTTTATAGGTTTCTAAAATCTGTTTAATGCTATTGTTTTCTACAACAGTTGAGGGATGGTGAAAAGTTGCATAATTGTATAATTTATACCGAAAATTATACTTCATTAGTGGACAATTGCCATAGTTGGTGTAGAGACTAGGGGTGAGTATTCGGTTCGAACCAAACCGAATCGAATTAAATCATGAAAACCGAATCATATATTTTAGAAACCGAACTAAATCGAAATGGATGAAAAGTCAAATCGAATCGAACCGCTCTATTTCGGTTCGGATCGGTTCAAATCAATCAGTTTTGATTTTTGATTGATTTTTTAATTTAGACTTGATTTTCAAATTATTTGATATAATTTGGGCTTTGGTTTGACCATAATAACCATTAATTAATGAAATTAAACAATTTATATACATATAATTAAATATAATTCATAAATTCTCCATAAAAATAAATCAATTCAAAAATTGATTCGGTTTGATTTGGTTCAATTTGAATATATAAACTTATTATTTAGTTCGGTTCGGTTTAACAGATTTTTTTTCTTTAAAACCAAACCGAACTAAAATAACCGAAATTTTTATAATATAAACCTAATTGAACTGATTGAATTTTAAAACCGAATCGATTGAATCAAATTGATTTAGTTCGGTTTGTTTTTTCGGTTTAAATCAAAATTTGCTCACCCCTAGTAGAAACTATGGCAGGTGAGTGGGGACTAACCTGGATTTGCAAGAGTGGCATTAGAGTGTTTGACTTAATTTATAGAAATTAATTAAATTTGAGCGTATAGGTATTTAAAATTTTAAGCAATTACATGTTTGTTAAAGTGTTTATAAGTGGTTAATAAGTAGTTGACATGTTTGGTAAAAAATAACTTATTAATACATTTATTATTAAAATGAATGAAAAAGTTACAAAATTATTTTCTCAAATAATAAATTATATAAACTAAATATTTTATTATAATATTATTAAAATATATTTTAATCATATTACAATGTAATTTAATTTTAAATTAAATAAACTAATTTTGTAGACATATTTTACTAAAAAAAATAAAAAAAAATTATTTTTTAAATTCATTAAAATTAATGTAAATAATTTATTTAAATTATTAAAAAAATAAATAAGGTGAATATGAGAATAAATAAAATAAGTATATATAATGGAATGGTACAATTAAATTAGAGTAATACAATAAATTATTTGATCAAATTAATTTATAAGCATAAGTAGTTTTTTTTTTTTATTATTTATAAGCTCTAAAAACATCTTAAATAAATATATCAGTTTAAAATTATGGCTTATAAGTTGATTTGTTAAGGTAAACACCCTCTCAAGTCACCATAAAAGCTATACAGTTTTTGTTTACGTTTGTTGTGCCTTCATCAAATCCATATAATTTGGCACAATATTGATATTTAGGAAAGATGAGGAAAATGAAATTTTCACATGTAAGCATGATTGAGAGGTTTCTTTGATCCATTTTCGTGCTGCATTGAGTTGTTTCTGGTGCTTCTTTCGAAACAACTCTTATGCAGTCTTGGCCACCACCTCTCTGAACCCCAATTCCACAACTGCAAACGCAAACAAATATGGTGAAATCAACTGCTCCATGACAAGCTCCTCCGTGACCTTGTTGATTTCATACAATGCACAAGAACTCAAGATAAGCCTCTTTAAGAAGCTGCTAATCCCACGGGTAAAATTATAAAAGAGAAAATTTTACTCAAAATTATTCAAACCCTAGTGTTAGGCTCCGTTTATTTTGTAGAAAATCACATATGAAAAATTATTTTTTAAGAAAATATATTTTGTAAAAATATTTTTTATTATTTAATATAATATTAAATTAATAATATATTTTTATATCATCCTATATAAATATTTTTATCACTTCAATAAAATCATTAAAGTCTAAAAATATTTTTCCTAGAAAGTGTCTGGACTAACAATGTTCAACTGAAATCTAGGCCCATTTACACTTATGTTGCAGATTTGAATTTAAAATTTAGATTTTAAATGTTTAGTTTAAAATTTAGAATTTAAAATTCATAAATTTAAAATTTTTTTGTTTGATTAATAAAAAAGAATTTCAATGTAAATGTTTAGAAGTTGTGATATTATATAGAATTGATACATTTGATTCTAACAGAAATCCCTTAATCCAAACATAGCATTACTGAACATCACTGATACTTTGGACCTTTTTTTTTTCTTAATTTTTTTAATTTGTTTGGATGGAGGAATGAGATTGGGCCTTTCTGATCATGAAATAATTGCCTGGTCAATGCCATCCATCAAGCTGAGATCAAGAAAAGGGTTTCCAATTTCTTGTCTCACCCAACCTAACATTTAGAAAGAATTATTCAAGGGTGTGATTCATGGAAAATCATCTTGACAGCACTGATATTTATTATTACCAATGCTATGCTTTGAACACATCAATTGTTATAAAATTGATATTACTTTAAACAGTGAAAGAATTGATGTAAAATTGGAAAACCCAAATCATGGAAGACCCAAATCAAAGTAGCATAGGATCCCAATGATACAAGATCTCAAGGGGTTGAGAGAGTAGGGTAGATGTGACATGATATAGGGAGTTGGATTATTAAGAGAGAAATGATATCAATTCAAAGTTAGAGAGGATTGTGACAAAACCAACAACATGAAGAAAGGAGCCAGCCAGGGGAAACTTGCTCATCTTCAATGTGGCTTGTTTTGCTGTCCCCTGCAAATATCCAGTTAATTTATTACAAACCCATTGCTCACCAAATGCCAAAACACACTTATTTGCACTCCTCACTCTTGCATCTACAACTCTACCCTTTTTTTATTATCATTTTTTTTAAATAAATTTAAAAAATAAGATAGGTTTTTATTTATTGTCAAGCAAAAAGAAAGAGAATATAGTCCTAAGAGATTGGTTCAATTAGTAAAAGGAGATTCTTTCAGTTCAAGAAGTTTCAGGTTTGAATCTTGTAAATTAGCCTTTTGGTAATGTGATATATCATTGTCTATTTAGGAAGTATTCTGTGCTTTGTTCTCAACAAAGTGTGATTGGATCCTTCTAGATGCGTGTGAAGGTGAAATGCCTAATGTTACTTATTAGGTTAGGTGTGTGATCAGCCTATCTGTATACCTATTTTTCCTGAATGAAATAAAAAATATACATATAATACAATTGACTCCCGTTAAAGACTTAAACTAATGTCTCACAGTTTTACAAACGATTTAGTGTTATTAAGTTAAAATTTATTGATAAAATATACATGTATTTAATCAATTTAGTCATTAAATTAGTAATTTAATAAGCATCGACTAACTTTGTGTCAGCGGCCACTGTATTACAAAGGATGCAAGCGTTATCCAAAATAATTGGGCGTAAAGCATCTGTAGGTGACTTTTTAAGTCCGTCGTCAAATCTCATGGCTCAACCCTGGACAAGCGGTGGAAACTGCCACGCTGGCGTATAGTAGGGGCAGAGGAAATTTTCAGTGGAGCGGTGAAATGCGTAGAGATCGAAAAGAATGAAATCTCTCTCTTAAAATATAAAAGATTCAGATCTTATTTTCTAAAATATCAAAACATAACCCATGTAGTTTAGTTTTTAAAAATTTCTTGTTCATATTTAGTTCACTATAAATTAAGATATAAAATATATAATGAGACTCGCCTATTAAATATATGAATTTTATATACTTATATCTTAAATTTACGATGAATCATATTATAAAAAGAGAAAGAAGGAAAAGAAAGTGTGAACATAGGGATGACCCTGAAGACAATAAGGAATGATTAATGGAATGACATGGTGTTTGTTACCTGTGATTAAGGATAAAATCATTCCAACACAAGTCAAAGTCAAGTGGAGCTCAATATGATTATGATGGTCACCGTGATTAGTGGAGCAAGTGCTTCAAAATTATTCTTTAATCCCATGGATTATCACAAGAAAAGGAAACCTATATCATATTAATCTTAAGTAATTAATACCCATGAGAAAGCTAATGAAAGTGAAAACTAACAACTCCATAAACACACAACCATTAAAGGATAATGAAAGAGACTCATTAAATCATACCATAATAGAATTTACTAATCTTGGATGAATCAAGATTAAATCACATTTTTTTAATAAACAACGTTATCATTACTAACATTATAGCTATTTGGGTAAGTTGGAAAATTCGATTGTTTTACTTATTTATTTTTTGTTATAAAAAAGTTTAGATGAGGAGATGTTCTTCCAGTTCAATGATAAGTTATACCATCAACCTTGTTGAGAGATTAGAGATCGTTCACCAAAAGAGATTATCAGTAAGATTCGAATTCTCAGTGTTGATTCAGTTTTATTAACTGAATTGACTTTAATTGGCTTAAGAAATTTAATTGTTACTAAAAAACATTAGAATTATTAACTTTTTTTTTTGAAATAAAAAAAAAAAGAAAACGCTCTTTAGGTGTAACAATCATTGCCCTCTAGGCTTAGTATCCGTGGTTAAACAATTTTATAGTGATTTAACCCATTCCATAAAGGGATCTACCACAAATGTACAATGGGTCTCAAAAAGTCGTATGTATGGACTATCCACAGTTAATTCACCCATCCCATCAAGTGGATCTCAAGGGTGAGGAGTTGAACTGAGATCGAACATCTCCAACTTCAAAAATTTACCACTAAGTCACAATGCTTAGTTGTTATAATTACGAACATTAGGAGATTGAAATACAATCAATTAATGAATTACTAATCTAATGACATCGAGTGTGAAAATTATGATTTTGACATCAAATTTACATCCATCTTTCTAATAAAAATAATAATATCAATAAAGATTCAACGCTCTAGTTTGATTTCGTGGAGGACATGATATAATTGACTTGTCAATCACTTATAATTACCAGAAATTATATGGGTGAGTGGATGAGAGGAGACATCAACTATTGTTCATTCCATCAATACAATGGCAATCTTAACATTCATTAATTTTACCCTATTTCAATGGCTTTCAAGGAGTTTTGACAATCTTTCACTTTTTGATATATAATATATATTTTCCCTATTCTACTTATTTTTTAGTTTCGGTTTGATTCTTTCGTTTCTTATTGGTTTGATTCGGATTCAATTATTAAAAAATTTTATACAATTTTTGTCGCAGAGAGCCAAATCAAAATTATCATTTGAATTATAAAATTAATTATTATTTAAAATATATAAAGAATTTATATTTTTTTCCTTCATATACCATTAAATCACTATAAAATAGGTCTAAATTATTTCTTAAATTCACTTAATTGTATTGTATTAACATAAAATAATTATTAATTAAAATCTTATAATTATTAATTAAAATCTTGATTTACACTAAGAATCAAATTCATAACAATTGAATTTAGACATTAACATTTATTTATAAATAATCTCAACTTTACCAACAGAATAAGATATTAATTATAATGAAACTATTTAAATTTATTAATATGTAATTATGAATACAAATAAAGAAAATGGGCAATTTTTTTACATAACTTATATTTTTTATTACTTAATTAATTATAATAAAATCAATTGGATATATATAATCATTAACTATAAATATGTTATATATTCTTGTTATTTCATAATTAATTAATTATTAACATTTTATAATATAATTAAAATATAAGCAATTAGTTTTGAATTTCATTTGATCAGAATATAATTTGATTAATTTAAACTTTAAAAAAATGAAAATTAAATAAAAATTAACAAAATTTTTTTACAATTCTATTCTTTTTTTAATTTCAATTTTGAATAATTCTAAAATATAACTTTGAGTATGGATGGCATCGGATATAGTATTTTTGGACATCTGATGGCCGATCCAATTAAATTTATTGAGATGAGTTCGAATAATGTATAATTGGATTTAGAATAGATCATTACCAACATTATAGTATTTGGGCAAGTTGAAAAATTCAGTTGTTTTATTTATTTATTTTTGTTATAGAAAAAATTCAAATACGGATATACACTTAAAAATCAAGGGATGTGATAACTGTTCCTCTGATTTTGTGCATTACCTTTTTTATTAAATTTTATCTTGGTTTATTTGTCAAATACACAATATTTACAAAAGTTCACAAATTTTGTTTTCTATCCTTCCAACAAATCCCGCTTGCTCAACAGAAATAATCTCTTTCACTCATATGATCAAAACGCTTATTCCATAATTGAGTCTGATTCACATTATTATTTTTGGACGCTACTGTAACTTCCTCTAAAATTATACTACACTAAAGAAAATACAATACTGAAACCAAATTGCTTTTCATGAGTACTATAAAACTTTTACACACTTTGAGAACTCCATTATCTGCATTTGCACGGTATTTGAATTCATGAAAGTCAAGTTTTTCAAGAGAAATCAGGTTCATTTTCGGTCCTGAAATATGCCAACACTCTCTAATTCTGTGAATGTAGTTGACAGGTTTAGTGATTCTGACGGTAATGACAATGCTAGAGAAATTTTATTGATAAATTCATATAATAATAAAAGTTTATAGATCGAACTCTCAATTTATAGAAGCGATAACTAAGTTTTACTAACTGAATCGACTCGACTTGAGAAATTTGATTGGTAGTAAAAGACATTATAATTACCAACATTAGGAGATGAATTACTAAACTAATGATATCAAGTGTGAAAATTATAATATTGACATCAAATTTACAGCCATCCTTCTAATAAAAATAATAATATTAATAAAGATTCAACGCTTTAATTTGATTTCATGGAGGACATATAATAATTGACATTGTCAACCATTTGTAATTACCAGAAATTATATGGGTGAGTGGATGTTCTTTCAATCAATTCAATTGCAATCTCAAACATTTATTAATTTTACCCTATTTTTATGCCTTTAAAGAGTTTTGACAATTTGGTAAATAATACATATTTTCCCCCTTCTATTATTTTTTAAAAATAGCTAATTTTTTTTTAATTTCAATTTAATTTGATTTTGATTCGGTTTGATATATATATATAAACTCAACTCAATTAAACCTTTATCCCAAAAATTTGGGATCGACTATATGGATTCACTTTCTCCACTCTAAACGATTTTGGGTTAAATCCTCAAAAATGTGTAATGCTTATATATATATATATATATATATATATATATATATATATATATATATATATATATATATATATATATATATAATTTAATTCAATTTTAATTTTAATAAAATTTAAAATTAAATCAAAATAATAATATAAATTTTTTTAAATTCAATTAAGAATAATTTTAAAATATAATCTGCTTAGAGATGGCAACAGTATGGTATTTTTAGATATTCAATCCAATTAAATGCTATTGAAAGGGATTCGAGCAGTGTGTAATTGGGTTTAAAATAAGTTTAAATTTAAAAAGTAATATCCATATTGGGTTTGAGTTTTATGTATTGTGAATTCTTTATTTGAATTCATTTATATAATTAATTCAATAATTAAATATAAAAATATATTTTTATAATAATATTCATATTATCTTACATATTATATTTTAAGTAAATAAAATTTAGATATTTTACGAAATTAGTAAATTTATAAAATAAAAAATTAATAAAAATAAATTTATATAAAATATTAAAAAATATATAATTAAACAAGTTTAAATATTATTCAAATAATAAATTTAAGATGATTTTAAATAATTTAAAATAAATTTTAACTAATTTAAAAAATATTTAAATATTAAAAATATGAATAATTTACCAATTGTCATCTTAATATTAAGAGTTTTAAAAGAATTAATAAATTCATAAAATATAAAAAATATTGAAAAAATGATTTTAAATAAAATATTAAAATTTATAAAATTAAATAAATTTGAATATTTTTTAAATAATAAATTTAAGATGAAATTTAAATAAATTAAAATAAATTTTAATGAAAATTAAATTAACATTAAAATATTAATTAAATTTAAATTTAACTATAATAATTAACTCCGCCTAAGTAGTTTGGCTTAGCCGGTCCCAAGCCCGGATAAAGGAGGAGGGTTGCGGTAGGTGACAACCAGCGTAAAAATTTCGTCACACCCTATGATATGGATTCAAATGATATAAACGTTGGGGCGTCCTCTACTAACGACGCGCTACATCGGAGCCCGGGTGTAGTGATAAATATGCAAGGGTGTAGGGCGTTCACCGAAAGCGACGCGCCATGCCGGCCCCCGAGTGTGGTGTTAAGTGAGCAAGGGTTCCCACATTATGGATGGGTGTGGGTAAAGAAGTTAGTTCATAGGACAGATAGTAGAACAAATAGTGGAACAGAACACAAGATAGACATAGAAAACAATAGAAGATATCATAGAAGGAGACCAATTAGGAAGGAGCAAGATAGGAGGAGGATTAGGGTTGGTACTTGGAATGTTGGATCACTTACAGGAAAATTAATGGAGCTTGTGGATACCTTGGAAAGGAGAAGGGTGAATATTGCTTGCATTCAGGAGACTAAATGGGTAGGAGAGAAAAGTAAGGAAGTGGGTAATTCAGGGTACAAGCTGTGGTTTACCGGAAAGGAGAGAAACAAGAACGGAGTGGGTATAATCATAGACAGAACATTGAAAGACGCAATAGTAGCTGTGAAAAGAGTAGGAGATAGAATTATACTAGTAAAGCTAGTACTAGAAGGAGAAACAATAAATATAGTTAGTGCTTATGCTCCACAAATAGGACTAGACAGTGAGAGTAAACAAAGGTTTTGGGAAGATATGGATGATTTAATGCAAAGCATACCGAATGAAGAGAATGTTTTCATTGGTGGAGATTTGAATGGACATGTAGGAAGTGATAGGCAAGGTTATGAGAATGTTCATGGAGGTTTTGGTTTTGGCAGTCGAAATGAGGAGGGAAAAAGCATCCTGGATTTTGCTATGGCATACGACCTAATACTAGCAAATACCTACTTTATAAAAAGAGAGTCACATTTAGTGACTTTCAAAAGTGGGCAACATAGAAGCCAAATCGACTTCCTCTTAACCAGGAAGACAAATAGAGCTCTATGCAAGGATTGCAAGGTCATTCCAGGAGAGGCTTTAACAAGTCAACATAGGTTGGTGGTCTTGGATGTCAAGTTTAGAAACAATTCAAGTAAGGTCAGAAGAAATAGTGTAGCTCGAACAAAGTGGTGGGAGTTCAAAGGAGTAAAGCAAGTGAAGTTAAAAAATGAGCTTCTCGAGTCCGAAGTATGGAAGCTAGATATGGAGGCCAATGATATGTGGATACTGATGGCATCAAAGATTAGAGAAGTAGCTAGAAAAGTACTTGGAGAGTCTAAAGGACATGGACCACCCTCAAAAGAGAGATGGTGGTGGAATGAGGAAGTACAAAAGGCAGTGAAGAGAAAAAGGGAATGGTATAAGAAATTACCTAAATGTGTGGTACAAACTGTTTTTTACTTCTTGAACCTATTCTGATATGAGCTTAAGGGAAAAAAAAAAAAAAGTAAAGTAGGTTTAATGGAGGAAACCAAGGCCTCAACGTCAAAAGAACGTTTAAGTTATTTCTGCCTGCCTTGGACTTGATTATTCATTCACTTAAATAGCAGTATAGCTAACAGAATAGCTATTTACATGGAAGTAAACTCTGCTAGTCAACAAAGAAAGAAAAGGGCAACTAATTAACAAATAAATCAAAACAAAAAATCAATTACTTAGACTTATTCAAAGAGTAGAAAGGGTCACGTGACATTCCCCTCCCCTTAAACAACTCTCTTGTCCACAAGAGAAGCATCTGGAAATTTCTGTTTAATCTTACTTAATTCCTCCCAAGTTGCCTCAGCTGGAGATAAATTGTGCCATCAATCAAGACTTCTCGCCTCCTTTTGGTTCTCATTGCCTAAAATAGCTTCAGTTATGGAATTAATTCACCACCATCATCCAAGAATGGCAACTGCCAGTATTGTGCTTTTAGTTCCAACATGCTTCTTGAGAAGAGATACATGAAACACAGTGGTGTACCTTGGTTCCGTCAGCTCCAATTTATAGGCAACAAAGACCAATTCTCAGAATACCTTGAAGGGCCCATAATACTTGGCCGCTAATTTGTAACTCTTTCTCAAAGCAAGAGTCCTCGCTTGTAAGGATGCAAATTGAGGAACACTAAATCACCCACAGAAATTCTCTCTCTTGGTGCTTTAAGTCATAGACTTGCTTCATTCGATTTTGGGCCCAGTATTTTTCCTTGAGTTCTTGAATCACAAAGATCACGGTCAACCAGCTCTTGTTCGATCGCCGCAACCTTAGCTGCTCTCGTAACATATGAAAGCAATACAGGTGGAGGTCTCCCATAAACTACCTCAAATGGAGTTTTTCTGGTGACAGAATGAACACTTGTATTATAATAATATTCCGCCCACGACAGCCACTTAGTCCATAATTTGGGTTTGGAACTTGTAAAACATCTGAGATACATCTCCAATGTTCGGTTTACCACCTCTGTCTGCCCATCGGTTTGTGGGTGATAAGCAGAACTGAAATTGAACCGAGTACCATTGAGCTCAAACAATTCCCTCCAAAATGAACTAGTAAAAGCTGGATCACGATCGCACACAATGGACAGTGGCATTCCATGGAACTTAAATATGTGATCAAAAAATACTTGAGCAATAGTCACAGCAGTATAAGGATGGGAAATGGGGACAAAATGGGCATATTTTGAAAGTCTATCCACGACCACAAATATGGTAGTCTTGCCACTGGAATTCGGTAGGCCATCAATAAAATCCATAGAAATTTCTTCCCAAATTCTGTTAGGAATTGGAAGTGGTTGTAGCAGCCCGGCCGGAAGAGTGTTTTCAACTTTGTGTCGCTGACAGACATCGCATTCCCTTATAAAGGTTCGCACTTTACTCTTAAGATTTGGTGAGTAAAAAGTGGACCTTATCCTCTGGAGGGTCTTGAAAAACCTTCATGAGTCTTGTTGTGGAATTGCTCAATAATATCGTGAATCAGAGCTGAATTTTTAGACAAATAAATCCTTCCTTTGAAAAATAAGATGCCATCTACATATTCCTGTGGTCCCAAAGCCTCTCCTTTTGGACTTGTCGCACCTTTGCTTTCATTGGAAGAGAATTAGTTTCTTCCTTAATTGAATCATTCAAAGGTGGAATTGGACAAGAGATTGCAAAAACTTGCCCGCCATTAGTCTCATATTCTCCCTTCTAGACAAAGCATCGAACAATGTTGTCTTTGCCTCCCTTGTATTGTATAATGAAATCAAACCCCATTAATTTATCAACCAATTCACTGGACAGCAGTGGTGATTTTGATTCCACAAGTGCTTCAAACTCGATGATCATCCAACAATAAATTTCTCGACCGAGGAGGTATGATCGCCATTTCTCGCACAGCTAAAACCAAAGCAACATTTCCTTCTCATAAGTAGATAGAAGGAGGTGCTTACCATGTAAAGCTTGACTGAAGAAAGCAATTGGGCGTTCCTGCATAAGTACTGCCCCTATGCCCGACCCCGAAGCATCGCATTCAATTATAAATGGCTTACTAAAATTCGGTAGAGCCAAAACTGGAGCACCAGTCATCACCACCTTTAATTTATTGAATGCATCTTCTGCCAGCGGTGACCACCGAAACCCATCTTTCTTCAACATGTTGGTTAAAGGACCAGCAATTTTCCCAAAATGTTGAATAAATTTCCTGTAATAACCACACAGCCCCAGAAATCCCCTCAAAGCTTTCAGTGATGAAGGCTTTGGCCAATTCTGAATAGCTTCTATCTTTGCTGGATCTACAGTAACTCCACCATTAGAAATCACATGACCAAGGTACTTAACTTCCCTTTGGCCGAACTGACACTTTTCAATTTTTACAAATAATTGATGAGATTGCAAAATTGAAAATACAATTCTTAAATGTTGAATATGGTCACTCCAAGTTTTACTGTAGATAAGTATGTCATCAAAGAACACAAGGACAAATTTCCTCAAATATTTTTGGAATACCTCATTCATCAAAGACTGAAACGTTGATGGAGCGTTGGTGAGGCCGAAGGGCATTACTAGAAACTCGTAATGTCCTTGATGAGTTCGGAAAGCTGTTTTTCCAATGTCTGGAGGGCTAACTCGAACTTGATAATAACCTGATCTGAGGTCCAATTTGGTGAAGAATTGAGCACCCTCAAGTTCATCCAGCAGCTCTTCAACAATAGGAATGGGAAATTTATCTTTGACTGTATTTTTGTTTAATTCCCGATAATCGACGCACATTCGCCAAGATCCATCTGCCTTCTTCACCAATAAAACAGGGGCAGAATATGGACTTTGGCTTGGCCGAATTATCCCAGCAGTAAATAACTCCTTCACAATCTTTTCAATCTCGGATTTTTGATAATGGGGTAAGTAAGGTCTTACCAAATCCTGCTCTGGGTCTTCATGGAATTTTATGGTCATGGCATTGTGGTGGCATCCCTTTGGTTTGGCCAAAACTCCTCTAAATTCTTCCAATGACCTTGTATTTCGGGATGCGCTTTGGGAACTCGTGAACAAGATTGTGTACTCCCCGTAATTTGCAATAGGAATCCCCGTTTTAGAAGCTTCACAAGCTGCTCCATGTGTTCAGCCGACACAATCTGGTTTTCTGGAATTTGAGAGCCCTGAAAAATTACATGCTTCCCATTCTGGAAAAATGCCATTAGAAGTTTCGAAAAATCCCAAATTATTGGACCGAGTGTTCGCAACCACGAGTCCCTAAAACTGATCATAGCCCTCATCGTAAAATGTACAAATCAACACCATCGTGCTTCCTTGAATGAGTATTTGTGTTTGTGTACATTTACAGGCTTATTAATTCCTCCCTGATGCTACTTGTACCTTCAATTTCTTTGCATTAGTCGGCTCAATCCTCTTTTTATAAACTTTCACTCACAAAATTATGAGTGCCGCCTAATCAACAAGAATGATTCCTTCAATTTCTCAACTGCTCCAGTAAGTCTCATTGTTTCTGGTCCTTCAAAACCAAAGAATCGCGTGTAAGGAGATGGTCGGTATCTCTTCTCAGAGGAAGAGAAACCAGCAATCGCGTAAGGAGATGGTCGTATCTCTTCCAGAGGATCGTGCTCCTCTATTTCCATGTCAAGATCATCATCGCTATCTTCAAGAACGACTTGAATAGAAAAAGCTTTTTACACCTATGTCCAGCCCAAATTTCTCATTGCATTTGAAACACGCACTCCAATCTCTTCCGCTCGTTGAGCTCATCCCAAGTCGTCTCTTGATGTTACCGAGTCACCGAGGAGAATTAGTTGGGCTTTGACGTGGTGCCCGATGCAGCGAGGGGCGGAGAATCCCTTCCTCGTAGCTGAATTTCTTGCTTCAAACACCGAGCAAGCGCAATGGCTTTCGATAAAGATTTTGGCCGATTGGCTTGAACGTCGTCAATCGCAGGGCCAACCCATCGATTTAAACAACTCACCGCCTAGCTCGTGATAGATCTCCCACCTTGGCTAGCGCTTTTCAACCGAACTCGACATTTATTGCACAAAGGTTCGCTGTAATTTCGCTAACTCACCAAAAAATCATAGTTGATTTGCGCTGCATCGTGAGTAAAATCCTCTTTAAATTCGTCCCAAGTAATAGAAGGATTTTCCTTCGCAAAGACTTGATACCACAATTGGGCGTCTCCAATCATGTGGAAGGAAGCTATTTCCACTCTATCCTCATCGGGGTTCGATGAAATTGGAAGAACTGTTTCGCCGACAAACCCAACTCGTGGCATCTTCTTTTCATCAAAGCGGGAAGTCCAATTTAACCATCTTTGGCGATAAGAGGAGGTAGCCCGAATCAAGTAGGGTCGTATCTCGATTCTCGAGTTGTCGATCCGAATCGATGCCCTTCCCTTGAGAAGATTGGGAAGTTAACCGATCCATTCGCACATCGCTGGGAAAAAGCTCTTCTAGACGCTTTCGCAATCCCTCCTCGCCCACCGTAAAGTGATCGACGCTTTGCTCTAATTGTTCCACTCTCTGGTCCATTCCCGAGCTCTGATACCACTTTGGTACAAACTGTTTTTTACTTCTTGAACCTATTCTGATATGAGCTTAAGGGAAAAAAAAAAAAAAAAAAAGTAAAGTAGGTTTAATGGAGGAAACCAAGGCCTCAACGTCAAAAGAACGTTTAAGTTATTTCTGCCTGCCTTGGACTTGATTATTCATTCACTTAAATAGCGGATAGCTAATGTAATAGCTATTTACATGGAAGTAAACTCTGCTAGTCAACAGCAGCAAAAAGGGCAACTAATTAACAAATAAATCAAAACAAAAAATCAATTACTTAGACTTATTCAAAGAGTAGAAAGGGTCACGTGACAATGTGATAATAATGAGGTATATGAACAGTACAAGATAGCAAAGAAAGAGGCAAAAAAGGCAGTTAGTCAAGCAAGAGCACAGGCCTTTGAAAAGTTATATGAGAAACTTGGAACTAAAGAAGGGGAGAAAGATATTTATAGATTAGCAAGGAGTAGAGAAAGGAAATGTCAAGATCTCAATCAAGTTAGGTGCATTAAGGATAAAGAAGGAAAAGTGTTAGTGAAAGATGAGGACATTAAAGAAAGATGGAGAAATTATTTTAAGGATCTCTTTAATAATAGTCAAAATGGAAATAGCGTGAATATAGATTATAGAACAATAGAAAAGAATGTAAATTATACTAGAAGGATTAGATCTTTAGAAGTAAAGGAAGCACTTAAGAGAATGAAAGTGGGTAAAGCCTATGGACCCGATGAAATACCAATTAAAGTATGGAAGTATTTGGGAGATATGGGAGTGGCATGGTTAACTAAATTATTTAATAAGATTCTAAACTCAAAGAAAATGCCTGATGAATGGAGGAAGAGTATTTTAGTACCTATTTTTAAAAATAAGGGAGACATACAGAGTTGCTCAAACTATAGGGGAATTAAACTCATGAGCCATACTATGAAGTTGTGGGAGAGAGTTGTGGAGCATCGACTACGTCATGATACTTCTATCTCTCTCAATCAATTTGGTTTCATGCCTGGTCGTTCAACTATGGAAGCGATCTTTCTCATTAGAAGCTTAATGGAGAAATATAGAGATGGGAAAAAAGATCTACACATGGTTTTTATTGATTTGGAGAAGACTTATGATAGTGTTCTAAAAGAGGTCTTATGGAATGTGTTAGAACAAAAGAGGGTATCTATTAGGTACATACAAGTATTGAAAGATATGTATGAAGGAGCAACTACTATTGTGCGACAAAGGAGGGGACACAAGAGATTTTCCGATCTCAATTGGATTACACCAAGGATCAGCCATAAGCCCTTACCTTTTCACATTAGTTTTATATGAACTGACGAAACATATACAAGAGAGTATTCCTTGGTGCATGATGTTTGCGGATGATATTGTTCTGATAGATGAGACACAAGAAGGAGTCAATAGGAAGCTAGAACTTTGGAGAAGTACTCTAGAGTCAAAGGGTTTTAAGTTAAGTAGAACGAAGACAGAATACATGCATTGCAAGTTCAAGAAGGCCAAACCGTGATAGGGAAGGAGTTAGTTTGAATGGAGTGGTACTGTCCCAAAGTAATCACTTTAAATATCTAGGCTCACTGCTCAAGTAGATGGGGATGTGAGGAGGATGTTAGTCATAGGATTAAAGCCGATGGTTGAAGTGGAGACGTACACGGGAGTTTTATGTGATCGTAAGATTCCCAATAAATTAAAAGGAAAATTTTACCGTACAGCCATACGACCGGCTGTAACACCCCAAAATTTTAAATTTTATGAGCATTTTTGGTATTTTAATTTTATTTAAATTTTAGGAATTTTTTGAGATTTTTGATTTTAAAATCGGGTTCGATTTTCCGAAAATATAAACTTTGATGAATTTTAAAAATTAATTTAAAGACCACGTGGCAAAACTAAAAATATATTTGGAGTCTACGTATTTTTCTGAGTTTTCTGGAATTTTTCAGAATTTTTGGACCTCATTTTCGGTCCCGAGGCAGAGTAAAAATTCAAAATTTTGTATTCTGAATCGAATCGGTCGAATCGAACCGGACCGGATCGGACCGGTCGAATCGGACCGGTCTTCTTCTCTTTTTCTCCTCCCTCCCGCGCGCGTCAGCCCTCCCCTCTTCTCTCTCTCTTTTCTCTCTCCTCCCTCCTCCCCTTGCCGCGCCACCGCCTCCCCTGCGTCCCCACCTCGCCCGCGCCCCACCTCAGCCTTCCCCCACGGCCGGCCGCCAGAACGCCGAAACGGCCTTAGAACGGACGCCGTAGCGGACTTTGTGTCCAAGTGCTTGACTTGTCGAAGGTGAAGTTTGAACACGAGACCGCCGTGAAGCCGCAAGAGCTCCTATCCCGTAATGGAAGTGGGAAATGATCACTATGGATTTTGTGGATCGGGTTGCCTCGCATCACGCGAGGATGTGATTCGATATGGGTAATTGTAGATCGCTTGACCAAATCACCACTTCTTACCCGTGAAGACTACATATTCGTGGCACAAGATGCCCTCTACATTCGAGAAATAGTCGATTGCATGGAGTTCCGCCCATAATATCCGATGAGGGCACCGCTCACTTCTCGGTTTTGGAGAAAATTGCAGGAGGCACTTGGCACACAATTGAATTTCAGTACGGCTTTCCACCCTCGCATGCATTTGACAAATTGAAAGGACAATCCAAACACTGGAAGACATGCTTCGCATGAGTGTCTTGGATTTTGGAGGTCAATGGGATGAGCAGCTAGCTTTGGTGGAGTTTGCCTACAACAATAGTTATCACTCCAGCATAGGGATGGCACCCTATGAGGCATTATATGGAAGAAAGTGTAGGTCTCCTCTGTGTTGGACAGAAATGGGGGAAGCGAAGGTGCATGATGTAGACCTAGTGCAGTACACTTCAGAGGTAGTTCCTTTAATCAGGGAACGACTGAGGACAGCTTTCAGTAGACAGAAGAGTTATGCAGACCCCAGACGGAGGGATGTGGAGTTTGCAGTGGGCGACTATGTATTCCTAAAGGTTTCTCCAATGAAGGGAGTCATGAGATTTGGAAAGAAGGGCAAGTTGGCACCTCGGTATATTGGACCTTTTGAGGTTACTGATAGAGTTGGAGCAGTTGCCTACCGGTTGGAGCTACCACCCAACCTCTCTCACGTTCATCCCGTGTTTCACATCTCCATGCTCAGGAAATACATTCCCGATCCTTCTCATGTACTGCAGCCGGATGTGATAGAGCTAAAAGAGAACTTGACATTTGAGGAGCAGCCTGTAGCCATAGTGGACTACCAAGTGAGACAGCTGAGATCCAAACAGATCCCTATGGTTAAGGTTTTGTGGAGGAGTCAGTCAGTGGAAGAGTGCACCTGGGAGTCAGAACGGGACATGCGTAGCAAGTACCCTTATCTGTTCAATGTATAATCATGTGCTTTATTCTGCCTTGTGTAAAATTCGAGGACGAATTTTCTGCAAGGGGGAAAGAATGTAACACCCCAAAATTTTAAATTTTATGAGCATTTTTAGTATTTTAATTTTATTTAAATTTTAGGAATTTTTTTGAGATTTTTCGGATTTTAAAAATCGGGTTCGATTTTCCGAAAATATAAACTTTGATGAATTTTAAAAATTAATTTAAAGACCACGTGGTAAAACTAAAAATATATTTGGAGTCTACGATTTTTCTCGAAGTTTTCTCGAATTTTTCGAATTTTTGGACCTCGCTGGTCCCGAGGCAGAGTAAAAATTCAAAATTTTGTATTCAATCGAACCCCGAATCGAATCGGACGGATAGGACCGATCGAATCGGACCGGTCTTCTCTTCTCTTTTCTCCTCCCTCCCGCGCTCGACCCTCCCCTCTTCTCTCTCTCTTTCTCTCCTCCTCCTCCCCTTGCTGCGCGCCGCCTCCCCACGCCCCCACCTCGCGGCGCCCACCTCGCCTTCCCCACGGCCGCCGCCTCTGAACGCGGAAATGGCCTTGAAAGGACGCAGCGCCAGCTGATCGTCGGACTTCCCACCAAAATCCGCCGATCCGGCCACCAATTGACCGGTCTTGTGTCTAAAATCATCTACTCGGCGAGAGCTTTCCATAGACACCAAGAACGCCAAATCCATCGAGCGGTTTGTCCGATTTTTGCTCGGGAAGATTTTAGCCCATTTCGACTTTTGGGCTAGATTTCAAAACCGTGAATCCCTCGAGAAAACCGAGGCTACCAGCTTCCACTCGCCGAGAGCTTCATGAGACATAAATTTCAAATTTTTCGACACCGCTTTTGGTGGGTCCCACGGAACTTCGCAGTTGTTTTTCCGAGCATTTAATGAGCTTAGAAAATTCGGAAAATTTATGTACTAACCCCGTGTTATGGGCTTTGTGTAGGTATCCTCGATTCATGAAATTCGGCTACATGCATCTGCTACGGGAAAAGTCTCCGAATTGGACCGAGGTTTTGGCTAGCCCCTATTGTCGACGCCCCGAGCGCTGCCTCAAGTCGGAATCGGCAAAGGTAAACCCAAACCTTGTTTTTACGTAATTTTCTAGTGCTTAAATAGGATTAAAAATCCGTAAAATATTCGTGGTAGCTTAGAAAATTATGATTCTTTTTGCAATAGCTTAGTAATATTGCTAAGGACTGCGGGGCAAAGTTTTAGAATTTTTAGAGCTTATTTGGGCAGTTTTTGCAAAAATTGTCAATTATAAGGACTAAATTGAAATATTACATACTGTGATGGATGATTGATTTGATAGGCCCAGGAGGGGCTGTGTGATATGATTGAGTTGTGGATATATGGATTGTGAGTATAGAAGTGTGTTTTGAACCCTTTTGCAGGTTGGGTAGGTCCTAGGTATAGGGGAGACTCTGCCGGATTTTCGGCATGACTTATGACGTATTGGTCTTTTTCTTTGTTTGTATTGAGTCAGATTGTATTAAATAATTGTAATATAATTGTCAGGTGAGCCGGGACAACCTTCTTCCTCCGCCCAGCCGCCACAGTGATTGTCGTCAAGTCTGTGAGTAAAATATTAATTTTAATTGTAATTTCGATATTATTATATGTTCAGCATGCCCATGCATCACTTATATGCATATAATTATGTAGTTAAACTCTAGGCACGATTTATGTTGCATTGATAATCATAAAGTGCCATGAATGTTGTTGCGGTAATTTGGAGCAAGCAGCGTGCGTTGGCGTGCGTGTGATGTGGTGTGGACTATGGATAGGACAGTAGTCACGCTTGAGTTCTTCACTGACCCGATCCTTCGAGGGGTAGTCACGGCTTGAGTTCTTCATTGACCCGATCCTTCGAGGGGTAGTCACGCTTGAGTTCTTCACTGACCCTCGATTTGGTTATTAAGTGGAAGTCCGAGCCGAGTTCTTCACGCACTGTGTTGGATTTAAGAGAGTCAGATAGGGATCACTCCCATATATTATGATTGATGCTACAGGTGCGTGAGTGCTCCAAATTACCTTTTGATGCTATGATGTGAATTTATTGTCGATGTTGCATTTCATTCCACAAAGTTGCATTAGTTTTAGATAGTTATAGAGATTATGGTTAAAATTGATATTTTACTCTCTGAGTCGAACGCTCACTCCTGTTCAAAAATTTTTACAGGCCACAGGAGGATATTTTTTGAGGTTAACCTGCTTTCTCCCTCGCAGGTCAATTATTACTGTTATATAAACTTGTTAAATCTTAGAATTTCCGCATGTGTTAGAAATGTTTATTTGATTTGGGTCTGTAAACTAAATTATTATTTTGGGACCTGTAAACTTAATATGATATGCATGTTTGATGGATTGGATGAGGGAGCTCAGCTCCCATTTATTTTTATGAGGATATGAGTATGTGGAGGGTGAGCTGAGCTCCCCAATTGAGTATTTATTATGTTTACAGGTCGGGTGAGTCGAAAACTCCCCGTTGGGAAGTCCATTTTATGGCCGGACTCTGTCCGTTTGTTTTCTTGAATTTGGGCCCAAATGGGCCTTAGAGTTGGGTAAAGGAACAGTTAGGCTTACTACGGGCCTCGGGGGCTTTAGGCTGGCCCAGGCCCTAGTGCCGGTCCGGCCCATAGGTTGGGTCGTGACACCGGCAATGTTATATGGTAGTGAGTGTTGGGCACTGAAAGAGTCGTATGCATCTAAGATAAGAGTTGCAGAGATGAGAATGTTAAGGTGGATGAGTGGCCATACTAGACTAGATAAAGTCCGTAATGAAAGTATTAGAGAAAAGGTAGGAGTGGTGCCAATTGAAGATAAGTTGAGAGAAGGGAGATTGAGGTGGTTTGGTCATGTGAAGCGTAGACATACGGAGGCTCCAGTTAGACAAGTAGAGCACATTAGGTTAGAGGATAGAAAGAAAAAAAGGGGTAGACCTAAATTGACTTGGAGGAGAGTAGTACAACATGACTTAGAAGCATTACACATTTCTGAGGATTTAACCCAAAATCGTTTAAAGTGGAAAAAGCGAATTCATATAGCCGACCCCAATTTTTTGGGATAAAGGCTTAGTTGAGTTGAGTTGAGTTGTTTTAACTAGAATAATTGTTACGAGTATTTTATTGGCTGCTATTTTAATATTAAGAGTTTTCAAAATAAAAATTATAATAAATTGAAAATTGATATATTAATAAATTTAATAATTATTAAATTAAATATTTATTTTTAAATTTATTATAAATTTATATATTTTTTAATTTAATGATAATAAACTCATTTCATATATTGAGCTCTGTATAGAGAAACTCAAATGAAGAACAGTGCGCCTCAAATTTTTTGCCGACGGGGTGGCGCTGGGCCCCACGCGTAACGACAAGGGCGGGAAGATAGAATCATAGAAATTTATACTCTTTCCTCTTTTTGCTTCCACAATTTGACCGTTGATCACGGACAAACAGCGGAAAACGTATCTTTCCCATTGGATCTCTAATCGGCAATGACCTGACACTGCAAAGACAACTATCGGTGACCAATTGGTCGTCGCCACTTAAAAAAAAAAAAATTAAACAACCATAGATAAGAAAATAATTTAAAATTAAATTTAATAAATTTTAATTATAAAAATATTAAAATAATAAAATAATTTTTAATAATATTTGAAATATGACAAAAAATATCTCTTAATAAAATTATAAAATATATTAACCCATGTAAATCAGCCGTAAATGATATATAGAATATTATAAATATAAAAATATTATAAATTTTATTTTCAAGAGAAAAATATTAATTGTAGGTTGAATTGGTGTATATCCATTGTATATGCAGACGGGAGAGAGGGAGAGGGAGAGAGAGTTGAAAATGGTCTTGTGGTTTTAAAAGCTATAGCCAGACATGCTCTGCAACAGATGTGTTCTTGCCTCCTATGCAGTCCTTTACCTCTCTCTCTCTGATCTTTTAGCTTCCTTTGTTTTTTGGCGATAGCTAGCAGCTAGCTTGGCTACCCACCCACTCCCTTGCTTGGTTTAATCTTTTTATGCCATATCATTTTGCTATAGGTACCTTTATCGTGCTCTGTCAAAAGATTACACAAGCTCAGAGAGATAAGAGGGAGAAGGAAGGAGATTAGGCAAAAGGGTTTTTCAAGAGAGGGTAGGTACCTTTATCGTGCTCTGTCAAAAGATTACACAAGCTCAGAGAGATAAGAGGGAGAAGGAAGGAGATTGGGCAAAAGGGTTTTTCAAGAGAGGGTTTGGGGCTTATCTTTTCTTTCTTTTTCTTCTTTTCTTGTAAAGAGTGATTGGTTATACAGGCTCCAACTGAAGTGACAGCGAGCGTTTGGGAACCCAAAGGATATATTTTTTAGCAGAGCAAATAAAAAAAAAAGGGTTATTTATCTCACATGTATTTGGATGATGAAATTTTCAGTATGATGAAGATTGTCAAAAAAACTGGAGGGAAGTGATTAATCATCTGAATTCAGGAAGGGTCTCTGCATATATTCAAACAGAAGAGGAAAAATATTTGGCAAGAATCTCAGTCTCTCAGGCGTTATTTTCAAGGTAAACAGAAAGAGGAGAGAAAATTTTTTATCTCAATATTAATTCAAGAGATTAACTTGCCATCAAAACAAGAAATCAACCATACAGCTCCATCAAGAATTAGCATGCAAAGAATCTAATTCTCAAGTTAGATTCTTTTGCAACCCACAAACTTATAACGGTTTTGTTTCTGCTAAGGTGAAAATGGCTACCAATCATTCATTAGAAATGCAAGAACCAAGCATCGACACCGACAAGCTCAGCTACGAAATCTTCTCAATTCTTGAAAGCAAGTTTCTGTTTGGTTACGACGATCACAAGCTCTGGATTCCCAAGCAGATATCTCCGGCACCCACAGAGCCAAAACCAGAGTCTTTTATATCCCCACCAGTTGCCGATGCCAATGGCGTCTCTGCAATTAAGAACCAGCGAGGAAAAATCTGCATACTCTCCATCGACGGCGGAGGCATGAGAGGGATTCTTTCTGGGAAAGCATTGGCCTATCTCGAGCACGCGCTCAAAATCAAATCAGGCAATCCTGAAGCCAGAATCGCAGATTATTTCGACGTCGCGGCGGGGACGGGCATCGGCGGCATCTTTACGGCCATGCTTTTTGGCAGTAAAGATCATAACCATGCGATTATGAAGGCAGATGACACTTGGAGGTTTTTGGCCGATCATGGCGGGAAAATTTACCGTTCCGGTAATGGCAATGGAGGAGGTGTTGGAAATGGTTGTGGTAGCGGCGGCGGCGTTCTTAAGCGGCTATTCAAAGGCGGTTCTGGAACGACTGCCACCACAGGCTGTCTAGAGAAAGCCATGAAAGAGATGTTCACTGAGAAAGGTCAAAGCTTAACTCTTAAAGATACATTAAAACCTGTTCTGATCCCATGCTACGATCTTTCAAGCATGGCGCCGTTTCTGTTCTCAAGAGCAGACGCATTAGAAACCGATAGTTTTGATTTCCGGCTCTGGGAAGTCTGCAGAGCGACATCGGCCGAGCCGGGTTTATTCGAGCCAATTCAAATGCGGTCGATTGACGGTCAGACCAAGTGTTTAGCGGTTGAAGGTGGATTAGCTATGAGCAACCCAACATCCGCGGCAATCACGCACGTTCTGCATAACAAGCAAGAGTTTCCATTCGTGAGAGGAGTGGAAGATTTATTAGTACTGTCTCTTGGTACTGGTCAGCTTCTTGAGTTGAGTTACGATTATGAGGAGGTTAAAAACTGGAGGGCCAGGCACTGGGCTCGACCCATGGCTCGAATTGCAGGTGATGGTTCGGCAGATTCAGTGGACCAAGCCATAGCTATGGCTTTTGGGCAGTGTAGGAACAGTAACTACGTAAGAATTCAGGTATCGTCCTTACACAACTTGTTGTATAAATCTTTTTGAAAGTGTCGAAGTGTGTATTTAATTCTGTACAGCTTGGTTATGGTATTTTTTGCCAAGCCAGGCTGGTGATAGGGTTTAAGCCAATTGCGTCTCTTTCAGGTATAAATGTTTGTGATTTTTTGCTGGGGTTTTTGGGTTATTGGCCTACTGTAACGGGTCATTGGTGCAAGTTTTTTTATGGCTTGTATTAGCCGATATCTAGTAGAGTATGGCTCTCTGTTGAGTTGCTTGTGATGGGTGAGTTGAAGCACTGGTTTTGGTCAAAATGTGAGTTGTTATTGCAAGTGAACCTAAAGTTACTGTAGAGTTTAATTTAGTTCCTTAAATGAGCAATTAATTGCAAAATTGAAGTTTTTCATATTCTCTTTAATCAGCAAAAATGAAAGATTGTTGGTCCAAATCTTTTGTCAAATTGTGGAAATATGAAGTTTGGTAAAATGATTTATTACCAACTTCGTTCTACACGATTTCCTATCAGTTGGTGAAAACTCACAAGTCAGTAGTTGAATTATTTTCCTATCTATCCATTCTTCCAGAATTGAATTCTGTTGCTAAATTTAGAACCATTATCTGAATAGCAATTGCCTTATTAGGAATCTATTTTGGTGTCAATGCCAGCTGGCTGAATAATTAAGATTTGGTGCGGGAATTTGATGATAGGAAATGGCTGGAGCCTGGAGACCTGGGGCTTGAATTTGTCAGGAGTGTTGTGGTGGGGGGGGGGGGGGTGTGGTGGTTGGTGGTGTTTTATACAATGATTTATGTTCATATATTAGATAAGCATAAACAGGCATTCCATAATTAGCTTTTAGCTTTCATAATTAGGGTCACTTTTTGGTATGCTTTATTTGCTGTCAAAAGCAAAGGACATTGGTCTGTCATCCTGCTATGCTTGTACTATCTTAATGTTAGCTACCTGTAAGCAAGGGAAGGGTACGTTAATCTTGAATCTTGTCTTGTCATTTTGCTTGTAAAGTTTGACGTTTACCCTTACCAATGGTATGATTTTTTTAGTCTTCTTGTTCCTATTCTTGGATGAAAAGGGTATAAATCATTAAGCATACCCATGTACTTTAACTTTGCTAGAATATTATGCTGCACTTCCTACTGGATTATATCCCAATGCTTCTTTCTTAGGTACCTCTTTAGTCTACCTATTCAAATTGACTTAACTAAGTGTAGGCTAACGTGTGTTCAAATCAGTAGACTTTTTTTGAACCTTATGGATCAAGAAATCTAGATTATTATAGCCTTCTGACCCCTAAATTCCACATCCACAGTGCAATTTTTTCTCAAGTGGTGCTACATGTTCTGCTATTTTTTTATACCGATTTAATTATTTAACTCAACATGGTATATTTTTACTTGTACGACATTAGATTCACGGATGAAAATTACTCGTTAAAAAAAAAAACAAGAATGCTACATCATGGTTAAAGCTTATCATAATGAAGCTTCAATTATGCTTATAAAAAGTAGAAACAAACTGCATTATGGGGTCTTTTGCGGGTGCATTGCTTTGTGCAGTACAAAGGCTCATTTATTCCAATTCATTTTGGTGTGACAGGCAAATGGATCCAGCTTAGGCCGGTGTGGACCCAATGTGGACACAGACCCTGGTCCTAACAATGTGAAGATGTTGATTTCCATAGCAGAGGAAATGTTGAAGCAGAAAAATGTTGAATCAGTGTTGTTTGGGGGTAAGAGGATTGGAGAGCAAAGCAATTTTGAGAAACTGGATTGGTTTGCTGATGAACTTGTGCTTGAGCATCAGAGGAGGAGCTGCAGAATTGCTCCCACTGTTGCTTTCAAGCAAGCTGCTTCTAAACCTACTTAGACTACTCTCTCTACTATGTTTAGGACCAACCCAAACAAAAAGAAAAAGGGTAAGCTTTTTTCCTTTCCCTTCACTAAATATTTTATATAAATAATTAATTCCATTTATACTCCTTGTCTAAAGATAGCATATTGGTGGACCCTTCTATGGAAATAATCAAGTAGGAAAGCTTGAAGCTATATGTACAAAAACACTAGTTTTCTCTTCGACATAATACAATGGGTAGAGACCAATTTGATCATTTCTTGGAATCTAAATTTCCCTTTTTCTAAGAATGAAATGTCTCTAGTCTCTACCCATTGACACCTACTGAGCTTAAATGAAAAAGAACACATTTTGCTCGTGCTTTTTTTTTTCTCCATTTCCTCTATATATAGCTATGTATATTGCACAACATCATCAAAACTCCTACCTTTCTTTTTCTTCTAGTTATTTTCTTGTTTATAAAATATTGAAATGTTAGCTGTCTTAAAGAAATGGACCTTAGGTCAACTCTAAACACAAGGAGGCAATAGAAATTTGTCTTGCAATGTGTCCTCGTGGGCTCAGTCTTGTCATTCTCCTGCTTTGATTAGGGCCAAAATATGACAATTGACAACCGGCTGTTGTTGTAGTTGATGTAGTTTTTCATATTTTCTTGTTTAACAAAAAAGTCCAGGAAATGCAAGCACTGTAAACAGGTTATGAGGGGAGGTTATGAGGGAAAGATTGGCCTTATTGTTGTCGGTCCACCGACACTGATTCTTGCAATAGATTAGGGACATCTTGGTCATTTCATGGAACAAAACCTTTGTTGTCTTTCAGCATCTTGTCATTTAGATATGAATAGGGGTGCAGCCAAAAGGCATATATCTGTAGGACCTAAAAAGTAGTTCTCTTGTGACCTGATTTGGTTTGACTGTTAGGGCAAAGCTAAATTCTTTTCCTGTCAAATCTCTAGGGGTACTCACCTCACATGTATATATAAAATCACACTCATTACACTTGAACCCTTAGATCAAGGGCATTGATGGCATTTGGTGACATCAAATGTTACCTTTTCATTGTATTCAACTTAATTTCTCGGCATCAAATGAAAGATTTGTGCTTTTTTATGATATATGATACTATGGGTTCCTCATAGGTTTGAAAAGCCCAAGGTCAAAAGAATTGGCATTGCACTATGAGATCTAGAGCTTTGTGCTTCTTGGTATCTTTAGACTTTAGTTTTATGCATCCCATACATATTAAATCTTTCTTTAATCTTATGCGCTTGCCATTTTTTGTTTTTGTTCTTTTAACTGAAATTCTGCATCTAAAATGCAGGTATATATATCTATATATATATATATATATATATATATATATATATAAGAGAAAGAAAAGAAAGTAATATAGCAGCTTTTACTTTTGAGAGTGAAGAATAGCAAGAGGAGAGTGAAAAGAACAAGTGTCACATAAAGGTAGAAGATCTTAGTGGGATACTTTGCCTGCCAGAGGACAAGCATTGTGGTGTCCACTCCAGCTTTCTACATTGGCAAGAAACCAAGAAAGAAACAAAGAAAAAAGCCAGATTGGTGAGTTTTTAAGCTTTTGAAGGTCAAACCAAGTATCAGGAGTGAATCATTTCATGTCAAGTAAGATTGTAGGGTGGGAAAGAAAACTACTGTTTCCATTATATATATATATATATATATATATATATATCTCCCATTCCATTTCCTTTTGTATTATTATTTTTCTTTTTCTTTATCTGGTCCTTTTCAACCTTTCTCTTAAGAAACTTGAGTGGGCGTGGTGGGCTACTTTCTCAAGAAAAACCCAGATAAGCAGCCGAAGTTCTTTGTCTGACCTTTGGTTTTTTGTTTCTTTATTTATTTATTTCTCCCTTTTTTTTTCAAGTATAGATTGTAGTGGTGGAGAAGAGATCTGAGAGTGGTTAGTGTCTTTTCAAGCAAACCAACCACATCTTCTGGGAATGGGATAGATCATAGATTGATGGGCCAAAACTTTTTTTTTTTTTTTAAGCATTGTATGTTCATCCTTGATATGATTTGAAGGGTTCCTCTATTTGAATTTGTTTGTCTTTTGAACAAATGTTTCATGATGTGATTATGATTGTTTGGAGCAAGAAGAAATTTCACCCTTCTGTATATTTTCTTTTTCTTAATTCTAAATAAATGGTGATGGATGACTAATGATGCTTGTTCTGATTATTAGCAAATGATTGTGTATTGATATTGAAAATTTTATGGTATATGAATTGTTTTTCCTTTTTTTTTTTTAAATTGAAAATTGAAGTAATTGAATTTACATTTAATAGAATCATAAATTTTATTGATATGATTTTTTTTTAAAACAATGAAGGGGATTATTTCATTCCATTCTATTAATTACAATTAACAAATAATGAATTTTTTCTTTTTCTTTTGTTAATTAAATTAATAATAATACTTAACTAAAACACATAAAACATGCATAATCTAAACATATTTAACTTGAGTATAATAGTATAAATAATTAGAGGAATGAACATATTAAAAGAATGCAAATGAAGAAAATGCTGAATTTAAAGACTCAAAACACCCATTCTTTTTTTTATATATATCTATGGAAATAAAAAAAAAATCATTAATTAGAAATAAAATTTTAAAAAGGGTACAAATTAACATGGTCTTTTTACGAATCTAATTAAATAATTTTCAAATTTAGATCTCATACTAGAGTAAAGATATGAGCTCATAGAGTACTCTTATCCAAAAATTAAAATATCTCAATAACAAAAACATGTTAAAACTTTATTAAAGAAAAGAAACACCAAAAATATTTAAGATATGCCAAAAGGAATATATATAAGGATTTATTCACTTAAAATTTATAAAAAAAAATAATAAATCTAAAAAAAATCCTAAAATTTATTTCAAATCAACAAAAATTAGAAAGTTATTAAAAAAAATTATCAGAAAAAAAAGATGGATTGTCACCAGTGAAAAATACTCATCGATGGCTATTCAAAGAAAGGGTAAATTATATAAATTGTACCTCAACTTAAGGATATATAACAATAAGTTACCTAAATTTTAATTTATAACATAAAACTCTTGAAATTTAATTTAAGTAACATACAACACCTGTAACTTTTCAATAGCCAATTTTATGTTATTTAGACAAACATGCCATTTTTCAAATTAAAATAACAATATTTTCATATATTGGTAATTTTAGGTAAACAGGGACTAGATTGTTGAAGTATCAATATGTGCAAATTGTATTGTCGAAATTGTGGGTAAAGAGAGAATAATCTTTATTTTTTTTAATAAGTGTTAAATTAATGGAGAGAAAATATAATTTTCTAATTTAACAAGTACCATATTAATAAAAATAACTTAAAATTGACTATTAAAAGTTGTAGAGGATTTTTTATATAACTTAAATTAAAGATTATGAAGTTTTATATTACAAATTGAATTGTAAATATTTTATCATTATATACTGGTGGTATCTATGTAATTTATCCTTAAAAAAAAAAAAAAAACAAAAATGGAGAATAAGAAATTTCTAAAGAGAAGAGAACCTCTCAATCTAAACACTGAGGAAAATACTAATTTTGTTGCAATTATCAAAGTGATTAATTAATTAATTAAATTATTAAATAATTAAATAATTAATTATAAATTAAACACAAACCTCAAAGAGACAAACCACTCCCTCTAACTTCTCTTTCAAAAATGGGCTCGTGACCGACAAAATTTCGTGCATGTCCATTATACAAATTGTATCTACTTTTATATTATTAATTATTTTAATAAAAATAATTTTTGTTTATCTTATTTATGATTATCAAATTTTTTGTTTCATTAAATTTTAGATATTCATACTATAAGGATCTTTTCTTACATAAAATTATTAATATGATATGTTAATTAAGAAAAAATATTTATATTTTATTTAATTTCAATTAATATAATTAAATTAAATTTAATTGGCAATTATTTGATTGTTCCATATCGTTCAATAGTATAGACATTAAATATTGAAGATTTCAAAGTAAAGTGACAATGTTATTTGTCCTTATAATAATCTAATCTAATCTAATCTAATATTTGGCTTTACTTTTCTTTTTATTTATTATAAATTATAAATCAATTTTTTGAAATGGTAATTAAATTATTAATTTTTAATATGTTTGCATTTAATATAAATTAAAAATTATTGTTTTTAAAATAATTTAATAATATAAGCTAATAAATTTTTAATAATATTTTTAAATTATATGAAAATGCAAGTGCACAGCCCTAGTCACTGGGTTTGTCTGAAGTCTCCTACATGGCGTCTTGGTGGTTGCAAACTCTTAGCTTCAGCCCTGTAGAAGAATGCAGAGTGGCCTGAGGAAGGATACTCCAAGAATCACTCAATCGACCGATCTCCTCTGGTTTGCGACCCCTAAATGCGTCAGAAGCCAATATTGAGCTCTATCATTTGATCCTTTCTGTGAAACACACACAGTTTGGCCTGAGCTTCTTGTAGGGGTGGTAATTCGAGTTGGTGAGTTGTGTTCGCACAGTTGTTATTGATATGAATATGACACTATTAATAAATCATGTTAAAGATTAAAATACAAATATAACTTTTTTATCGTTCAGGTTATATAATACGATAAAATTAATATTAAATCGTGCTTAGTTAATTTGATACGATACAACTCATTTTAATATGATTTGATATGAAATAACTTATTAAATTAATTCTTTTATTATTTAGGTTACATGATATGATAAAATTAATATTAAAGCGTGCTGAGTTAATTTGATACGACACAACTCTTTTAATATAATTTGACACGAATTAACTTATTTAATACCATTTGACATTATTTAACACGATTTGACTTGATCCAATATAATTTATTTGATATGATTTAATATTTTTAATTTTTATAAAATAATATATTACATAAAATTTACACATATTAACATGCATAAATTTAATAACATATAAAAATAAAAAGACATCAATTAAGCAAATGATTTTTTTAATATTTATCTAATCAAAATTTTAACTAAAAAATTAAAACTAATAATTATTAAGCAATATTTTTTAATTTATTATATAAATTCACAAATTAAATTAATTTTAATAAAAGAAAATAAATTAGTTATTGTATCATGTAATAAATAATTAGACTTATATTTATTAATTCATTACTTTTAATAGTGTTATTTGTGGGTTAGCAGTTTACACAGGTTAGCAAATTAAAACGGGTCAACGGGTCGCGGGTTGACACGTGACACGAATAATAAAACATGTTAAGTTAAATGAATGAGTCATAAATAGGTCGATGCAATCTCGAAACAAACACAAATAAATTCAACCTAAATCTTTTATTTTATCTTTGGTTTAAAAAATATATAGAGAGAGAGAGTGAGGCATCTTTTGACCTTGACCTTTATTAGAAAAATTGCTTACATTTGCCGGTAATTACATTGTATTTGATAATTTTATAAAAGCATAATTATTTATTTTTTTTTATCTTCGCTTGAAAAGTCACTTAACACTTTCACTTTTAATTACATCACATTTAATTTATGAATTTTATAAAAGTGTAACTATTAAATCTTTACATAATTATTATATCATATCATTTATTTTATTATTCAAATAGATATATAATTTTTTTTACTATATCTTATTTATGTTACTATTGAATATATAAATGAAAACTAAATAATATAAGAAAACACACACATCCCTTACATAACATAGAGAGATATGTAAATTGAAAAGATGATAAAGTGGTATCCTTATCTTAAATAGACAGAAGTTAATTGAGAATAACTCTAATTTCACAATTTTGAACTGTAACAATTTAGGGGTTGTATACTTTTATTCAAATGGGTTTGGAATAATTGTTGGTTATGAAAGTATATCAGCTATCTCAAACTTCTAATCCAAACATTCCCTTAGTAATTAATGATTTGCCCACAAATTAAATATTAGGGATATAAACCTTCAAATCCGTATCCCTTGTAACAACCCAAAATTTTTAAATTTTGAATAAAATAAAAAGGAAATATTATGTTATTAATATTATAGGATTTATTTTAATTGATTTTAAAAATAAAGGAAGATAATAATAAATAAATTGATAATAAATAAATTAATTAAAGTTAATTTATTAAATGAGAATAAAATAATTAAATTTTCCTAGATTATATTATTTTTATCATTACTAGAATTTTATTAAACTTTAACATAATAAAAAAATTTTGGATCTACTTATAAACCTCTAAGAAGTTGAGGGACTAATAGTGTAATTAGAAGTAAAAAAAAAAAAAAAAAGAAACCCAAAACGCAGTGCACAGCCCCCCCCCCTCCCTCTCACTCTCCTTTCTCCCCGACTCTCTCTCCTCCTCCCTCCTGTTTTTCTTCTTGCCGGCAAGAGATCCGCTGTCGGTAACCACCCTAGTGACTTCAATGTGACCGGGCGACCACCAGTGGACAGGAAATGATGACGGAAGAAGGCGGCGGCGATGAGAATTGGAGAGAGAGAGAGAGAGAGCGAAGACGAGGACTTCCAAGGCCATTTTCGGCCGTTTCTGGCGACCTACCTGCATGGGAGTGGTGGCGCTCGACTCCTGGGACCACTGGCTTCCCATCCCGACCAGCGGTGCTCCGTTCCATGGAGGTTTCTAGCGAGTTTCGAAGAGAGAGAAAGAGGAGAGAGATAAATTGGGCAGTGGCTTTTCGGCCATTTTCCCAGTGATCTGACCGTCGGATAAAAAATTTGAGACCATCGATGGACTTAGGACGGCGAAATCTTTGAGATAAGACCGGTCCCGCTCTGATCGGACATCGTTTGAAAAATGCGATAAATCGCTTGGTGAGATTTTCGCATTTTTTTATTCCCAAAATTTAAAAATAATTTAAAGATAATTATTAATATAATTTGGACTTAATTTAGGTGCAATCGGATCGAGGATAGCTCACCGGCGTCGGGACCGTATTTTTAGCCAGATCCGGCTGCTCGGCTGCCCGTCTCTGAACGTTGTCGATATTATAGTCAATCCTAGCATTTTCAAATGTTCTGAACGCTTTTCAGGAGTCAGAATTAGCATAGGTAAACCCGAACTCTGAGTTGCTCATTTCCGGCTAATACCGATTTAGAATAAAATTCATAAAATATTCATGGGTGATTAGAAAATTATAATTCCTTTTGTATTAGCTTAGTAATATTATTAAGGACAGCGGGGTAAAATTTTAGAATTTTTAAAGCTTGTCTGAGTGAATTTTTATGAAATGTCAATTGTAGGGACTAAAACGTCATTTTTTAAGTTTATGACAATTGACTATGTTGAAGGGCCCAGGAGGGGCTATATGGCGTTGATGAGATGTGATTGTGAAAATTGAGATTTAGAAGTGTTCTTTGAATCTTTTTGCAGGTTAGGTAGGTCCTAGGTATAGGGGAGATTCTGTCGGATTTTCGACACGACTTAGGACATCTTTGGTCTTTTCGTAGTTTATATCGAGTCAAATATATTAAGCAATTGCTATGAAATTTTCAAGTGAGCCAAGACAGCCTTCCTCCTCCACCTAGCCGCCGCAGTGACTTCGGTTAAGTCTGTGAGTAAAATATTAATTTTAATTATAATTTCAATATTATTATTTGTTCAAGCATGCCCATGCATCACTTATAAATATGTATCTATATAGTTAAATATTAGGCACATTTTATATCGTATTCATAATTGTTGAAGTGCCATGGATGTTGTTTGTGGTAATTTGGAGCAGTGTGTGTGCGTTGGCGTGTGTGTGGTGTGAGATATGCACAGGATGGGTAGGCACGGCTTGAGAGACACTCGCTGGGACCCGGTCTTTCGGGGTAGACACAGCTTAAGAGACACTCGCTGGGACCCGGCATTTGGTTTATTAAGCGAAAGTCAGGCTTGAGAGACACTCGCTGGCAGAGGTTGGATTAAGAGGGCTGTATAGGGGATCAGCTCCCATATATGTATTGTTTGAACAATGTTGGGTGTGTGAGTGCTCCAAATTACCTTTTTGCTGTTATGATATGATGTGTACAAAAATTTTGATAGTGTTGCATTCCACTCTTTAGGATGCATTAGATTTAGATAGCTATAGAAATTATACTTAAAATTGGTATTTTACTCTCTCAGTCGAACGCTCACTCCTGTTCACTTATTTTTCCAGGCTACAGGAGGAATTCTTTTATAGAGCAACATGTTTTCTTCCTTGCAGGTTTAACATTGATTATTTAATTGTTTTATTATTTTTCTAAATTTGAAATCTAGAACTCCGCATGCGTTAGTAGTAGTGTGGACATTGTTAGAAATTGTGTTAATTTAAATTCTTGAGATTAATAAAAGAAGATTTGTATGGTATTTAAACAATTTGTAACTGATGGTGACAGGGTTGAGCAGGGCTCCCCTGACTTCAATTTTTTATGGTTATCGGATTGGGTTGACCCGAATAAAAATATTTTATTTTTTTTTATTTTATGTAAATGTTGGGCCTAAGTTTTTGGGCCTTGGTTATGGATTTGAGAACAGTAAGGTTTACTACTGGTCTGGGGGGTTTTATGCCGGTCCAGGTCCTAGTGTCGGTCTGGCCCATAGGTAGGGTCGTGACAATCCCTCTAATATATATATTTTTTAAATTCATGTAAAAAGACTAAAGAAATAAATTATTCAATAAACCTACTATTAGTATTTTTATATAAAAAAAAACTAATTTATATGGAAATCTTCTTAAGATTAATAAATTTTTTTTCTTATTTTAAATTGAAAATTGAGTGATTGAATTTACATGAACAAACTTATAAATTTTATGATTATAATTTTTTTTAAATAATGAAGAGAATTATTTCATTCTATTCTATTAATCACAATTAAAAATAATGAATTTTTCCTTTTTTTTAATGAAATTAATAATAATACTTAACTAAAACACATAAAACATGCATAATCAAAATAATTTAACTTTAGTATAATTATATAAATAATTAGAGGAATGAACATTTTTTAAATAATGCATATGAAGAAAATGCTAATTTTGTTGCAATTATCAAAGTCATTAACTAACTAATTAAATTATCCAAAAAACAAATAAATAATTAATTAAAGAAAAATTAAACACAAATCCCAATCATAAGATATTAACCACTCCCTCTAACTATTCCTTTAAAAGTAGGCTCGTGATGCAAAATTATCTATTTTTATATTATTAATTATTTCAAAAAAATCAGTTTTTGTTTTATCTTATTTAGTATATTCCCGATCATATGGTTAGTCTTCTTTTATTTTTAAAGCATGAAGAATGTGGAGATCCCAAATTCAATCTCTAAATTTATTTATTTTATAGTGAGAAAAAAAATTATTTTTTCTTATGTACCCATTAATTATTATGCGATTTATTGTGCTTCTATTACATTTAAAAAATCTAATTTATTAATATTTACGTAATTTTCTGGATTATAAGATGATGAATATTGAATGTTCAAGTTGCTTGAAAGCAAAGATCTAAGTGAAAATCGAAGGTTATTTGACAATCACTTCGGCATATTTTTGAATAATGACAATAAATCAATAAATTAATTGTGTAAAAACGTATTTGAGTAAGCATAGATTACCTATTTATATAGTATTAAGAGATAAAAATTTAGGAATAAAATAAAAAAATGTATTTAAAATTTTAGATTTTATTTTAATTTTTTAAAAGATTTTTTTGTAAAATTTCATACACATGCAATTATGTTATGAACATGTTTGTAATGGGAATAAAATAAAACGGCACCGGTCCATATTCTACCTAGGTGATAAGTAGGACCATTATTATTAAATTAACTCGTTGTTTACTAAAAGTCCTTTTTCTTGTGCCAAGTCTTTATTAAATTTTTTTTAATAATATTAATTTTATATAATTAGTTATTTTTTATTTATTGAATAATTTTGACAATTACTTGATTGTTTCATATTGTTTAACAGTATAGACATTGCATATTGAAGATTTCAAATTAAATTAACAATGTTCTTTGTCCTTATAATAATCTTAATTGCAATTTCTTTTTTAAATGATAATTAAATTATTAATTTATATTTTTTTTATTTAATGAAGATACATTAAATAAACTCAAAACTTTCCCACTTTTTATAATTTAAAAAGATAGAAAAAAAACCAGTCAGCTACTCTAATTAGCCATTTATAATATTTTTACATTTGAATTATACAATATTTATTATTTTAATTATATTTTTTAAATTATGTGAAAATATTATAAATAAATTTATATTTGTAGGGGATGGAGTAATATTTTTTCCCTTTCTCTATCATACAAGTGACATGAATGATATATATATATATGTATATATATGGTGTAGAATTGAGAGACACCTAACATTATTATGGAATATACCTTATGTTTTGTTATTATTGTTAAAGGGTTATCCTTTTGATTTTTAGTAGAGTATTATTAAAGGGTTATCCTTTTGAATTTTAGTAGAGTATTAGACCCATCAATCTTCTATATTCACACATTCAATTCCCTTTGCTTCATGGATTATTAGGATATATTCTTCTTTGAAACTCTAAATAATACAACATAATGATGGTCACCATGACAATGATTTTTCTACTACTTGCCAATACCCTTACATGTAATTAATTAATTAATTAATTATTTTCCTTTTAATTATCCAATTAATTTCTTTGTGCACATGCAGAATATATATATATATAGTTTTTAAATAATTTTAAAGATGTCTTTTAACTTATTGTAACACCCCTGATTTTATATATTATTATTGGGTTTCGTGTAGGTATCCTCAATTCGCGGAAATTCGAGCTTGACTGGTTCAGGAAATTCGGCCCGATGCACTGCTATCGAAAAGTCTTCGAATTGGACCGAGGTTTTGGCTAGCCCCCATTGTCAGACGTCCCAAGCGCGTTCCCGAAGTCGGAATCGGCAAAGGTAAACCCGAACCTTGTTTTTACGTAATTTTCTAGTGCTTAAATAGGATTAAAAATCCGTAAAATATTCGTGGTAGCTTAGAAAATTATGATTCTTTTTGCAATAGCTTAGTAATATTGCTAAGGACCATGGGCAAAGTTTTAGAATTTTTAGAGCTTATTTGGGCGCTTTTTGCAAAAATGGTCAATTATAAGGACTAAATTGAAATTTTACATATTGTGATGGATGATTGATTTGATGGGCCCAGGAGGGGCTGTGTGATGTGATTGAGTTGTGGATATATGGATTGTGAGTATAGAAGTGTGTTTTAAGCCCTTTTGCAGGTTGGGTAGGTCCTAGGTATAGGGGAGACTCTGCCGGATTTTCGGCACGACTTAGGACGTATTGGTCTTTTTCTTTGTTTGTATTGAGTCAAATTTATTAAATGATTATAATAAAATTGTCAGGTGAGCCGGGACAGCCTTCTTCCTCCGCCCAGCCGCCTCAGTGACCATCGTCAAGTCTGTGAGTAAAATATTAATTTTAATTGTAATTTCACTATTATTATATGTTCAAGCATGCCCATGCATCACTTATATGCATATATTTATGTAGTTAAACTCTAGGCACGATTTATGTTGCATTCATAACTGTTGATGTGCCATGGATGTTGTTGTGGTAATTTGGAGCAGTGTGCGTGCGTTGGCGTGTGTGTGATGTGGTGTGGACTATGGACAGGACGGGGTAGTCACGGCTTGAGTAATTCGCTGGGACCCGATCCTTCGAGGGGTAGTCACGGCTTGAGTAATTCGCTGGGACCCTCGATTTGGTTATTAAGTGGAAGTCCGAGCTTGAGTAATTCGCTGGCACCAGGTTGGATTTAAGAGAGTCAGATAGGATCACCCCATATGTTATGATTGATACTACAGGGTGTGTGAGTGCTCCAAATTACCTTCTTGATATTATGATGTGAAAATATTGTTGCTGTTGCATTTCACTCCACAGGTTGCATTAGTACTAGATAGTTATAGAGATTATGGTTAAAATTGATATTTTACTCTCTGAGTCGAACGCTCACTCCTGTTCAAAAATTTTTACAGGCCACAGGAGGATATTTTGTTCTGGGTTAACCTGCCTTTTTACCTCGCAGGTTGTTTATCAATATTGTGTAATTTTAATTACTCCTAGAATTTCCGCATGTGTTAGCAGTAATTATTTGAAATTTGTCTGTAATATTATATTCATGTTGGACCTGTAAACTTAATATTTTAAGTCTGTTTGATGGATTGGATGAGGGAGCTGAGCTCCCATTTATTATTATGTTGATGAGTATGTGGAGGGTGAGCTGAGCTCCCCAATGGATTGTTTATTATGTTTACAGGTCGGGTGAGTCGAAAACTCCCCGTTGGAAAGTCCATTTTATGGCCGGACTCTGTCCGTTTGTTTTCTTGATATTGGGCCCAAATGGGCCTTAGAGTTGGGTTAATGAATAGTTAAGGCTTACTACGGGCCTCGGGGGCTTTAGGCTGGCCCAGGTCCTAGTGCCGGTCCGGCCCATAGGTTGGGTCGTGACAGATGTGGTATCAGAGCTTAGGCTCCAGATTCATAGGGAAAAATTATCTAAGTGTTGGGAAGAGTCTACTAGGAGTCACATGCGGAGTATAGGATTCTGCTTGCCTTTTCCTGTAATTCTTTGTTTCTAGATTCTACGTTATACCTCGGGAAGTATAAGATTACCTCAGTTAGTGTCTTGATTTTCGTGGAGTACACAGAAATGTGAAATAGAGTTAGTAGACATGTGAGGTCCATCATGAGGATACGTACTCCAAGAAATGCTATGTTTCTGTCTGTATGGGTTTAAATGGTGTGCCCATTTCGTGCAAGGCACGAGTACATAAATGTGAGTCTTGAAAGTACAGTTGCCCTAGATAAGGATGAGGATACCACTGCAGGCAGTCATCAGTGGATGACCCCGTCAGAATAAGTTTATGATAATAGAAGATTCGAGAGAGATAAGAAATTAAGAGGCCTAGTCGGTCCGGACGTATCGTAGTAACTATACAATGTTCTCGATGTCTGCTCTGTAAGCTGCAGATTACAGTACCGACATGAGATTATTGTATAGAGCTGCGTGCATCCCCGTGGTGCTCCATAATGAGGGTGTTTGCGGGTGGCTTCTGTTTTGGTACAATTATGCCGAGCAGTTCTATATCTGCAGAGGAGTTGGGAACTCCTGGTTAAGAGTCTAGAGCTAGAATATCGAAAGGTCACAGTTGGGTGGTAACTAGAGTTAGTGACTCAGTTACCCTAGCATGAGCTAGAGTTACAGTAAGAGTTGCCATCAGACCAGAGGTTTCAGACTAGTTGCAAAGTAAAGTTGATACCTATAGAGTGAGACCATCTAGTCTTCGGTATGGAATTTTGGATGGTTTTTGCAGAACGATAGACGTTTTGCTTAGAACTTAGTGAGAATAGAATACCTTGTGTGTATTAGCAAGGTGTAAAGTGCAACCCTACTACCTAGGGAAGGTCGAAACTATGAATTGATGATTCACAGAGATATGATATGATAGGAGAGTCATTAATTTGACATGGTTTGGGCAAGGTGGTAAATGTAGTACCTTTGATGCAGCAAGTTAGGGTGTAGTCCTATCTTTTCAGAAGGGATCGAAAGTTATTACTAATAATGGTGACCAACCAAATAGTGCCCAGATGGGACTGTAGAGTGTGGTAGAGAGTAGTTGGTCAGTATCCTGCAGATGATACAAGTTCCATTATAGGAATCATATATAATCAGATCATGATGGATGTAAATCCTTTGAATTGGATGACGGGTTTGGGTACCCGGAATCTTAAGTTTTGGCTAGTTGAGTAAACATGGAAAATAATAATAATAATAACAAATAAATAAAATTACTGCAGAATCAGTTCTCGAGGTAGTAAGGGTATTATGTAAGCTAAGAATATAAATCATACAAAAAAAAGTATGACTGTAATTTCCTGAGTTCCTTTCTAACTTCATATCGTTCAAAACAATAGTATAATCTAATTATAATAGTGTCAAGAGTAATAAATTAGCAAAGATAAATTATAGAAGGCCAATGGATAGAGAAAGTGCAGAATGAAAGTTTGGACAATTGATTGCAGATGCAATATAATCTAAATGCTAGTGGAAGTACTAGCTAGAGTGGTCAAAGGACCAAATCTGAGTAGCATAGACATGTGATAACGTGGTAGAAACTCTGAAAGATATAGTTTGCATGTAAAGCTGCCATGTTAGGAAGTAGAATGTAACCATGGATAGAATAGTTAAGTTCTATTTTGGGTAAGACAAAGGAGATAAACGGAAGGACAACCTGAAGAGCGCATAATAAAAGGAACAAAGTTAAGATATAGGGTAGGCTAAGTGTTATTCTTGGCAAGGTGAATGACAAGGATGGAAAACCCAAAATGGGACCACATTAGTGAGAATAGTGATGGAGGTATGGAATAACATAATAATGAGTAAATGCTAGAAGGTGTGCGATGGTATTGCGGACTACCTAATTAGGTAGAGAAAACGAAGTTAGTAAGTAGTAAGTTGAATAAAGGTCAATCTAAGGGATCAAATAGGTATGATGAGTGGAAAGAATTATAGATAATGACACATAAGCTTTAGGTTAGACTTTTGAGATAGTGAGAAGGTAGTTAGAGGTTCGTTATGAATGTTAGGCAAACATTTTTAGTGTGATCAACCGAATCACTTTGCAGTGAAGCAATAACGACAGAACAACAGTAGGAGTAGAACGAAAAGTGACAAGTCTGGATGGTTATAAATCACTAGAAAGTTCAAGGATCAAATTAATGACCATAGATAAGGGTGGAATTGGTGTTGGAAGAATTTATTAGTGAGAGAAATCTTTCAGGAATCAACAAAAGTTAATGGCACAATATAAACGATGATAGATATGAATCATTGGTCGAGTATAAGTAAAGTTAATAAATTATAAAATATTATGTCAGGAAGGACAATGGTACGGTAAAGTGTTCATGCAGATGATATCTTATAGGTAGAGCACAATTGTGCTAAGAGATGATGAAATTTGAAGAGAAATACCAAGAAACATAGGTTAAACGTTATTATATGGACAATTGGCGTAGTTGAATATAAGAGGATATTTTTCTTTCTTTTCAAGTTTAGCTTGTGCTTTTGGTTTTAGAAGGTTATATAAGGAACAGAAACTGAGTCAAGGAGACCTAGTTATTGAGAGTTTGGTAGGCACAAATTCATACATAATTTCCTGATATGAGAATGACAGTAAGTGCATACCTAGTATTAAGTATGAAAGGACGAACAGAGTAATGACATGAGTTAAATTGAGTTAGCTACTAAGGCTTGCAACTGTTTTAAACTATGAGCTGGAGGAAATACTAATTGTGGATGAGTTTCAATAGATGAAATTATTGCTAATGGGTAATTTGAGGTTGAAGTTTGGAAAGTTGTGGGCAGTATATGTGATTATATTAAGGAGAATAAACACGTGAAGTATCTTATTTAGAATTAAGGCATGACACACATTTCCCACAGCCGTGTTAGTTCAGATGGAACTTATAGTTTCTGAAGCTCCTATCCATCCAGGATGAGCAATTTCCTACTAAGGCTGGTAGGGAATGATAATGTTCTGATAGTTAAGTTGGGAAAGAGGTTACAAAAACGAATTTTCTATGGTTAATTATAAGTGTTACAAAAGGTGAAGAATGTGCTAGTAGGAGAAAATCGTAAGGTTAGAATTCCCGAAGTAATGGAACTAGTAATCAAGATAAGACTAAGAAATAAAAAGAAAGTTAAAGTTGATGATGGGATAGACATCTTCGAAGGAAAAGGTGTAAGGATGAGATAGGACTAAAATTAAGGAATAAGTACAGCAGGTTGAAAAGATACCAACAATACCAAAAATAGGAAAAGGGAAGTGGATAAGATGCAAAGGACAGGAAGAGAGCTCGATAGAGTCAGTTATAATAATGAGGATAAGGAGTGTCTAACCACTGCCCCTGTGTTAACACTACCTATGAGCGGTGAAGGATACACCGTGTACTGTGACGCCGTCAGAGTTGTCCTAAGGTGTGTTTTGATGCGGAATGGAAAAGTAGTGGATTATGCTTCAAGGCAATGAAGAGGCATGAGCGAACTATTCCACCCATGATTTGGAAATGGCGGTGTAGTCTTTGCACTAAAAATCGGAGACACTACTGTATGGTGAAGTGTGCGAGATATACACCGACTATAAGAGTTTGAAGTACATCTTCCAACAGAGGATTTAAACTTGAGACATAGGAGATGGATGGAGCTTACGGAAGACTATGATTGCACCATCCAAGTACCACCACAGGAAGGCCAATGTAGTAGCAGATGCTTTAAGCGGAAAATCTTCAGCGCTTTAGGCGCACATTTCAGTGAGAGAAGAGACCGTTGATTCAGGAAGTACATGAGTTGATGGATCAAGGTTTAATCCTAGATCTTTTAGATGAGGGGGTTTTGTTGGCTCATTTTTCAGTGAGGCCAGACTTGCGAGATAGAGTTAGAGTTTCCCAACGCAGAGACCAATAATTAATGAAGATCATAGAAAGAGTATAGCAAGGTGAAGGTGGTGAGTTTGGATTTGCCAATGATGGCGCCCTAGTGCAAGGTTCTAGGATATGTGTGCCCAATGTGGACAACCTCAGAAATGAAATCATGCGAGAGGCACACTATACACTGTACAGTGTCCACCCAGGTTCCACCAAGATGTACCATGATGTGAGAGATAGCTATTGGTGGAATGGCATGAAGAGAGGCATAGCAGACTTTGTGTCCAAGTGCTTGACTTGTCAGAAGGTGAAGTTTGAACACCAGAGACCGTCAGGGAAGTTGCAAGAGCTCCCTATCCCAGAATGGAAGTGGGAAATGATTTCTATGGATTTTGTGACTGGGTTGCCTCGTACCACGCGAGGATATGATTCGATATGGGTAATTATAGACCGCCTAACCAAATCAGCTCACTTCTTGCCTGTGAAGACTACATATTCTGTGGCACAGTACGCCCGGCTTTACATTCGAGAAATAGTCAGATTGCATGGAGTTCCGGCTTCCATAATATCTGACAGAGGGCCCCAGTTCACTTCTCGGTTTTGGAGAAAGTTGCAGGAGGCACTTGGCACACAGTTGAACTTCGATGGCTTTCCACCCTCGCATGACGGACAATCTGAAGGACAATCCAAACACTGGAAGACATGCTTCGCATGAGTGTTTTGGATTTTGGAGGTCAATGGGATGAGCAGCTAGCTTTGGTGGAGTTTGCCTACAACAACAGTTATCACTCCAGCATAGGGATGCCACCCTATGAGGCACTATATGGAAGAAAGTGTAGGTCTCCTCTGTGTTGGATGAAAATGGGGGAAGAGAAGGTGCATGATGTAGACCTAGTGCAGTACACTTCAGAGATAGTTCTTTTAATCGAGCAGGAACGACTTTCAAGAGGCGTAAGAGTTATGCAGACCCCAGACGGAGGGATGTGGAGTTTGCAGTGGGCGACTATGTATTCCTGAAGGTTTCTCCAATGAAGGGAGTCATGAGATTTGGAAAGAAGGGCAAGTTGGCACCTCGGTATATTGGACCTTTTGAGGTTACTGATAGAGTTGGAGCAGTTGCCTACCGGTTGGAGCTACCACCCAACCTTTCTCACGTTCATCCTGTATTTCACATCTCCATGCTCAGGAAATACATTCCCGATCCTTCTTATGTACTGCAGCCGGATGTGATAGAGCTAAAAGAGAATTTGACATTTGAGGAGCAGCCTGTAGCCATAGTGGACTACCAAGTGAGACAGCTGAGATCAAAACAGATCCCTATGGTTAAGGTTTTGTGGAGGAGTCAGTCAGTGAAAGAGTGCACCTGGGAGTCAGAACGGGACATGCGTAGCAAGTACCCCTATCTGTTCAATGTATAATCATGTGCTTTATTCTGCCTTGTGTAAAAATTCGAGGACGAATTTTCTGTAAGGGGGGAAGAATGTAACACCCCTGATTTTATATATTATTATTGGGCTTCGTGTAGGTATCCTCAATTCATGAAATTCGACAGCTGACCGGTTCAGTGAAATTCGCCCGATGCACTGCACGGAAAAGTCTTCGAATTGGACCGACGTTTTGGCTAGCCCCATTGTCGACGTCCCAAGCGCGTTCTCAAGTCGGAATCTGCAAAGGAAAACCCGAACCTTGTTTTAACGTAATTATCTAGTGCTTAAATAGGATTAAAAATCCGTAAAATATTCGTGGTAGCTTAGAAAATTATGATTCTTTTTGCAATAGCTTAGTAATATTGCTAAGGACCGCGGGGCAAAGTTTTAGAATTTTTAGAGCTTATTTGGGCAGTTTTTGCAAAAATGGTCAATTATAAGGACTAAATTGAAATTTTACATATTGTGATGGATGATTGATTTGATGGGCCCAGGAGGGGCTGTGTGATGTGATTGAGTTGTGGATATATGGATTGTGAGTATAGAAGTGTGTTTTAAGCCCTTTTGCAGGTTGGGTAGGTCCTAGGTATAGGGGAGACTCTGCCGGATTTTCGGCACGACTTAGGACGTATTGGTCTTTTTCTTTGTTTGTATTGAGTCAAATTTATTAAATGATTATAATAAAATTGTCAGGTGAGCCGGGACAGCCTTCTTCCTCCGCCCAGCCGCCTCAGTGACCATCGTCAAGTCTGTGAGTAAAATATTAATTTTAATTGTAATTTCACTATTATTATATGTTCAAGCATGCCCATGCATCACTTATATGCATATATTTATGTAGTTAAACTCTAGGCACGATTTATGTTGCATTCATAACTGTTGATGTGCCATGGATGTTGTTGTGGTAATTTGGAGCAGTGTGCGTGCGTTGGCGTGTGTGTGATGTGGTGTGGACTATGGACAGGACGGGGTAGTCACGGCTTGAGTAATTGGGGGACCGATCCTTCGAGGGGTAGTCACGCTTGAGTAATTTTGGGACCTCGATTTGGTTATTAAGTGGAAGTCCGAGCTTGAGTAATTGGCACCTGTGTTGGATTTAAGAGAGTCAGATAGGATCGGCTCCCATATGTTATGATTGATACTACAGGTGTGTGAGTGCTCCAAATTACCTTCTTGATATTATGATGTGAAAATATTGTTCTTTGTTGCATTTCACTCCACAGTTGCATTAGTACTAGATAGTTATAGAGATTATGGTTAAAATTGATATTTTACTCTCTGAGTCGAACGCTCACTCCTGTTCAAAAATTTTTACAGGCCACAGGAGGATATTTTGTTCTGGGTTAACCTGCCTTTTTACCTCGCAGGTTGTTTATCAATATTGTGTAATTTTAATTACTCCTAGAATTTCCGCATGTGTTAGCAGTAATTATTTGAAATTTGTCTGTAATATTATATTCATGTTGGACCTGTAAACTTAATATTTTAAGTCTGTTTGATGGATTGGATGAGGGAGCTGAGCTCCCATTTATTATTATGTTGATGAGTATGTGGAGGGTGAGCTGAGCTCCCCAATGGATTGTTTATTATGTTTACAGGTCGGGTGAGTCGAAAACTCCCCGTTGGAAAGTCCATTTTATGGCCGGACTCTGTCCGTTTGTTTTCTTGATATTGGGCCCAAATGGGCCTTAGAGTTGGGTTAATGAATAGTTAAGGCTTACTACGGGCCTCGGGGGCTTTAGGCTGGCCCAGGTCCTAGTGCCGGTCCGGCCCATAGGTTGGGTCGTGACACTTATCTTGATTTAGTGATTAAAAATATATTACTCAGTATAATTATTTATTTTATTTTTTTATAATATAATATTTAAAATAAAAATATAAAAAGATTATTTTATTAATAAAATATATCTTAAAAATTAATTTATTTCTCAAAAAAGTAAACAGATTAAATTGTATTTTTGTTGTACCTCAAAAACTATAAATTAATCTAGTTAGAATTTTTTCTTTTTTTTTTATGGTAAGTCCTTAGTTTGATGTGAATGATATATTTTGAATTAATTGAAAAGATAAATTTAATATAATGTAATAAAAATTTATTTGTAATATCACTTTATTTATAACTAGTTTTACTTTTTAAATGTGTATTGCACCTTTTCTCTGCTCATTGTATGAACCCATAATTTAATACTTTTATATATAATTTTTTTATTAATTTTTTATATAATATAATATTATTATAATATACCAATTATTATTATAATAATATAATAATTTTTATTTTTCATAATATGAATGTTGTATGTGCATTTATCATTTTTATATTAAGTTAATGGAAATAAAAATATTTCAATGAAATAAGAAATTATAGAGGGAAAATTCATTATGAAAAATTTATTGTCATTATAATATAATTTTATAATCATCAGTGTACTAGAAATTAATTATTTATTCTTTTGTTAGTTTATATATTTTTATATTAAAATTTTTTAATAATAAAGGATTGAATTTATTAAGTTTAATTAGCTTTTAGCATTTTATAATTTTTATAAAACATAATTGGTGTAAAAAACCTAAACTTTTCCACACTATTTAAGAATATATATATATATATATAGAGAGAGAGAGAGAGAGAGAGAGAGAGAGAGAGAGAGAGAGAGAGAGAGTAAAACAATTTCAATTTGGTATAGTTTTATATAGTATTGATTTTCTTTTCATTTTAGTCATTTTCGATTTGATTTTTTTTAATTTTATTTTAAAAAATTAATTATATATACTCATCTCAATAAGTATCAATATTATTAATTTTTATTTTATATATAATATTTTACATAATTTCATATTTTCTTATGATATAGAGAAAAATTTTAAAAATAAAATTGTCATTTATATTAATACCAATAATTTATTTATATATAATAAGTAATAACTAAAATTTTATTTTTATATAAAAAATAAAAAATTGATACTGTTAAAATAGTTAATAACGTAAAATACTCTATAAAATTAACTTATAATATATTTTTAAATTAAATTTTTTATAATTATTTTTCTAAAAGTAAGTGTCAAATTTCAATAAAGGAAATTTTTGAATTAAAATAAATAAAAATTCTATTAAATAACGTAATGCTGTATTTTTATAAAAATTAAACTCTTTTTAATTAAAATATCAAATTGTGTTTATGTTTAAATATAAATTTATTCAATTAAAATAATAATTTTATATTCAAAGTATTAATTTCCAATTCTTTTTATACATATTCATCATTTGTTAAATTAGGGTAAGATTATAGTATAAAACAAAATAAAAAAAAATTATTTTTTTTATATGTACACACTAATATTTTTGAGTTTTTAATAATATATCATTTTAAAATAAAAAAATTAGTATTAAAAATTATAATTATCTTATTAATTATATTAATATTATAACAATTTTTAAATAGTATATATTTATCTTTTTAAATTTTTTCTCATATATATAATTTATTTTATGTACATAATTATATATTATTAAAAATTTTACATTCATATAAATTTATTTTATATTACATCCTAATATTTTTTATAAATCAACAAATACGAATGTTTTTATAATATTTTTTATTGTTGCTTTATATATATATATATATATATATATATATATATATATATATATATATCTTATCAATAAATGTAATAATATATACATAGAATTTATAAATTTAATTTATATTATAATAAAAATTTAATTAAGTATAATTTAATTACAAGTAAGATTAAAAATTTTAAATTTATATAAATAATTAAAATTTAAGCTTAAAAATTTTAAAATTATATAAACTTTAAAATTATATTAAATAATAAAAATATAATTATTAATACTATAAATAATGAAAAATAATTTAGTTAAAACTCATGTTTCCTCTCTTTGGCACTTTTATATATTATATAGATAAGATAATATATCTTAATTTTTTGTAAATTTTAATTAATTTATTCTTTCAAGGAAACTTCATCTTCTAATGACTTAGACTCCGTTTTCAGCCTGTGAAAGGGTACAATTTAGTTCTAGGCTACGAGGACGGTCATCTCCAAGATTCAATAGTTGACTACTCTAATCGTTTGACCCTTAAAAGCTCGAATAAATTTTGACAATTATCTATGAATTTATCTAGTTATAACATTATAATTTTTTAATTTAAAAATATAATATAAAACCTCGTTAATTTTCAAATTTTACACAGTAAAATTTCTCTAACCTCAAATTACTAATTTTTTAGTTAGACACTGACCTGGATAGTTACAGCATAGAGCTTAATCAATATTTTGCTTTTCTCTCTCAAACCATATGTAAATTGAATCTTTTTTCTTTTTATAGATAAAATAATTTTACACGTGTAGAAAGAATAATTTTATACTTTGTACAAGAGATGAGAGAAAAATATTGATTAAGAGTCATGCGAGAATTGTTCACGTGAATTTTTAAATAAAAAATTAATAATTAAAAGTGAGAAGAATTTTATACTTTGCATAAGAGATGAGAGAGAAATATTAACTAAGCGTCATATGAAAACTGTTAACGTAAATTTCTAACTGAAAAATCACTAATTAAAAGTCAGAGATATTTTACCGTATAAAATTTAAAAGTTTATAAAATTTTATATTAAATTTTAAAGTTAAAAAAATTTTAGTATTACAACTATATATAAATTAGGTACAATTATTGAAATTTATCCTTAAAAGCTCAGAAGCTGTACGAACTCAGGCCATCAACTCTTCTGCAAATCATCGGAGATGGTGGATCGCTGTCTTGGAGGGTCTTACTCTATCTCCAAAGAAGGGCGTTTCTTAAGTGATAGCTAATGGGTGTTGTTCACGTGTGAAAACTTGAGCGTTTTCTTCCAAGCGAACTACTTTAACTTTTTATTTTTATATTAAAAAAAAACAAAAATTAAGAAATATATTGAAAAAGCTCATATAGCTATGAGAATAATCAACCCAAATCAAACCACTATTGTATGAGTTGCCTTAAATTGGCAGAAGCTTCTTAACTAGCATGAAAATGGCTGCTGTATAGCATCTTGTCCATCAGTTTTCTTTCTTTTTCGGAAAATTCTGATTGGGGAAATTACCCGATCCTGATTTGTTCAATTAAGGATTTCATAGTTATAAAATTAAAAATATAAAATTACTCATGAGACCAAGGATTTCATAGTTGCACCTAGGTATGCAAAGAAATCGACAAACTAATTAACCCCATTAATTCGAATAAATTCAAACTGAATTAGTGGTTTTATATATTTAAATATTGATTATAATTTTAAAATAATTATAAATTAAATTTTTTATTTTAATTTTTTGATTGACATAAAATAAAAATTGAACTCAAGCCGAATATATATATATGTGTGATAAATACGTAAATAACTTTATTTTATTTTTATTGAATAATACATCTTAAATTATTTTATTTTTTAATTAATACATGATAATATGTATATGAAAAATATTTAATAAGAGTTAAATTATAAAAATTAAAAAAGTATTAAAAATCGCCCAAACCGAATTCAACGTGTTCATTATAAAAACCGAACATATATGATTTTATAATTTAATTTGTTAGTTTATATTTGAAAACTATCAAAATCGATTTTTTCGGTTTGATTTAACAAAATATATCAAATCCGCCCGAACCAGCCTATGTACATCCCTAATTGCACATATGTACTTCGTTAGCTAGGGCAACCCCGGCCACAAGCTGATTCGAACTATGAATCGGATTAGGACAGCCCCGAATCAGTGGGGACCAAACTGAGTTAACTATTCCTGTTCATGAACCAACCTGAAATAGCAGCTTCAACTCCCCCTTCCTTGAACCTGAATCTAAATCGACCCAAAACCACCAATTCAAACCGATAATTCCAAACCAAAATCTGCCTATTCAAGAAGTTTTTCTTTCTTCTTTTTTTTTTTTCTAATTTATATTGAGTTATATTTGGATCCTTTTTAACTTTTTTACATTAGACATTAAATATCTAAAAATTTATTATAATTTGATAATACTCTAGACCAAAGCAAAACCGATCCAAGCCAACTGTTTCAGCCCCGAATCAGCCCCTGGCCAGGTCTAAGCTAGGAGAACCATCTTTTATCTGCCAGAAGAAAAGACGAAACTATCAGGAAATTGGGGTTCTTTCTGCCACTAATTTGAGAACAGTTGAGTAGAAAACAAGTCCACAAGCTTTATGCTTGGACAGGTTTTATTTGTAAATAAATAGTTGGTATCTGTTTACATTGCAACAAAGGTAAAACAAATATTAACCCTGCAATTTGAGAAATTACAACAAAGCAGAAACACTAGAATTCAAAAGGGGTAATTAAGGCCCCAAACTTGTAATGCCATGACTATGGAAGTGTCTCACTCTCATTGGAAAATTTATAACAATCTTTAAGGAAAGCTAAATCCAGAATGAAAAATTGTTACAACTTTTGTTGCCTTTCAAATGGACATGTTCATTGCCTCAATACTTGGCGGCAACTTGATCGGCTCTTGTAGCTCTGGATTCACGGGAAACATATAACACTGAGCATATTGTGCCATTAATTGGTCCATGAGAACCAGAGCCACCATGGCTTCTACCATAGGCACCGCTGCATTATCATCAAAACAAACAACAAATACTCTTAGAGCAACAACTCTTGTTCCCCTTTCAAATGAGCAAGGACTACATGTGATCAATATTAGTTCTCTCAAGTACCATTTGTTTAACTTTTTTGCTTTTTGCTTCCTAAAAATTGCTTTTCATTATTGTTTTATTTTTATTATTGTTTTATTTTTGATATAAATCAAAACCAATAATATTTCACAGGTGCGTGTGTGTGTGTGTGTGTGTGTGTGTGTGTGTGTGTGTGTGTGTGTGTGATAATAATTCAATCATAGTGGTTGTGGCAGTGGCAGCGGCAGCAGCTGCAGTGTTGTGGTGGTGACAACTTGCATTATTATTTCTTCTGAAAAGCAATTCTTTTTTGCTTCCCATAAATAGTATTTTTCTTGCCTTTTTTGCTTTCAATTAAATCAATTTTAAACATGCAAACAAACAAGATTTTCTACTTTCACTTTTAAAATAGCAAAAATAATAACAAAAAGTTGATTTTGAGAGCTAACCAAATGCTACCTTAATACAATTTTTAACTAGTGGTGATCATTGTCCATTATCCCATATCGAAGTCCCAAAGGATTTCATAATCATTTTTAAATTGGGAAAGATGTGGAGGTAACCCAATTAAAGTTCCAAAGGATCTTATAACCGCTTATAAATTGGGACTGTGACATGGAGGGTTACTATTCCCTTTGTGCCCTCTCCATCACATGACAGAAAAGGAGAATGCTACAACTCCAAAAAGAGACCAAGTTAATACGATTATGTGATTACGCATACCTCGTGGGACAACACAAGGATCATGGCGACCACGGGCAATTAATTCTGTCTCCTTCTTATCTCTAGTCACCGTTTGTTGTTTCCTCTGCACAAACAATACTTGAAAAAGTTATCATATGCCACTCAAAACATTTGAAAAATTCAACCACAAGATATATCATAAAGGCAAATGCTTAATGAAATTATGCCCAAAAATTTTGAACCTCTGCTCAGAAACTAAATAAACCTACAAGAGCAGTAGAAGCAGCTCAGCACTATGGCATACATATATGCGCTAAGCATATAAAAAAACATTCACAACTATTAATCCTGAGCCTGCCAGGGATTCCTTAAGAAAAAATTTTGACATAAAAGAAATGAACAAGTTCAACCAAAAAATTGCCAACCCCTTCAAATCACTCAATTGAGCATGCAACAGAACATCATTACAAAATGATCCTTGCATGAATTACAAAGATGACAAGCAAATTACTATGAATATGCATATTCTGCACTTGTACACAAAATTTTGTGTTCGCAGAGAAAGAGAGAGAGGTGGAGTAAAAAAAACAACTTACTCCTATTGTAGATGTTGGCTTGAAAGCTATTCTCATGTTTATAGTTTCACCATTGGATATTCCTCCCTGCTCATAAACATGGGAATATCTCAATAAACCATGCTGTTAATTTACCCTAACTGAGAAAACAAACGACAGATCCAGTATGAAAAAACACACCTGTATACCACCAGAACGATTTGTTCTTGTCCTGATTTTTCCATGTTCATCCACGTAAAATTCATCATTATGTTCACTGCCAGTCAAAAAAGTGCCTGCAAGGATTTTTATTGACTCAAATTAAGAAGAAGATCCCACTCAATACAATTAAAAAGAAATATGATGCAGATGATAGCATTCTGAGTTATCATTCTACGGTCAACCAAGCTCAAGTAAAGAAATAGCAGGCAAATGCACTTCAGAGTACCCCAAGTTCTTAACCTGCAAACCCACTGCCAAATTCAAAGCCCTTTGTTGCAGGTAGTGACAAGGCAGCTTTAGCCAGCTCAGCTTCAAGTTTGTCAAAGACTGGTGAACCAAGCCCCTGTCATAAAATTACTGATTTTAATCCTTAGTAAATACTTGCAGAAAATTCATACAAAATAAGGCACTGTCATAAGTTTAAGAGATGGAGAAACTGACTCATGATACACCAAGGATTGATCAAGACACACCCAAGCACCCACCAACAAATAATAAATGCCAGTATATGCTACCCAAGAAATAGAATACATGCACTCACGCTTGCATGACCACATGAACTGGCTCAAGCACACAAACAGTCAAACATGGCATATTAGAGAGAGACAGTTAAAACTTACACGTGGGGCATTCCTCACAATGCATGTGACCACTCCACCAACAGAATCCCCTCTTACTCGGACAGTGTCAATGGCAGCAATCATCTTCTCTGCATATTCAGGATCTGGACACCTGACGATGTTGCTCTCTATCTGTTAAGGTTTTCATGCATTGCATAGTCAGGCTAATGGCTATTCATGAGCAGAGAGCCATTCAAAATACACTTCAGATAACTAAGTCCACACTTTTTTCAGGAACCAATTTGGCATGAATTAAAGGACAAAAATGAGAAATGCCAGTAATAATAAGCAGTCCTCAAGACCTGAAAAATGAAGACTACAAAGACAGTGATGAGACTGCCACGATATAACACAACTTGACGTGTATATAAATTGTTTAAATCTAAGATGAACAAAAAGTTCTCAAAATAACAACATTCACCAAGACATCAAAATCTAAGATTTTAAAGAGAGGAAAGAGAAGAATATCTAACTTGTAAAGTCAAACATTACATTTACACAAGGAGGAAAAAAAAGCACCAACATCACAGGTCACCATGCTATGACAATTTGTGTTAAAGAAATTCAGGCCATCAGGCAGCTGCATGGGGCATAACAAAGATCTGGTTACAGGTGTAATATTATTGGCTTCAGGCATCTTCTAAAATATACACATCTCCATGTAAATGCATTCTTAAACTCACAAACAAAAGCACAAGTGCCTTTCATTTAGGTCATCAATTATATTGATCAGCCAACTCATTTGGAACTCAAAGGCTCGGTTTCTTAGTAGCTTTCCAGTACACGTATTATCATTCTTATGATGTCCTCTTCCAAGTACAATGAAAGTTCGATCCTATTATAGTACTGCAACCAGCTAATAAATGAACATATTAGGAAGAATTTCCACCAAGAGGGAACTAGACTTTCTAGATTTAAATATCCTTGGTGTCAGTCTATCTTTAAAGCATTAGTAGAAGAGACAACCTAAAATAGATTTATGGGGATAAGAGTGTCAATCAGGCGGCAAATCCAGGTTCTCAATTATGAGAGACATTGTTCAGTAGGGTTCTTCCATACACAAGGAAATGAAATGCGTGTGCTTTGTTTGTTAAATCACTGGCACTTCAAAAATAGCCACAACCTCTTACAAAGTCAGCAAGCCAAAAGACCAATTGCTTAACAATTCTTTATTTGGGAAACCCACTATAAAAACCTAAAAAGTAACAGCAGCTTATACCTGATCAAGTGTCAGAGACTGGTGATCAATCTGGTCCTCTGGAAGTACCACCTGGTGAACTTGGGAGACATAAGCAAGAATCTGAAAATGAAACATTGTAGCAAATAGAAATCATATAACAGTCTTGCAATAGCTGCAGACTTCTATGGGTGATCTTCTCATCTAATAAAATAGATAAAAAAAAATCATGACAAGCCACCATTATAAGCTGTCCAAATGCCTTTTCCATCAATTGTATGGATATATATGATAAAAAAAATTATAAACCTCATGTACCAAAATGGAAGTGAGGTTAAGGTTGCTACCGTCATTTGAAAACTCATTAAATTAAATTTAAACTTAGGGATAGGTCCTATCCGATATCTAGCAAATTACAGGACACACATTAGATTCACATTAAATGTTTGGATATTTTTTAGCATTTAAAACCAAGACATTAGGAGTAAAAACACAAGACCTCACATTTGACAAAACTAATGCCTAATAAGGAAAGCTTCAAAAACTAAATTATCATCAGCTGCAAATATTATAACATTCAACAATTCAATAAAATGTGGCATATGCATAGATTTATTTATTTATTATTAGTGAATATCATTATACTATACTGCAAAGACAGAAAGTCTTGACAATATTCTTGTTACATTATCTCCATAAACCACGGTCATATCCATGCTTCAAGGACAAAGTATCAAGTGCAGTATACAAGATTGAACTGCTAAAGAAATTAGTAAATAAATAAATAAACATACAAGTTAATAAGAAGTAATCATGCAGATAAGCCACAAATTTACAGAAATAAGAATAATGCAAATAAGCCATAAAAATGTACAGAACTAAGCATCAAAAGGAATCTTTTATATGCATACTCAATTACTCATTAAACACCCATCCATCCTACAGGATAAAGAAACAAAAATGAGAAAACAAATAAGTGTACCTCAGTTCCAGAAAATTGCCTGAGAATTTTCTTTGCAATAGCTCCCGATGCAACTCTTCCAATAGTCTCTCTTGCTGAAGATCTACCCCCACCCTTCAATTAGAAATTGAAGTTCATAAATTAGGTCCAGAAAAATTTGCATCTCCTAAAAATGCCACAAATACTGCTTATTATAATGTTTAAAGAAATTACCTGGACAGATCTGACACCATACTTCATGTCATAAGTTGCATCTGCATGAGAAGGCCTATAAGCTACTGACATTTCACTGTAATCCTGAAAATCCATTGATATCACTATTAAAAACTTCTAAGCATCTCAGAAAAAAAAAAGGGATCAAATGTATATGATGTAGCCCACATATATGCGCACTTCTCCAGTAATTTACATTACATAATAAAATTATATTATCCTAAACTCGAATAACTCAGTTGATCCCCAAAAGGCACCCTATCACCTAAGTCACTACTGAATTTACTTTTTGTATTGCAGTTAAAGAAACAGGATGAATAACCATGTTCTCTCACATAAAGATGTAAATTTATACCCTGAAATTGGGCTATTACCCCACATGAAATCATCATCATGCACAAAATAATACCAGAAAAACATTATTTCAGAAACACACAGAGAGAGAGAGAGAGAGAGAGTAAAACATCCAAGCAGGATTCCCAAAAGCCACAGATATAGACCTGTCTTCAGTAAATGAAATATTACACAATCACAGAAGAAGAAAGCATGATAGAACTATTATCCAATCAATAAGTAGATTTTCAATTTTTGAGGCCAGTATCATATAAGCATCTAACGCTAGAAACTCACATGTCCTCTTTGATCTGTATTGGGTACAAACACATGGATGGGTGTTCCAGTAGTCACTCCTGCAGTTAATAAACATGCATCAATCCATTAATAGGGAATACGAGCAGCAATTTGTCTTAGCTGAATGGAAAATTGTTAAAAAGGATACAGACTAATAACATTAACAAAAACTAACCTTCAGAGACACCTGAATATATTTTGCATGTATCAGTCTCTTTTCTAGGGGTGGTAATTCGACTCTGACCTGGCCTCCTGCACAACTCAAATTGTTATTCCTTTGAAGGAAATATGCATCAGAAAATATCAAAGACTAGCATAACAGATACTTAGTGTTTCCAAGTACAGAACTACTTTTGAGTTGTGTCTTAACAGGCTTCCCAATGAAAGGTGCAAACATCCCTACTATAACAAACTCTCAAATTACCTCCTATCCAGATCAACTTGCAAATCAGCTTCTGATAAAGGGATACGAGGAGGGCATCCATCAACGATACAACCAACGCCACCTCCATGAGACTCTCCAAAAGTTGTAACACGAAAGTAAGTACCATATGTACTCCCCGCAGCATGTATTTCTGTTGTGAGAAGGCAAAATGTCAGAAAGCATATCCTAGAGTTCGTTAAATTCAATAAAACAAAGGATTTGGAGTCGATGTTCATGATATAGAATCGTCCTAAAGCCCAAGTTGCCCAAAGCTCAAATCTCAGGATACTTATATGCAAAGGTGGGTGTAGCATCCCTCTACTCATAAACTAAGAAATTGTGCTCCAATAGACAACATAAAGAGAGGCTAGATGCTTTTAAATTGATGCTGCCAACTATAATCCAGAAATAGCACCACTATCAGTTAAGAATATCATATGGTTGTCAAAAGGCATAAAAAGAAAATGTCTACACGTTCGAGTAGAGATCATGTGGTTCAAGGTAAAATATATGACTAGTGTCTCCTCTCTCTCTCTCAAACACCATACTGCTCCTCTCTAAACTAATATAATTTCTCCTTTAAAACAAGAACTTTCTCATCTTAATCAGCTTTCCATGTTCATGAAAAGTTCAAAAAAAAAAAAAATGTCTTGGCTGAAGCTACTGCAGCCAGATTTTAATTGCCATGTCCACACATTTCAGATGTGTAGTGAGTATTGTTAAGTTTTGTAGAACATGCCCCGAGTCCATGTACAAGTACAACCACCCAACATCCAAAAATTCAATGGTAAGCCACGACAACACAACCACAAAGATCACAACTGTCTAAAAGCAGTCATCTTTAATACCCATAGAAGACAGTCTAGAATCCAACAAAACGAAACTTTCTGAGAAAGAGAAATATAAATGAAAGCACAGTACAATGAAGCAGTAAGTGAAAAGCTTCAACTAATGCATCATAAACTTTTTTTGAACAACTGCACTAGATAGTTTGCAAGACCAATAAATCTCAAGTTATACAAATAAAGAGCAAGCCATGAAATCAGTGTTCTAGTTCTATCAGATTGTTCTCGCCTACACTGGGTATCCAATCTACAAATAACACATTATCTAAAATCATAGTGGATCCTATCTAAAATCATGGTCATGTATACCAAATTCTTATCGGATGGAAGGGACTATGACCAGGATATAGGTAAAATTTTCCGGTTCTAGATGAGGCCAACATATTTACACAAACAACTTACAAAAGTAAACCTTAATGTCCAATTGAAACAATTCGAACACAAAACAAAAGAATGAAAAAAAGGACATCTTTTTCTTACATTTTGCACTGTTGATTGGCAAAAACATTGTGTGGATCCACAAAATTTGTTTTATTAATCAAACTGGAGGAATCCAACAACAGGAACACTTGAAATTCACATCAGATTATACAATCAAACCAACTATTCTTCAAAATTACTCTCAATACTACAATCTGACCACAAACTATCTACTAGCAAATATCCACAGAAGGAAATAATTAAGGAAAAACGCATAAGACTCACGGAGCTTTTTGGGGGTTCGTGGGCGGAAGGAGATCTGGACTGTGGCGATAGAGAGGTCCCGGAGGTTGGAAAGCGAGGAAGACCCATCAAGCCGGTAAGCCCCAAGGAAAGGCTTGGATGAAAGAGAAGAAGAAGCCATTGAACAAGTATCGAATTCAGTGCCAAGAGAAGAAGAAGAGGAAAAGGAAATGATTGGGATTGGTGGGTAATGAGGTTTGGGCAGTTGGTATAAATTGGTGGTGGTGGTGGTGTTGAAGGTTGTTAAGATGTAGCAAGTCAGTGGCCACCTACCCTCTCCTCCAAATTTTCATTGGGAAAACGGGAAAAGCAGAAAGGAAAATGAATAAATTTTAATCAGAAGAAATATTGAATTGATAGACTTTTCACGTCAATGTTTAAAATAATTTATTAAAAAAAATTGATTAAAAGATTAACTTAGTGATTAATTAAACTCAAAAATCAAAATTTTTGAACGGTTTACTAACATAACCATAGAAGTGTCATTTTCTTTATATTTTTTCGAAAAGAACAGTTCGCCAATTTTTGTTAATGATATTATAATTAATTTTAAAAGTTATTAAATTTTAATTAAAATTAATTATATTAAAACAAAAGAAGATCGATGGGTAGGTGTAGCCGAGGAAGGGGTGAAGGACCGGCTGCCCCACCAAGCCTAAGCTTAACACCGTGTTTGCTTCGAAGGGAAGGCATAAAGAGCGGATGAAAGGTCTGGAAGAGAAACGGGCCAAAAAGGAAAATGTTTATGGCCTGCTCGCTTTGAAGGAATTGGGGAAAACGAGGAAAATGAATTAAGTTTATTTGGTATAACTATTGAATATAGCTGATAGTTAATAGCGATAATAATTGATTTATATTAAGTGTTTGATAAAATTATATTTAATTGTTATTATTAATATGTAAAATGACTAATAAAAGTATATATTATATAATTTATTTTATTATTGAAATAAATATAAAATTATAAATTTATTATATTATATTATTTATTTTATTATTAACTTAAATATATAATTATTAAATTAATATATTATATTATTAAAATAAGAAAATAATTAAATTTTAATGAAAGATAGTGAGGTTATTTGTGGATTGGAAGCTATAAAAACGAGAAGATGAGCTCTTTTGTCAATTGAATGATCCGATGTTTAAAATAACCAAAATTGTTGTTTAAAATTCATGGGGAGGGGTTTGGTCAGCGATAGAAAATTAAATTTGATTTTTTTTAATTCATAAATGATGAAAAAAAAAGTTTATATGAGTAAAAGAAAGTTTTGATTTGAATATAGTTAAATTTAAAATTTTTTGATAATATTAATCATTTATACACAATTGTATTAAAATTTATTATTATTATTATTATTATTTGAATTGTATTAAAATTTATAATATTATAAATAATATAAAAGCTTGTCTCTCATTTATAGATTCAACTTCTTTGTTAAAGAGATGAAATAATATAATAGAAATTTTAATTTTTTTATTTTTTTCTTGCTTTCTTTTATATAATTTCATTTACCTTTTCTTGTATGGTTAATGACCCATATAATAAATTAATCTACGAGTCAAATTTTTATGGATATCTAATTCAAATGAATTTTAATAGGATAAGTTTGGATAGTATATAATCGAGTTTAAAATGGATTCTGGTTTGAGAATTGATACCTATGAGTATCAATTACCAGAACCTATTTATATAAAATATATATTTTTTATTATAATATTTATAAATTTTTATATATTTTATTTTATATAAAATAAAATTTAAATATTTTATAGAGTTATTGAGCTTTTGAAATATAAATTATTAATTAAAATAATTTTTTTATATAGATTATTAATTAAAATATATAAAACTAAATAAGTTTAAATTTTTTATAGGTAACAATAATCGGATTTGAGATAATAATAGATAAATTTTAATCGAATTTGAGATAAATTCATATTTTCAATATATTAATCAAATTTAAATTTGGGTAGTATAATTATTACTTAATTTGGAAAATTTCGAGAAAGAAAAATCTAAAAAAAAAAAATCAATAAAAAGTTAGCAAGTACGTCTTCTTATCTTTTATTTCATTGGTCAATAAAAAACACAACCATAGTTTATTTTTCATCATTTTTTCAATTCCCTCCTCCCCACCTACCTTTTCATTCCTTTCTGATTTCCATTCCTCCAACCAAACAGAGCATAACTTTGGTAGGTGGAGATCTCTTTTGATGCTTGCCACTAAAATATTTGTCCAAACGGAAATCCGTCGGAAATACTTCTATTGATGGCTTCTCCTTTTATATCATCCAAACACTGCCTTTTTGTCCTTTGGAACAGTCTCTAGGGTATTAACTCAGAGCAAATTGCATCAATGGTTCATCAACTCATGTGATTATTTTATTTTTATCACTCAAATATAATTTTTTAAAATAAAATTCTCTAATTTTAATTTTATTCAAAAAAAAGTCTTTATGATTTACAATAGCTGATTTTTATATTAAAAAGAATAAATTTATTTTTTCACTCTGTTGTCGTTCATTTTTTTTTACTTTTATGATTAAATTAATTAATAAATATTATCAATGAAATTATTTTATTTTATTTAAATTTATTAATATTATATATATATTTTATTTATTATTAATTAAAATTTAGTTCGTATGAAAAAATAATAATGGAATAATATATTTTAAATTTTAAAATAATACTTTATTAATATATATATATATATATAATACTTTATCAATATTTTAGTTTTTATATAAAAAAATAAACAATATTTATTTTTTATTAAATATTAATTTATTTTTAGTTAAAAAAAATACTAATAAACCTCAAAACGTCCTACCTATGCAAGTTAAAAGGACTTTTTTTTTTTTTTTCTGAAATAAGACTAAAGTTAAAAGATTTTATTTTAAACTCAATTCAACTTAACTAAACCTTTATCCTAAGAATTTGGGGTTGGTTATATGGATTCTCTTTCTCTATTCTAAACAATTTTGGGTTAAATCCTCGGAGATGTATAATGCTTTTACATCATATTGTACTACTCTCCTTCAAGTCAGTTTAGGTCTACCCCTTCTTTTCTTTCTATCTCTAACTTAATGTGCTCTACTTATCTAACTGGAGCCTCCGTATGTCTACGCTTCACATAACCAAACAACCTTAATCTCCTTTCTCTCAACTTATTCTCAATTGGCACCACTCCTAACTTTTCTCTAATACTCTCATTACGAAATTTATTTAGTCTAGTATAGCCACTCATCCACCTTAACATTCTCATCTCTGCAACTCTTATTTTAGATACATATGACTCCTTCAGTGCCTAACACTCACTACTATAAAACATGGCCGGTCGTATGGCTATACGGTAAAATTTTCCTTTCAACTTATTGGGAATCTTGCAATCACATAAAACTCTCATGACACTTCTCCACTTCAACCATTCGGCTTTAATCCTATAACTAACATCCTCCTTACATCACCCATCTACTTGAAGGATTGAGCTGAGATATTTAAAGTGATTACTTTGGGGCAGTACCGCTCCATCCAAACTAACTCCTTCCCTATCACTAGTTCGGTTTTCACTGAACTTGCAATACATGTATTCTGTCTTCGTTCTACTTAACTTAAACCTTTTGACTTTAGAGTACTTCTCAAAAGCTCTAACTTTCTATTGACTCCTTCTCTCGTCTCATCTATCAGAACTATATCATCTGCAATCATCATGCACCAAGGGACACTCTCTTGTATATGTTTCATCAATTCATCTAAAACTAATGTAAAAAGGTAAGGGCTTATAGCTAAATCTTAGTGTAATCCAACTGAAATAGGAAAATCTCTTGTGTCCCCTCCCACTATGCGCATAATAGTAGTTGCTCCTTCATACATATCTTTCAACACTTGTATATACCTAGTAGATACCTTCTTTTGTTCTAACACTCTCCATAAAATATATCTTGGAACACTATCATAAGCCTTCTCCAAATCGATAAAAATCATATATAGATCTTTCTTCACATCTCTATATTTCTCCATCAAGCATCTAATGAGAAATATCGCTTTCATAGTTGAACAATCGGTTATGAATCCAAATTGATTAGGAGAGATAGAAGTTTAATAACGTAGTCGATGTTCCACAACTCTCTCCCACAGTTTCATAATATGGCTCATCAGTTTAATTCCCCTATAGTTTGAGCAACTCTATATGTCTCCCTTATTTTTAAAAATATGTATTAAAATACTCATCCTCCATTCATCAGGCATTTTCTTTGAGTTTAGAATCTTATTAAATAATTTAGTTAATCATGCCACTCTCATATCTCCCAAACACTTCCATACTTCAATTGGTATTCCATCGAGTCCACAGGATTTACCCACTTTCATTCTCCTAAGTGCTTCCTTTACTTCTAAAGATCTAATCCTTCTAGTATAATTCACATTCTTTTCTATTGCTCTGTAGCCTATATTCACGCTATTACCACTTTGACTATTGTTAAAGAAATCATCAAAATAATTTCTCCATCTTTCTTTAATATCCTCATCTTTCACTAACATTTTTCCTTCTTTATCCTTAATGCACCTAACTTGATTGAAATCTTGACATTTCTTTTCTCTCCTCCTTGCTAATCAATAAATATCTTTCTTCACTTCTTTAGTTCCAAGTTTTTCATATAACTTCTCAAAGGCCTGCTCTCTTGCTTGACTAACTGCCTTTTTTGCCTCTTTTTTTGCTATCTGTACTGTTCATATGCCTCATTATCATCACACTTAGGTAATTTCTTATACCATTCCCTCTTTCTCTTCACTGCCTTTTGTACTTCCTCATTCCACCACCATCTCTCTTTTGAGGGTGGTCCATGTCCTATAGACTCTCCAAGTACTTTTTTAGCTACTTCTCTAATCTTTGATGCCATCTGTATCCACATATCATTGGCCTCCATATACAGCTTCCATGCTTCAGACTCGAGAAGCTCATTTTTAAACTTCACTTGCTTTACTCCTTTGAACTCCCACCACTTTGTTCAAGCTACACTATTTCTTTTAACCTTACTTAAATTGTTCCTAAACTTGACATCCAGGACCACTAACCGATGTTGACTTGTTAAATCCTCTTCTGGAATGACCTTGCAATCCTTGCATAGAGCTCTATTTGTCTTCCTGGTTAAGAGGAAGTCAATTGGACTTCTATGTTGCTCACTTTTAAAAGTGACTAAATATGACTCTCTTTTTATAAAGTAGGTATTTGCTAGTATTAAGTCATATGCCATAGCAAAATCCATAATGTTTTTTCTCTCCTCATTTCAACTGCCAAAACCAAAATCTCCATGAACATTCTCATAACATTGCCTATCACTTCCTACATGTCCATTCAAATATCTACCAATGAAAACATTCTTTTCATTCGGTATACTTTGCATTAAATCATCCATATATTTCCAAAACTTTTGCTTACTCTCACTATCTAATCCTATTTGTGGGGCATAAGCACTAACTACATTTATTGTTTCTCCTTCTAGTACTAGCTTTACTAGTATAATTCTATCTCCTACTCTTTTCACAGCTATTACAATATCTTTTAATGTCCTATCTATGATTATGCTCACTCCGTTCTTGTTTCTCTCATTTCCAGTAAATCACAGTTTGTATCATGAATTATCTACTTCCTTGCTTTTCTCTCCTACCCATTTAGTCTCTTGAATGCAAGCAATATTTACCCTTCTCCTTTTCAAGGTATGTACAAGCTCCATTAATTTTCTTATAAGTAATCCAACATTTCAAGTACCAACCTTGATTCTCCTCCTATCATGTTCCTTCCTAATTGATTTCCTTCTATGATATATTCTATTGTTCTCTATACCTATCTTGTGTTCTGTTTCACTATCTATTCTACTATTTATCATATGGACTAACTTCTTTACTCACACCCGTCCATGATACGGAAACCCTTGCTCGTTTAACACCACACCAGGGTGCCGGCATGGCGCGTCACTTTAGGTAAACGCCTTGCATCCTTGCATATTTCTCACTACACCCAGGCTTCAATGTAACATGTCGTAAGTAAAGGATGCTCCAACGTTTATATCATTTGAATCTATATCATGAGATGTGATGAAATTTTTACGCTGGTTGTCACCTACCGTAACACTCCTTTATCAGGGCTTGGAACTGGTTAAGCACAAACTATTTAAACGGAGTTTAAAAGATTTTATTTTAATAAATAAAAATTAAATAACTGAAATAAGATCAATGCAATTTACCCTAACAATCACTTTTTTCCATGAATATGAAAATATTCCAATCATTTTATCCTGGATAAATATCAAGAGATCTTTGCTTTATAATTTTCAGCTTCAAGAGTTTTTTTTTTTAATAATAATAAAAATAGGGAAATTTCAAACCACAAGAAAAGTTTCCATAGACAAAAATATAATTATACCACAGCATGAAAGATTTATCCTTGGACTCATATCAAACTCTAGAAATGGAGTGATAACATTAGAGAGACACACAAAATTTTACATATAAAATGGATTCAACATTAGTTGCCAGCAGATTTTTTTTTTTTTTAAAAAAAAAGGTGATATGTATATGTTTGTATTGATAATCAATTAATACAGATCAAAAACCTTAGCACTGGACAATGCCATTGCCAATGTTTGAACCAAAAAAATCTATGCTAAATTGCCCCAGTTCCCTGCAGGCCTAAGTATGCTTGTGTGTGTGTGTGGTGATAACACTGTAAGAAGAAAAGGAATAAAAATACAACACTTTTTAATATTCTACAATGTTCAATTATGATCCTATTGAAATTCTACCACTGCCTTTGCTGGTGCATTTGTTTTCAATATCATTTCATCATACTCATCTTCAGGGTTTGACAGAGCAACAATGGCTCCTCCTGCTCCTATAGAAGCTTCACCTTCATGCATTACTATCGTTCTTATCACAATGTTAAGATCAAATGTCTGATTATATGAGAAAAATCCAATAGAACCTGAGTAGATGCCACGGGAATAATTTTCTAGAGAATCAAGAAGTTCCATGGATCTCAACTTTGGAGCGCCTGTCATTGAGCCCCCTGGAAATGCAGCCCGGATACAGTCAACTGCATTGACGTTTGACCTCTTCTTTCCTCGAATTGTACTCACCATTGTATGGACGGTTGCATATGATTCCACGTCCATAAGACAAGGCACATGAACCGAGCCAGGTTCACAGACACGGCCAAGATCATTCCTCAAGAGATCAACAATCATCAGATTTTCAGCTTGATCCTTTTCACTGTTTAGGGGGGCAGCAAGAGAGAGTCAGTTAAGCGCAAGAAGAGAGTGACTCTTGAACTGAAGATGGATTACTTAATTGAATTGAAACCTTTGCATCTTTATTGAATTCAAAAGACTAAGTCACTTCCCTCAGGTGCATCAGGAATAAGAAAAAGGATAAGATAAATCTGGAGTTTTGGCAAACGGCCAAATCCGGGAAACAAGAAGCAACAAGCAAGAAGCTGGGATACAGAATACCCAACTGTTAAGCAAAGGCAACTCTTCCATCATTAGATGGGCACTTAACCACTTCAAAAGCTTCAGAGTTCACAGTAATTACAATGAGGAATATTATATGAATGTTATTAAGTACACAAATTTCCAGACAAACTTTTTTCCATCAGATAATAGAATCCCCGTCACTCAACCAAATACCAATACAAGTGGACAAAAAATAGCAATGTTTTTGACACATACGAGAGAGAGAGAGAGAGAGAGAGATTCATATTTACCTGCACTGTAATTGCAATTTAAGCTGTTCATCTTCTTCCTGTGTTGCACCACGAGCCATAGTACCCTTTATGGGCTTTGCTTCCAGAACACCATTTCTGTTCAAGCGCAAGAACCTCTCAGGAGAAGAACAGCATATGCACAAATTTTCATTTGAAAAGTTAAGCCATGCAGCATATGGTGCTGGATTTTTCTCTCTAAGGTGAAGATAAAGTCCAAGAGAATCTATATCTCCAACTCTTTTTCTTATTTGAGTAGTGAGACATAACTCGTAGCTTTCTCCATCTTTAATGTATTCCAGACACTTGTGCACATCATTAATATACTGCTCTTTCGACTTCTCAGCAAGAAAGCCTGCCATGCATGGGGAAAATTTTGCAGGTTGTGAAGGCTGCTTCCCTAACTTCTTTGCAGCAGATGCTTCCAAATGAAGGAGCTTCTGCTCTACATCATCCAACCATGGTGTATTGGCTGTGTTTCCTTCTTGTATTGACATTATATAAACATCATCATAACGATGATCGATGACTATAAAATTATCAGCAAAGAAGAAGCAAGCATCCGGAGTCTTTGATTTGTAACGGTTAGATAGCATGCCACATTCAACTTTAAGATTATATCTGCATGAAAATAAAATAAGTTAGAAACAATTTAATATCTGGCAATCTAGGATAATTCTGGATACAAATAGGTTATGGCATGAAAACCTGCTTCACGTAAAAAGATATTATAATTCTAGTTGGACTACGATTTGAATATTCATTTATTTCTATTTTCTTTAAGAGGTAAATCACCTTCTGCAATCTATACTCTCTTCAAAAGAATGAATAAACAAGCATATGATTATTATGTATAACAACTTCTTAAAGAAGCCAATTTGTTGAGTTATAGCTCATATTTGTTAGAGAAGAATTTACTATCCCTGGGAAAAGGGAGGAGCTCTGGCTCTGCAATGAGGGGCAGAATGCTACTTGTATGAGGAATCCTGTTCGGATAAATCTTATTTGTACGGTGTTGATGGTCTTGGCACTTTTTATTATGTTTTTTTTTTTTTAATTATTCAGGGTGATTACTGATTATGTAAATTCTATTTGTATGAGGAATCTTATTTGTTTAAGAATTATCTATATAAATAGGGCTGTAATATTCTCCTTTCAGTAGTGAAAAAGGACGTGATTGTCCGTGGATGTAGGCACACTTGTCGAACTATGTAAAACTCTTGTGTTTTTTTTTTTTTTCTCTATTTTCTAATGTACATCTGCGTGCTTAAGGGTGTCTTCCGCTAAAACAATGAACAACATGCAGTCATAAAATGCAATAACAGAGAAAAATTTTTGAATTCTTAAAGAAGTATTTTACTATGAATGCTTCCAGAAAGCATACCATGCCCCATTGCCATAGCAATTAGAATAGCAATCTTTCTTTTCTTTCATTTCTTTGTTATTCTAATAATATGATATAAACTATTGTGATATATTTTGATCGTTGATAAAATAAAATGAGATTGGAAGGATGGGATCAGTTACAATTTGAACCTTAATTTTCTTACAATTTCTCTTAAATAGTTTTTCCTTTATTTCACAAAACTGCGTTAGGGTTTTAATAACTTATATTTTTACATATGACTTGCAGTAAATGGTTTAATATTATGTAAAAAATCTTTAGGAGAAGTAAAGTAAAATAATATAATTCATATATGTATTATTATTGCCTATACAAATTGAATGTGCACTCAATGATTTAAAAAAAAAAAAAAAAGATATTGGCAACATTTTATCAAGAAATTAGTAAGAATTATAGAGCAAAGAAAACTTTATCAAAGTTTAAATTGAAATCCTTAAATTCTTTTAGGCTTTGTTTGGAAAAAAATCATTTTCAAGAAAAAAATTCATTTGAATTCTCACAGAAACATGCTTGATCTCTATTTCTTTTAAAATGATTTTTTTTAAATTAAAAAGAATTGAATTCTTTCATTCCAAACATGAGAATTGACAAAAAAAAATCAATTGAATTGAATTCTTATAAATTCTAGTTTCCAAACAGACTGTTGGTGTTTTGTATTCTAATGTTTTAGACAACAAGGCATGCATTGTAATTAAACCAATGAGAATTTTTTTCTGTAACTAATCCTTTTGATGTTATTCTCTAGGTTCTTTCTGTTTTTTTAACAAACAATCTGGCATGCTTTCTTTATATAAACAGCCATATAAACACATCCACAATATGCAGAAAAATATGCAGACTGATATAACGATAAAATCATATAAATACTGGAAGGATCATCATCCTAAAGAGTTTGTAGCAGATAGCATCAGCATTTACGATTCCTCATTCAGTCCCAATACTTCCTTGGGCAGTCCAGAGCAAGGTTAGGAAGCTAATTAAACATAGATAAATTTCAAAGTAAAATTTTTTATATCATGTATGACATATAAACCAAAAATCAAGTTTCATAAGGCGTGCATTTTAATGCTAAAACAACATTAACAAATTCATGAAACCAATCAAACAAGATTTGAGGACATAGATTGGAATAAACTTACCCAATATAACCAATATATCCACCATAAAAGTCAAAAGGCAGTCCTTCAAAATCCTTTTCATCATAACGGAATGATAGGAGTTCCTACAAAGAAGTACCAAGAAACTTCAATCAGACTGGACCAAGAAGTATATTAAAGGATGAAAAGATATTCTTTTGTACACCATGAACGCACGAAAAACACGTAACACAAAAGTGCCCATCGTCATTCCCCACAATACAAATGTTTCATGCATGATGCACTAGGGGACGTATATCCTTGGGGCATACAGATTTTAAAAAATGTGGTGAACCATGAGTTTTGCATTTGTTCCCATGCAGACATGCACCCAAACATCCTTCCCCTCACCCTCCCCCTTCCAGAAAGGGGAAAAGAACAAACGGATAGAAAAGGAAACAGAATGGTTGGTAATTCACCAATGTCAAGAAGGGCACTAGAAATAATGGCCTTGCAATGGGAAAAGCATTGCCAATGAGCCCATAAGCAACGCCGACAGCCTATAATTTACAGCTTTTCATTGGCCATATGAAAACACTGCCAGAATGGATGACCAACTGAATAAAATCAAATTAGGCCACTCTTGTTTAGTTAGCAGAACATCACAATAAGGCAAGAGCAGTTGAGTTAGATTTCCATAGAAATGATTCCCGGAGATAAGGAAACTCGAAACCTTAACTGGATTGAAATCCCACAGCTAGGTGTACATGGTATTCAAAGCTTCCCTCTAGCAGATGTTTCTTGCAATCCGAATAAAATAAAGAAATTAGCAATCTTTTTTTTTTTTTGTGGGGGAGAGAGAGGGGCGGAGGGGGGGCGGGGGGGGGGGGGGGTGTGTTGGGGAACTAATGCTCTGCTTTTATGATAGGTGCATGATGATGCATTCTCGTCACATATAACTTAAATATGAACATTTTTTGGTACATTATATCAGCATTGCTTTTGAATGAAGGAATACATCAACATGAGGTTCTCACGAAGAAATAACAACAGCATACAAGCCCAAAGGAAATATATGCAATCATTACCTGGTTCAAAAAATCAAGAAAACCTTTTTCCAAATACATGCTTCTGGTAGTGCCTTGAGCATATTCAACTGATAAATAACCACCATCCTTGAAAGCCATATCACTGAAAAATGAAAGCAGGATTCATCATTTCCATTAAAGCATGATATCATGCATTTTTTTCACAAAATTTTGCAGCTTGCACCCTATGCATAACATGATAATTAATAAAATGCAGCCATGACATCACACTCACCACTAAGGCATGGGGAAAAGAACATACAAGTGTTTTTTCAAAAAAAAAAAAAGTTTATAAGATAAATTTAAGCAAACCTTTGGTCTGACAATCTAAATGTAATTTGCTTCCAAAGTTGTCCACCTTTACCCCCCATAAAAGAAAAGCGTGCCCTTTTCTAAGAATTCAAAGCACAAAATTGAAAAAAAGTCAAAAATTGTAGAATAATAATAATAATAATAATAATAATAATAATAATAATAATAATAATAATAATAATAATAATCAATCTGATGATGATAACAATACTATAATGATAAAATAAGATTTACCAAGATCACTGAATATAAAATAGGGCTCAAGCTCAAAGTAAAAAAATACAAAACTGTAAATTGTTCTCTCACATTTTACCACTGACCCATTTCGAAAGCTTGTGCTGTTTATCCATCAACACTTCAGATTTCTAAACCACACACAATTCCACACTTTCTTCTGTATGTTGGCATGGACAATTTTATTAATCAATACCCCTTTTGTTCAGTAATTATCCAACTCCTTTGGGCGAGTTTACATAGCCTTCTAATCAGACATATCACCAAACAACAGAAAATTTAATCTGGATTTGTTTTTGGTTGGGGAGCTTCTACATCCATAGCTATCCACATAAATGTGTATCTATATCCACACACCTCTATTCACACGTGCCATTAGAGGTCCAAAATTAAAAGATAATAGTTCTCCCTCAAATATGGTATTTCTCCACATGCTCCAGACAATCGTCTTCATGTGACTCCATAATTAAGTTTCTCCAACATTCAGAAGTCAATGTGTCTAACTATATACCTCAAACATTTAATAAAGTTACTCAAACAAATGTAGACTATTTGGTCAAATTCTAAACCTATCCATTATTTACCCAATTTGATACCAATTATTAATTCCAAAAAAAAAAAATTAGTTTAAGTCACAGTATATCCAGTAACAAGGCCTGACAGATCAGATGAACCAAAAATTTCTATCTAAAAAGAATGGGCAGTCACTACATTTCACTGGTTATTTGCTTGCTATTAAAGAAGGCATACTTTTAAGTACCAAAATTTGCTCATTATCAACAATGGGAATCAAAAAGAAAAATTGAAATCTGCAATTTTTAGCTGACAGATGATTGAGGAATAAAAGAAAAACCTTCTCCACTGAAGAACTGTCCAACCAAAAGGTGTTTTCAGCTTTATTAGCCCCAAATAGTTCACAAAATATGTTTCTTGCTCCACCAAGTTGTGATGCCAATTGATCAAACTTCCTCCATTTCAATTTTAAATGCTTTGCACCAATGCTTGATTCTGGAAAACTTGATAAGCTGGACATGCTAAAAAAATTTTTCTCATCTACATTGCCCAGTAATTGCCGCCTTCTTGTGTTTTCTCTAAATGGTAGAGCATCTTCATTGCATTCTAATGGACCAGCTCTAGGAACTCCAAACAGTTGACTAGCACCATGCAGCTGCATGCATGCTAAAAAGATTTTACTGCTCAGAGGAAATTAAAGACTCTGTAGACGCAAAGCCATACAAGTGGTACAAATTCATGATACAAATTGAGGCATAGCACAGTGCCGGAAGGATGTTGAACCAATTGATCAATCCTTCTGTAAGATGTAGAAGGTCAAGCCCCATGCCATTTTGTCAAAGCACAAATTCTTAGCCAACATTCTTCCAAAAAATACACTACATAGGCCTGTTTTATTTTTATCATACATGGACATGCCAGCAGGAGTATGACATTAACATATCCAATGGAACTGGCATATTAGAATATATGCACTTTTAGAAGGAAAAAAAAAAAGGCATCCATTGTGTATGAGGCTCCTTGATTTTCATGAGCAAGGGAAGGGTCATATATCGTATGCAGTATTCCCTATGCTTTATTGCAGCCAAAAAAAAAAAAAAAAAAAAAAACTTGGACCTCATAATCGCTAAGGAGCAACCTTAGCACTGCAAAGGCTCACCTCACCCTCTAAATATGCACATGTGAAATTCAAAAGAAAAAAATGTATACAGGTGCAAACAGAGAAATGTAGTATAAAAGAGATTTGTATGATCACTGACAAAAAGTATAAATTTTCTTAAAAGAGCTTCCATTTACCAGTATAAAAGACATGTCTCTCATTAAGAAATGTTGACCTCAATCGCTGCCAATAATCCAATGTAATCTCTCTAAAATTCTCAAATATTTTCCTTCCATGACAGGTTGCAATACTCTCTGGATGAAACTGAAGGTGAAAGAAATCAAGAATGTAGACTTGCAGACAAGTAAACCAGGGGTAACCAACTAGAAGACAATCACAGGACACAAACCTGTAACCCATAATGAGGCCTGGTAGAATGCATAATGCCCATGAGGATTTTTCTCCTTTGCACTTCATTGGAGTGGCTAAAAGACCAAGAAGTTCCATTATTTAATCCAGGTGAAAAAGTATCAAAAGAAATACCTGGCCTAATCTGACTCTCACAAGCATCAGGGATAAGATCAGAATTCTGAGACTCGAGGAAAGAATGTGTGCCAGTAGAAGTTGTCCATGCAATTGGTACAAGTTCCTTTGGCAGTGATTCTGCATCTATAACAAGAGAATGATATCGAACTACCTGCAATAATCAAAGTGGAAAATAGTCTTATAGTTCTGATGCTCATAAGCACCACATAGATTCCAATTAACACCACACGCATCACAAAAAACATCTTAACACATGGAGTATCTCTAACCTCATAATAGTTTACATTTTGAAACTCATAGAAAAATGATTTTGCATTCATCTATTTGACTAAAGAAATATTGCAATTCACTTTCAATTATTCAGCCTAGAGACCTCAAAATATTATTCTGGTAACCAAATCAAGTTTCCTTGCTCTGAAGTGTTCATCCAAATAATTTATTATGAGGAAAATGAAAGGATATTCTTCTAACTGAACTCAGTCTCCAAACTGCCTCATTGTGCTAAAATTTTTCTATTTTCTAGATATTTTATAAATTTATCATGAAATAAAATTTAAATAAAAACAGATGATGAATAAGAAAAGAAACACTACATATGAGCTTATTTTAAGAGACATATCTTCTTGGGGAAAAAAAATCAAATATCACAATAATGCATGCAAGAAAAAATATCAACCAAGCTACCTATTTTTAGGAGTTGCCATGGGTAGCATTACATCAGACAGAAAAAGCCAAATACAATTTCATTCCCTTTCTCATATAAGTAGACAGACTGACCTTAAATCCGGATTTTTTGCCAGAAGGAATATTATTGAAAAGCCTGCACCCATTGTGCTCAATTTCACTGTAAGGCACAAGTGGTAAGGTTATTAAAATGGGAATCACAAGCAGCACATAAAACTATATGCAAAATATGAATATCTAATTGTTGCTAAATAACACATATGCTATAGTTTACCATGCTTGATGTGTGATAGAAAAAAACAATGCCATTCAAAAGATAGACGCGATGAATTATATGCCCCCCTCCCCTCCCCCCCCCCCCCAAAAAAAAAAAAAAAAAAAGACAACCTTCAAAATTTATTCAATGTACCTCATACGTCCATGGACTGGTTCAGATGCGTGGACAATTTGAGCACCATGTGCATAACCCAAAGCCTGTCATATTGAAAGTGACATTCAATTCAGTAGTAATACAAAGAGATTGCAATAAAAGATTTATTCATTGGAACAAAAAGTTACACTAAATGCAAATGGGAAGAACTAATGCTTTAATCAAAGAAAGACAAAAGGATCAATTTAACTTGACTAAAATACATTGCTTTACAGAAATATAAACAAAAAAAGCATGAAAAGACCATATGTAGAAATACCTGGTGTCCAAGACAAATACCCAAAATAGGAATGTCCCTGCACTCAAGCAGCAACCGAAGACATATTCCTGTAAGATTCGAATGGACTCTGAAATGGAATCACATAACATTCATCCAGAAAAAGAAAAACAAACTATAATAACAGTAAATAACCAAAAAATCTAGTTGCAATATCATCATTATGACAGCAAAGAGTGAACTCCACAAATTCATACATGCAAGGATGAAAACCGTTTAAAAACTCGGTTAGAATTTTCTGCACTGCATTGTCAGGCCTTGCAAGATCTTAATAATAAAATTCAGAACATAAAACCATCTAATAATAATAAATGGCGTCATTTACAACTTTAATTGCATTGATAAGAATGTGAAAAAGAGTCGCATGCCATAATCAAGCCCACTCTGTGTCTCTATCATGTCTAAGCTTCCATTAGATAATAGGCCTAAGCAGTGAATCCTACTATTGCCAAACAGCAAATGGTTGAACTGCTACACTCTGCAGATGTGATCAAAGAAAAGGGATGGGAACAGAATTTTCAATCTTACCTATGTCAACTGCGCATGTTGGAGAACCAGGCCCAGGTGATATAACAATATTATCAAATGCCTTTTCTTCATACAAGTAGTGGCAAACTTCCTCCCATGTCCACTCATCATTCTTCACCACCACAGGAGGCACTGATATGTTTAAAAAAAAAAAACACACACACACACACACACACTCTTTGAATATGCTTGAAATGTTCTTCAGGATAACAAAACAACAGCAAAACAACAAAAAATAAGTAGAGAAAAAACAGAGAGATAGCAAGAGAAAGGAAAAAAGAATTACCCCCATTAACAACAGAGAGCTCTTGGTAAATGTTGTAGGTGTAACTATCATAGTTATCAATCAACAATGTCCTCACGAATTCCAGCTTCCTGCTAGGCTCCTCCAGCCGTTTCTTCCCCATGAAGGATCCCTCGAGGTGTCCAGGCAGTAAATGGCTAGAAATGACCATTCTTTTACTATTACAATAAGATTCTTGAACATTCTCGTTCTTAGCAAGAAAACCAAATCCCAGGAAAGGTTTGTTTAACGGCAAACTGGCAGTATTACACCTTAGGCCCTCGAAGCAAAGATTTGACATATCCAAAGAAGATGAACACAAAGCAAATTCCATCTTCAACCCTTTATTTATCCAGCAGTTTCTGCAAAATGAGAAAGGCTCAGTGGAAGTGCCCTGAGCAGAAAAGTTAACATATAAATCAGAGATCCAAGAAATCCAAACGTTAAGAACTTTCAACTTGTGAGCAAACAGATCTTGCAAAAACGTAAATTCCTGATTTAGACATGTGGATGGTGACAAAGAGACCTTAGAAAAGATAGGAAGGTAGGTGGTGGAGCCGTAGAGAAGGAGAGCAAGTGAAGAGAGAGAGAGAGAGAGAGAGAGAGAGAGAGAGAGAGGTGATGGTGGTGGCGGCGGTGGCGGTGGTGGAGAAGGTAGGTGCTTAGCTGTGTTGGTGCATGCACTTTGTCAGAGGCGAAGGGCCTCAAAAGATTAGATTCTGTTTGAAGGGTCAAAAAGTAAAGTGGTTGTTGAAGGTGGAGGATTCCACTGCTGATTGGCGGGGATTCCTTAGCCGCTTCTGTTTGGTAATTTTTTTTTTAAGGTAATTATGATCAATTATTAAATATATTGATAGTGTTAAAAAATAATATTTTTTTATAAAATATAAAATTTTTATAATATAAAAAATAAAATTTATATAATTATGAGAAATAATAAATATATATTATATATATTTAATAATTTTTTAATTTTTTTTTAAATATAAGGGAGCTGTATGTGATTCCACAATTTCACAGCTGGAGGAGATGGGAGAGGAAAATAAAATAATAAAAAAAAGAAAAAAAATATTATTTTGTTGAAAAGAAAAAAAATAAATAAAAAATTATATGTCTAATTTCCCGTTTAAAATAATTTTTAATCCTTTTCTTGTCCAACTAAATAGTTAGAAAGAGAAAAGAAAATAATATTAATTTTTTATTTTTTGTTTATATTCTTTTTTTTCATTAATAGTTATTTTTAATATAATTTTATTCATTTAATATGAATATAATAGCAAAAATATTTTTTTCTGGTCACTTTTTTTTTCTTTTGAAACATGAAAAATAAATAAATACTCATTCTGTTCCATTTCAAATATTTTTTTAAGATTTTTATATAAAAATTAAGAAAAATATTAAATAACTCCATTTTATTAAAAAAAATTACATGAAAATAACAATAAGCAAGAGTAAAATTTAAAAAAAAAATAAATAAGATTTTCTTAATTTTTTAAAAGTGCAAATAAGTGAAACAAAATATTTTTTTTTAAACATTACTTGAAAATTAGTCGGAGGAAACTTTTTTCTCCTTCCTTGTGAACAAGATTTAAAAAATAATAATAATAATTTTAATTTCTATAAAAATTTTACTTTTCTTACGATTCACTTTTTTCTACATCTCTCTCCTCGACACAAGATTTCTATAATATGAACATGCTGTCATAGGCACTTGCTTGATTACCTTTCATGCTGAAAGTATAGTCTTGATATTTTTTTCCAATTACAACATGTCCATGGAGATCCTAATCTTCTTATTGCTTTGAAAGTTTAAGTATAAATTACTGAAGCTGAATAAGTCATTTCATCTATAATGGCTATTCTTCATTATCAAATTATCTATAGACTACAAGATTATGCCATTGATCTTGCACAAGCTTCAGCCTTTATTTTTATTAATTAACTTAATGATCTTTTCATAAATAATTGCTTGACATTCTTTAATTTTATTTCATTAGATATTTAAATTTTACAAAAGTGTAACTTTTAAATTTTTATATTTATAAAAGTGTACATTATTAAACCCTTAAATTTTATAAAAATATAATAAAAATTAAAATTCATACAAGTTCCATTCACACATTCACTGATTGTAGAAAGCAAGTAATTAAATCTTTATAAAGTTTATGTATAGAAAACGCTTTTTGACATTGCTGATAATGATCAGGGGTCATAAGACACTTTGAACTTTTTTTTTTTTTATCAACATGGTGTATTGTATTTAAGACAAAGTATATTTTAGTACCATCTATTTTGGCTTTTTAAACATTGATGACATGTATTTTATTTGTGTCAATTAAAAATATGAACTTTTGCTTCATTTTCATCGTTGCTAACGGTATTCAATGATGCTGACATAATATTCATGAATGACTTAGCGCTTTGTATGATGTGATAATGTTATGGCATGTCACATTAGTATTACGTCTTATATGGGTGTCACGTTATCAAATTACATGTCATATTTAATTTTGTCACCCTAAGTGTGAAAAAATAAAAGTACACATCATAAATTAGAAAAATATGAAAGTATAGGTCCAAAATTGAAAAAAAAAAAGAAAGTAAAGTTTAAGCTATAAATACTAAAAGCATAAAGATTTTGAGCCTAAGTAAAAAAAAAAGTAAGAAAAGAGAGAGACAATGAAAGATAATGGGAGAGAGAGAAAAAGATAATGAAAGATATGAAGAGAGATAGAGACAGATTGATTCTTTTATCGCCTCCTTTCTCTCATACATTGGTGTAACATTAGCATCATGTCATACATGGGTACTATATCAGCATGCCACGTCAACATAATTTAACATCGTTAACAATTTATCCTTATGATTAAAATTGAGTCAAAATTTTTATCCTTAATTGATACAAAGTGCTAAAGTGTACTTTGCTATTGTATTTATTATTGCTAATGCTTTTAGGTAATCACGAAGCTTGCTCATAAAAATTGATGGATCAAATTAAATTTAGATAAATAAAATTTTGATATAAATAAATTATAATTTATTAATATATTAATTTAAATTGATCAAAGAAATTACTTACTTTTTAGTATATAATATTAACATAAAAATTAAACATTTTAATTTTATTCATAAAATAAAATGTTTTTAATAAAATAAAAAAATAAATAAAACAATTATAAATAAATAAATATCTGAAAATAATGATAATTTAACAAACAGTTACTTGATTGTGAATGATTCTCAACATTTTAAATAATTAAACTAATTTTATATAAATAAAAATTGAAACAAATAAACTGTAAATTAATAATATATTAATTTAAATTGATAAAAGAGAAATTGCTCATTTTTAGTATATGCTACTAATATATAAATTAAAATTTTTAATTTCATTCTTAAAATGAAATATTTTTAATAAAATAAAAAGCAAGTTATTTAAAAAATAAAAAATCAAATAAAATAATTATAAATAAATAAAAATGGAAAAAGTAATTATAATTTAATAAATATTTACTTAATTATAATGATTTTCAGCTTTAAAATTATGAAAGTAATTAGCAATATAAATTTATATTCTTAATAATGAATTTTTTTACTTATTAAATAATTTAATTAATTAAGAAATAATAAATAATTATATATAAATTATAAACAAAAACAACAAATTTTAAATTTTACCATATCTGAATAAGATCTATTCCACTTTCTTCTTTTTTTTTTGTTTCTTTCTCAGCTTTCTTCTCTTAGGAATCTAAAGCAACAAAACTAAAGAATTCTATAAATATTATAATATAAACTTTAATACCCACTAAATACCTAATAAATATTATTTTTAATTTATTAAGTCACATTTACTATAAAAATAGTTAATTTTAATAAAAGTAACTATTTAATTCTTAATGAAAATTAAAACTTAATAACAAAAAATAAAATAAAAAAATTATTATTTTAAAAATAACAAGAAATCTAAACGTTGATATTGAAAAATTTTCCCCCTTTTTTATATTTTCTATCTATTTTCTTGAGAAGCAAACAAAATCCAAAAAAAATACATCTTTTAAGGGATTTGATCACCTCATTTTGCACAAAACTCTGTTTGTTCCTCTAATAAAAGGGTGGCACAAGTCTTAAGATTTGTTTGGTATTACTATTAGAACTGCTGCAGAGAAAATTATTTTTTTTAAATATACTAATTAAAAAATATTAAAAAATAATTAAAAATTAAATTTATTAAATTTAAATCATAAAAATATTAAAATAATAAAATAATTTTTTTAATATATTTCTTTCAATAGCATTTAAAATTATATTTTTATTTAAAAAAATAATTTTAACCCTCTAAATACAGTGCAAAGAAGCACTTAGCCATCTTGAAATTCAAGGTAGAGCCTATTATTGAGGGTATTATGCATGATATTAATGATATCTAAGCGGCGAAGTCAAGAATTTAAGTTAGTTGGTTAAAAAATAAAATATTAATTAAAAACTTTTAATATAATAATTTTTTTATAATTAAATAAATTAAATTAAATAATATAAATAAGAGAAATAAATAAAATAAAAAGTAAATTTGTTAATAAATCTAATTATATTTTTTTAGGTAATTTTTTTTCTTTGTGTGAACTATTCAGTGAATAAAATAATAAATTTGTAATAATAATTTATTAAATTGATTATATAAATAGTTTGTTTAAATTTACTTTATTCGTTGTAATAGTAATTTTAAAATTTAATAAATTAAAAATATATAAAAAAAAGCTAAGAATATTCTTTTGATGTCAGTCGGATTAAAAGTCCACAAACAAATGAAGGAAATCTTTCTATTTGTTGAAAAATATTTATGAATTTGTAATATTTTTTTTTTCAATGTCAAAATTTGAGTTTTTTATTATTTTAAAAATAATATTTTTTATTTTTATTTAAAATTAAATTTTATTTTTATTTTTATTAAAAATCAATTATTTTTATTATATATAAACTTATTTTGCTCAACTCAACTCAACTAAACCTTTATCTCAAAAATTTATAATAAATATTTTTTGACAAATCGCAAAATTCTTTTTTTTATTTATTTTTTCTCTTGAGCTACTACGAATTTATTAATTTATACTAATTTTATAATAAATATTTAAGTTATTAAATTTATTTTTATGTAAAAATAATTTTATAACAATTATATATATTTTTTTTTATAAAATTTAAATCCACCCATCAACTTTTTCTTAATTATCTTTAATTAATATCCATTTAATTAAATTAATATTTATTTTAATTTAATTAATTTTTTTATTAATTATCATATTTAAAATAAAAATTTATTTCTTTTAATTTAAAGAATTACTTTGAAATAAATTATTTCTAAAAAAAAGAATTCAATTAAAATCTCACAAAATAATATTAGATTTTTATTTTTTAAAATGAAAATTTTTTGAGTTAAAAAAATTAAATTCTTTCATTTTAAACATTAAAATTAATGAACAAATAATTGAATTAAATTTTATATTTTAAATAAGACAAAAATTAATTTAAAAAAAAATAAAAAAATTATGTAAAAAATTAATTTTTTTTTTTATAAATAATTTATTTCAATTGAAACCATAGAGAAAAATCTTCAGAATGAGCTCACAGCGAGTAAAGGCCAACTATTTCAGAGCCATCGAACACCTAACGCGATCAAATGCACTAATGATGGATATGCAAGGAAATATTAGATTCAAGTCTTGGCGGTCTAACACAAATAATAGTAATGGGAATTGAACTTGCTTGGTCTATTTTATGAAAGGTTGAAAAGGACAAAGTTCCATGTAAATTTATAATTTAGCCTTTAAATTTTATCTTATATTATTATTTTAATTTTAAATTTTAAAAATTTAATTATTTAATTTTTAAATTTTATACTCTATTATATTTTACATTCTGAATTTTAAAAATTTATTTATTAATTCATAAAATTTTATACTATATTATACTTTAATCTCTATAATTTTAATATATAAAACAATATAATCATGTTATTAATGAATGAAATTATTATAAATATTAAAATTACAGGGACTATATTATTTTATATATTAAAATTAAAAAGATTAAATAATTTATTTATTAAAATTTATAGACTAAAGTGTAATACAGTGTAAAACTTAAATATTTTTATTAAAATTAAATAATTTTATTAAAATTAAAAATGATCGATGAATGAAATATATTTATTAATTAAATTATTTAATTATGATTTAAGCTTACTAACATGAATTCATAATTTTTAATAAATAAGTTTTATATTTTATATAAAAATATTTTAAATATAACTTTATTAACAAATTTAGAGGTGGTGGGTGGCTATGGGACTTGGGGCTATAGCCGTTCTAATCTCCATGTAGCTCCGCCCCTCGGCTCGGTTAGAGTATTGGCATCTATTTCTTTAGCGTGTGAAATTAGAGTATTCTCCAATAGAACTGGTCAATAAATTAGAAAAAAAATAAACCTATTTATCAACTACCCTAATTCTGTTTAATCAATTAGTTGATGATAGCTATGTTCTATCCCAAACAACTACTTTAGATTCTCCAATGATTATATTTTAAAGGTTTTCAAGATTTTCCCATATATATAAACAATTCCAGTTACCAGACAAAATGGCAGTAACTGTGAGGTCTTTTCTTCTCTTCTATTGTTCTCATTATCATTAATTATAAGCCAAACTAAACATCCATGAAGCAAGCAATGGAGATTGATAATACGTCCATTTTGAAGAGGATCAAACACAGTTTGTGTACTTCTGTTAAGTTTTCTTTCCCTTGCTTCAGATGCTTCTCTTCTTCATCAGATGATATCTTACAAGGTATATATATTTATACAAGTTAAAACTAAAATTTTCCAGGCAAATTATAGAAACTTTATACACACACACACACACACACACACACACATACTCATCACAGGAGGTGAATACATTCAGAATTTTCATGCCTTCTCATATACTGAATTGGAGATTGCCACCAATGGCTTTCATTCCTCAAACAAAATTGGTGGTGGTGGATTTGGCCCAGTTTATAAGGTAATTAAGATCCATTATTTCATGAGGAGATTTATATAGTATTTGTTAACTGATAAATTTACGTGGTTTTGAAAATGAAGGGAAGATTAGAAGATGAGAAAATTGTGGCTGTGAAAGTTCTAGCAGCACAATCAAAGCAGGGATAAAGGAAGTTCTTATCTGATATAGCTTCACTCTCTAGTATTAGCCATGAAAATGTTGTCAAGCTTCATGGTTGTCGCATTGATGGTCCTTGCAGAATTCTTGTTTATGAGTGTATGGAAAAGGGTGGCCTTGCTCAAATTTTGCTTGGTGATTCTCTAATTTTATGTTTATTTGAATATTTTTTTGAAAGAATATTACACAATAGTTATTTATTACAAATAAGAATATGCAATATATTTATTATAATGAAAAACTTACTTAAATCTAATCTATCATGGATTCATGAAATAAAAATGTGGAGATCTCATCATACATGTCATCTATTCAGTCTATGATAAATCGTGCCTAAACAAAAATCTTTCATATTAAGTATATTCTATCCATCAGTTCTAGTCTACTCTTCTGCAGCTATATAAGTTGATAACTCATTGAGATTAATTAATTGAGGATGATTGTTTAGGATGATTGTTGCTTTCATTCTTTAGCATGCTTATATTTTTTTTATCTTAAATGGAAGGTGGGAGCAAAAATAGAAGTAAATTCATTTGGAAAGCAAGAAGAGAAATTGCCTTAGGGATTGGTGAGGGGCTTGCATATATTCATGAGGAGGTTAAACCCCATATTGTTCATAGAGTTACAAAGGGCAGCAGTATACCTTTGGATCATAATTTTAATCCTAAAGTTTCAGATTTTGGTCTCTCTAAACTATTTTCAGACAATATCTCCCACATCAGTACAAGAGTGGCAGGCACATTGTAAGTAAAAGTTATATATATATATTGGAGACCTGATTGATGAGTAATTAAAAGAATATATATATATATATATCTGTTCGTTGATAATGTAGAGAGAATGGCAATATTAATTTTTTTATTTATTTCAGAAAAACATTAATGCTAAAAAGAAATGGAAAATTACAAAATGTGGATTAGAAGTACCTGCCATCTTCTTTCTTAATTATATGTGCACAGGGAATGGAAAACTTTAGAAAGTTTGTTTTATATTTATTTATTAGTTCTAGTAAGAATTATCATTTCCATAGAACCTGTGGAAAGTTGGAATAGATTTTTGAAAAAGTTTTATAAGAAAACTGAAAATCAGAGTAGTTTTTCGTGTTCATATGTAATTTTTCTAAATAAAGAATTAAAAAATCAATTTTCAATTTTTTAACCTTTAATTAAGATTTAGAAAACAGCTTTAAATTGTTTACCTTTATAACAAAGGTTTTGTTTTCTAAATAAAAAATCATGACTTTTTTTATAAAAATATTATTCTATAACTTTCTAATATGTAAAATTGAATAATCATTTAGAAAAATATTTTTTGTAATGATAAAAAAATTAATCATATTATTATAAAATAAATGAATAACATATATTAAAATTTAAAAATAAAAGAAATTTCATTTAATTATAATAAAATTAAGTTTTATTGTTTCTTTTTTAAGATAAATGTTTAGTTGAGTTGAGTTTCTTTATATTTATAATTTTTTTCATTATTTATTTAATAAATAAATATTTCAAATTCAAGAATATAAAGTTTATATTAATAATTATTTTCACAATTATAAAATTAAAATCATTCACGATAAAGTAAATATTTACCGACTTTGTAATTCTCTAATTAATTTAGGTAAAAGATTATGAATGTCATATCGTATGAATAAATACAATGGTTTCGTTTGAAATAAATTATTTACAATAAAAACGATTCAATTGAATTCTCTTAAAATAATGATTCTATTTCTTTAAAAATAATTTTTTTAAATTAAAAAAATTAAAATTTTTTTATTTCAAATATGAGAATTTATAGAAAAAAATTATTTAAATTAAATTATTATAAAATTGTAAATTCTAAGATAAGAAAATGTAATTTTTTTAATTTTTTCTATTTTAAATTTAAAGAGGTTATATTGCACCGGAATACACCATTAGCGGCCACTTAACAAGAAAATCGCACAGTTTTGGAGTGCTAATCCTTGAGATATTCAGTGGAAGAACAGCAGTTGATTTCGACTTACAACTTGGAGAACACTACCTTGTGGAGAAGGTAACATTATATATATATATATATATATATATATATATATATATATATATATATATATATATATATATATATATATATATATATATGTGTGTGTTTGTGTGTGCGCGCGCGCGCTATTGAAGCATAATTATCCATCGGATACTTAATTAATTTGCACTTACCTTTAATTCCTCGAATAAGAGAGATTATTGAATGTTCTTAAATACATACTTCTTTTCTTACGATAAATTATACTCAATTTTCTTAATTTAAAGAATAATTGAAATTTTGTTTTTAAGCACAATCTTTCGGTGCTCTTAAAATGTTTTATAAATATTCTATATGAACATATTTATCACAAAGCATTCATGGTCTATTTTTTTTTTTAATATAATTAAAGTACTCATAGTATACTTGATCAAGGGTCGGTTCAGAACCGAAACCAATCAAACCTCTATTTGACTCGAACAACAATGAACTAGACTGAAATTGAATTAGAACCAAATTAAATGGTTCCAAACCCAACTGCCTTTTTCATTTAAGAAATCAAAGAAACTGGACTATTGAATTTAGATCAAATCGAATGGGAATTGAAACCTTAGAGGTTCACAGTTCCAGTTTCAGGCTAGTTCGAACCGAAACCGAATTGGTCACCAGATCTACTCATGGGTTATATACGTATGTTCTTATATATATATATATATATATATATATATATATATATATATATGACAAAGTACTTTATGTATTATGCTATTTTAGGAATATATAATTCTCGATCACACATGAATTTTATAATTTGGTTTCAACCTACACAGGTTTAAATAGATTATAAATGGTGAAACCCAATTTTATCTGCTGAATCTTTGAGTAATAGGAAAAATGCCCACCACCAATTTATACTCATCTCTCTCTCTTTTTCCTTGCATTAGCAATCAAGTTTGTGCCTGTATATGTCCATCCAACATCCATGTTACAAGCAAATGGGGGGGTCACCATCAAGCCCCAAGAGGCCAACACTCAATTAGAAGCATACCCAATTGCTGTATATGATTATGTATTATATTGATCATGCAGGCATGGGAAATGTACAAAGTTAAAATGCTTCTTCTGCTAGTGGATCCTATGCTAAATGGAAACTTTTGGAAGGAGGAGCTGTTCGATTTCTAAAGGTTGCCCTACTTTGTGTGCAAGAGAAATGTGGGCTGAGACCAAAAGTTATTAAGATGATGAGAGGTGAAATCAACATGAGCAATATAGAAATAGCTCAGCCGGGACTCATCACTGATATTATGAATGTGAAACTTAGAGGCCAAAGATCACAAACCTCTCAAAGCATTACCCAGCGTTTGTACAGTTAATTACAAGCAATAATATTATTTTCGTGAATAAAGAATATATAGGATATTCATTGTTGATTTTCTGTTTCCTTTTTTAACTATTTTTTAAAGTAAGGAACTATTTTATATATATTAGAAAATTTTTAAGGAAAATTAACATTGCAAATTATGGCATTTTTTTGGCTATTCCAGAAATTTTTACCTAAACCTAATCTATCATAGACCCATGCATTGAATAGATGAATCCTATAGTACATCTTATATCTTGAATCCATGGTGAATAAGGAAAATCCCTTAGTCATTTAATGTTAACTATTTTTAATTGATAATATCACAAAATCTCAGTATAAAATATTTGTAAGGAAATCTTTTTAATAAGAATTCAAAATTGATAAAAAAAAAAAGGAAATTTAATATATTTATACATATGATGAGATCATGAATCATATGCTTGCAAGTTGCAAGTACTTCACACTTCTAAACTTTTTGTACACACAAAGCAGTGCAGTTTTCTTTCTGCAGAGAAGAATCTTATACCATATGATTAACTCCAGCTGATGCAGATAAATACCTGTTATAATTAACTCCAGAATCTCTCTCCGTGAACTGATTGAAACTTGAAAATATAGGTTTCTTTTATGATGAATCTTGATGAGCTAAATAATTGTTTATGTCACCATACTTTTATATGTTTTCTTTTACTCTTACAGAAAATTATACATGGTTATTTATTTATTGTTTTTTGTGGCTTTCCCTTTTCAAAGTCCATCGTGGTAAACATATAGGCACAAGCTTTTTCAGAGCATTGATGTTGAGTTTTACCATTTTGATGAAAGATGATAGGCCAAAGAGATGTGTCTGCCAGAGGACAAACATTTATCTCTCTTTCTTCTTCCACCATGAGATCAGAAGAAAATATATATATTTTTTCTTATATGCATGTATATGAATATCTGAAATCATTATTTGGGTAAGAAAGAAAGAAAAACATGCTGCTAACATATAAATGTACTTTGGATAAAATTTGCCATTCATCACATGAATTTTAGATAGAATAGGATAGAATCAGCTTTCTGAAACACTACAGGGTACAACCTGTAACAACATAACACATTGAGTAAGTTGTGGGGCCTGCACCAGGGCAGTAAACATCATCTTCTTCTTTCACTATTTATCCCTGATCAGTCCAGGGAGAATGTTCTTTGTAGATTAGTAAATAAGAGCTCATGGGCTGGTTAATTTGTTTATTAAACAAAAAAAAAAAAATGAATGAACAAAATAAAGAAATGAATTTGCATTGTGTTCAAAATCCTACAATTGATTTCAGGAGATCTCCAATTGTGGTCCCTTAATTAATTACCCTGACCAATGTCAATGTGTCCTTTTGACCTGCTTTTACCGTATACTATATTCCCTAATGGCCAATCAAGAAAGAGAGAGAAAGGAAGAGGAGGGGGGTCCATGTCCATTCTTTCGTATGAGATTCCCCAGTAGCTATAATCATAATCCTGCTGCTGCACATACTTTTACTTTCCCCAGAATCCATACCTTTTTTCTTTCTTTCTTGAATCCCTGGCTAGACGTGTGTTTGTGTGTCTGCCCATTGAGAAAGCAAGAATTGCAGGGAAGGAAAAGAAAAGAAAGAACGTGTTATGACACCGTATGATCATGCGTGCAGATAAACCTAATCTATAGTCTAAGCAAAGTGTTAGTCTCATAGTCTGATGATCTAGCTTTTCACAAAGTGTTAGTCTCATAGTCTGATTGATCTTGCTCTTTACTTTCTCTGTAAGAAATTAATTAAGTTCTATTTTAATGGAATTATGTACTAGACAAATTAATGGGATCAAAAAAACAAATAGGGTAACGGGTTGCTAGCATGTGTGTAATTTGAAGTAAGGCTGCAATTTTTTTTTTTTTTGTAGTAACTAAAAAACTGTTGCCTTTACACATATAAGACAATAGTTTAGGCAACAGTTTTGAAACAGTTTAAAATTGTTATAAATTAATTGATAAATTATGTTAAAATTTTAATGAAATTGCTGCTAAAACTATTATAATAATAATGATTTACACCTATTCAAGACATGTGCTTTTGTCCGTTGCAAAAAATTTATATTACAGGCAAATGTAGTGGTTTTCAAACCGTTGCTATTGACTTATGGCTATAATTTAGCAATAGTTTTCCATAGCTGTCTAAGATCCATTATGTAGTAGTGTGGGACTAGAGAAAAAAAAATTGAGGATAATGGGTTATATGTGGTTGTGAAGCCTAAGTGCAAATGCATTGATCCTTCCAAGAAAAGAAAATGAAAATAAAAAAGAAAAGAAAGTGTGTGCATTATTATGTCTGGGGCATGCAGGGGTGAGCTCACTACTCCACTCTCTACGGAAAAGAAGAAGACAATGTCATATGTTTAGGAACAGTTTCTTGATGAGATAAATCCCTGCCCTTTGCGTTTTCTACTATTCATCTTCAATTCCATTTGCTTTTGATTTTACTAAAAAGCAAAGGCAAAGGCGAAGACAAAGGGCCCTAGAGCAAGTGGGGGTCGTCATTTGTGTGTTCCTTCATATATACCAATGCTCCAACTCTAACTGGCCTGCTAAAGCTGAAATAAACATTTGCAAAATGGTTAGCAACACCTTGATCCTAGATTGAACGTACTTCTGTACTCAGAAAAGCAAAATTAAAAGAAAGAAAGAAAGAAAAAGAAAAGAAAAAAAAAACCATCATTTGATCAGCTTTATTAGTTTCAGTACATCCACTCCAAAAAGATTAAAATGGGGTTTTCAAACTTCTTTGTGATTACTGTTACCTATTTATGACCAAAACAAGAAACTTGTTCACTCTTGGACCTGTGATACTTATAGCTAATTCGATGTAGCTAGTGATCTTTAACATTGATTTAATTAGTCTTTTTTGCTAATATACGAAGTATCCTTTCCTTTTAACTCTTCTAAATAACAATTGGCATACACATGATTGCCCTTTTTTCCAAGGAAAAAAAGGTAAAAACTAAATATAACAGCCACAAAAAAATGTGAAAAAGAAACCCTAGGTTTAGAGATATACATATAGTTGATGGAGTTTAAAAATCAACTTGCATAAAAAATCCAAATTGAACAATGATCAAATGGGCATAAATACAACTTTGTTAATAAGACAAAACAATCATTGGATCTTTTGATCTTGGAGACTTGGACACTATAGCTGCCAATGAACAGTCTTTGTTTCTCATAATCACACACACACACACACAGAGCTTATTATGAAGTTACCCTGTGAATTGTTAACCATTGGGCACTTGTTCCCTTTTCTTTTGGTCTATAGCTTGTTATGGACTAGGTTGGCAACCTAGATAGAGCTCTTATACCATGACCACAGGTCATAGGAAATGTCCATGAGACAAGCTTGTTACAAGATGGATGGGCATCATAGGCAACTCTTATGGGATGTCAGGTGTAATTGTAATACACAATAATAATTTGAGTTGAATTAAATCCATTTCTCATCAGATCCCTCGTTATAAGTGTAGTAAAAGTTTAAATCAGCCTCTATCATAGAAAAAAAAGACACACACACACATACATGAGACCACTGGTTATGGAAATCATACCCAATAGCAACTTCTATGCATAGATAAGCATCATATCATGAAAAACCCTAAAAACCAAGGGAATGATATTTCATAGAGAAGAAGAGATAAGGTACCTTTTAGAGGTTTAGAGACCAGAGATGAGAGAACCTGATTTTTTTCATAATTACAATGCTGCCCTTCTTTGCCTATTCATTATAATCAATAGGCTTATTCCAATATTCCTTGCAAGAAAGAAAGAAAATAAAAAGAATCCTGCAAATACACCATGGATGACATATATGAGAATATGCATGGCTCCTCATACGCCATCCACGGAGGCCATCGATTCTCCGGTGGGCTCTGCAAATGGCATACAGGGAGCCAGGCACATACAATATATATATGTATGCTGATGTTAAAGCATGCATATGCAAACATAAACATTTAAATATATGCTTTTATAGTGTATGTGATGCTTATATATGCAATGTTATGTGATGATGCTATGACAGTATATGAGCATGAAGTACTTGAAGTAGTGCATAATAAGTATAGATTGCCAAGCTAGCTTCCATGGATTAAGTTTGGTCCATGTTAGAAGCAAAGTAGAAGAGAGGGTGAAGAGTGAGGTAGCTAAGGAAGGATTGAAGGGAACGAGAAAGGAGGAGAGATTGGTATTTATGGAGAGGGAGATCTGTGGAAAATAGGAACTGGGTCATAATCAAATAGCTAGAGGGCTGTTTCAAAGCCCCACAAAACCTTTTTTAATAGCCATAAAACAAGCAAGCCAGCGGCTAAACTTGAGGAATTGGGGTGGCCAATTTTTGTGGGGTTAATAAGTGGTATTTTGAGAGTGAAAGGAAAGAAGGAAAGATGTGGGGTTGTGGTTGCACCCCAGCTTGCAACTAAATATAGACACCATCACACCATGATATGAAAGAGAGAGAGAAAGAGAGAGAGAGAAAGAGAGAGGAGAGAAATGATTTTGGTTGGGTTACTAACCACGCAATTTCCTAAGCTAACCCTTGTGGTGTAGTGGTTTGAAATCTCCTTTTCTGGGTCGTAAAGCAAAGGTTGCTTTTCTTCTCTGAAGCTCATTTTGTCTGGGAGTGCTTGGAAACATATGGATTCTCTCCATCTCCCCTTTCTTTTCCCTTTATTTAAATAAAGTGAATAAAAAAGAAGAAATATTACATTATTATTTATCTTATATGCATCTTTTCTTTTTCTCTCCATCACTTTTTTATTTTCTTTCTTTTTCTTTGCCTTTGTATACTCACATTTAATATACTTACTTAATAATAACGCTATACTATCTTGCTGATCAACTGAGATTCTCTCTGCCAATCAGTCTTTTTCTGTTTAGAGTTTTCCCTTATGCAAAATAATCCTTTCTGCTTTCCTACCTAATCAACTCACTATAATCTATATGCAAATATATTATAATCTTCCTTCACTTGCCCACATACCCAATTAAACAAACTTTATTTTTCACCAAGATACTTCAGGAATGTGAAACCCTATACTCTCTCTGTGTCTCATTTTTGTTTTCTCTTGTGGTTGGATCTGTTAATTCTTATATATATATATATATATATATGTCTAGCTTGCAGCAACTTCTCATATGGGTTATTTATGATTGCCTGCTAGCTAAAGCTTACCCAAAAAAATAAATCAATGATACAATTAATCTGTAACCTTATGTGATTGTTCTATGAATAGTCAGTATCCTTACAAGAATCTTTTGCTGCCAATATAAGGCCACCAATAGAATTTTAGGGTTGACATTAAAAACAACAGTATGTCAGGTTCGACTTGTATGTCTCTCAACCTTTCATCAATACATATAAACATTTTTCTTTAGAATATTTAGTTCACATTATATAATCCGACAATATTATTTGTTTAAAGCACATGAATTATATATCTTCTGACAAAATTGTTTCTTTATATCATATAACTATAGCATTGCATGTGAAAATGTAATTATTTAGCTACCTGCTTGCACTTTAACACAGTGCTTTATAATGTGCCCTATACTATTGGCAATGGGGAGTTTGTTTATTTATTTTTTTAAAGGAAGGGTATTGATCATTGCAAATGTTTCAATTGAGCAAACCCCAATTAGTTTAGAAATTATATCTCTAATTTTGTCTCCCACTTTATATATGAGAAGAAAAAAATAGGGAAAATTGTTTTAATGAAACTTAGGTTTATATGCTACTAGTCTTTTTAGCATCTTTTTTTTATAAACAATAAATTTTATTAATAAAATTAGGTCAGGAAAAAATTTAGCATCGGTCAATATGCCTCCTAAAAGAATCAACCTAGAGTAAAAAAATACTAAGTGAAAAAACCCGATAAAGAAGACTAATATTTTTAGTATTGAACTAAAACTTTTAGATATTATTAAAAAAAATCATTTTAAAACAAGTATTCATCTGATTTAAAGATTTTATAATGAAAACATATTAACTTGAAAATATTTTTTTAAAGATCTCTAATATATTTGATATGGTGTTTTTCTTAGTATGAACACAAACAAAATGCCAACCCTATTTGATATTTTGAAGGAGGGATATTATAATCTTGTACGAAGACTTTTTTTCTTTTTAAAGAAAAGTAGATATTTTTGGACGATAGTCATATTAAAGTAGTTAATTAGGGTTTCTTTTCTCTAAATTTGGACTTTATGATGAAAATTGTCCTATAGAGATGTTGATAATTATGATAAGATAGCTAAATTGACCAAGGCATGCAATTCAAATTCTATTGGCCTGTGATGCTTTTGATGAAATAATGCTAATTATAATTAAGCAAGTGCTTCTTTTAGCTACCCAATAGAATTAAAGAACAAAGTCAAATGAAGAACTCATACACTACTCTTTAAGATTGTATATGAGCAGCTACGAGCAAAGATTTTTTACCAAATCTTAGACAAAGAAAGATTTGATTATATATGATGATTGTAAAACAACTGTAGTTTCTAAGTACCAAACAGATATTTTACTTACAATGTAATATAAGTTAAAACACTTGGTACTACTCTGAAGGCCAAGGACTGAGAGTGAAATAGGAAGCTGATGTGCACATAACAAAAGTTTTGATCCTTAGTCATCATACCCCTACCTCCACATGTAGGTCTATTTGTAGTATAGCAGACAAAATTTCATAAGTCAATTTTAAAGGGCAAGAAACAAAACCTATATAATTGCTTTTTTGACTTCGTTTTTTTGGACACATTTTTCTTAATTAATTTGCATACATACATCCCATTAGTTGTGGAAAATTCATTTTTTTTAATTAAATGTTCCCATCGTTTTTATTTTTATTTTATTAATCACTTGATATTCCCACTCACACATATAAATGAGATTAACTCATACTCAAGTTGAGAATAGTATTCGGGTAAAACTTTCCTAACAAAGATAATTTCAAAATTTCAATATCTGACCTTAAAGGTAAAATTCATTTGAGAATCTGCTATTTGTTGGTTTTATCATTTTTATTTAGTTTATATAGATTTTTGTATATCTAGTTTGTCTTGAGGCATGCACTCGCACTCTTTTGTTAAAAACAAAAGAAAAGTAAAAGAAAACGTGTGAGAAGTCTTATAAGAAAATTCTCATTTATACTAAGTTTATTATGAATTTAAAATATAAATATATAAAATTCATGTATTTAATTAATGAATCATACTATATATTTTATATCTTGAATCCATAATATATTAAATTAGGCAAGAAAAATCTAATCTGTAATATTATTAAGTTAATAAGAGGCTTTAATTTTAACTAGCTTAAATAATATGTAGTACTAGCTAGTTGGAAAGTTCTATCTTGGGAGTTCTAGCTGGCTAGTAGTGCTTCTAGCTTAAAGTTAGGCTAAGAATCTTTCTCAAGTTAGCTTTTCTTTGAAGTTTAGTTGTATGGATGAGATTTTTTTTTTTTTTTTTTTTTTTTTTTTTTTTTAAGCAAGCTAATTTTTGTTATATATATATAGAGAGAGAGAGTGAGTATTTTTTATAAGCTAAATATATTTTATTATTAAAAGAGAGTCAAGGAAAAACAAAATAAAGCAAGTCAAGTTTATCTAAAGAACAATTAAAAAACTATTTTTTTTTCAAATATTATGTTCTATCATTAACCATATAAAAACATGTTTATTATTTATTAAAAATATAATTTTGTTTATAAAATAATAAAAACAAAAAAAAATTAAATTAATGGGATTTTTACCCCCTAAATCAAGTCTAATATTAGACTGAGCCATTGCAACATTTTGAATCAAATTCAAAACACTATTAGAATAAAATAGAAGTGTTAAAATGAAGTTCAAAATTTTGTAATATTGTTTGATATGTGATATGGATATAATGGCATTAGGACTTCATAATTATAAAATGATTTTTGTTTCCAGGACAATCCTAGAAAAAAAATGTAAGGAGCTCAGATAATTTGAAGAGAAATTATATTATGAAACTGTGGTTTCATATAGTAATATTATATCTCATAGAATACAAATTTAGAGATAGAAAAAAACAATTGTTAAATTGTAAAAATAAAGACATTTTATTTTATTAGATTCATAGCAATTAATCACAAGTCAAAATAATATTGAATTGCAATTTCATGTAAGCAATCTTATATGGAGTTGCGAATTCATTATATAATTTCTTCAATGGAAACATTTGATTTTGATCCATTTTCACATAAAAAAGAATTAATTCACGCAATACACCCAAATTAGGGGAAAAGAAACATAAAATACAAGTAATATTGCACGATTCAACAATGTGTCCAAATTTACAGAGTTGTTTGTGATTTTTCATTGTTAAAGCGAAGACTTATTAGTGCCTTCTTAGTTTTTTTTTTTTTTTTAAGACATTTAGCCTTCTTCGTTTTTACATGTAGAAAAGGTAGGTAATTTTTTTTATCTTTATGGTAGAAATACATAGGAGAAGGTCAAAATTATTAGAATAACGCTTATAATTCAAGATAATGTTGGACGATGGAGTTGTCCTCACATCAGTTAAAAATAATCAAAACTAAGAGAATATCGAAAATATTTGGTTTAACTTATAAATCGATTAAATTTACTTATAGATAAAAAGTTATAAGTAGATTAGTATTTAGTTCGATTTATATGTTAAAATTACTTAAAATAAGTTAAAAATTATAAATAAGATACCCTTAATAAGAGAAAGTTAGATCAAATTGACTTAAGTTATTTTGATAGAGTTAATCCCAAGCTTAACACATAGATGATTGTCATATGCACTTTTCAAGTTAAAGAATTTCACATTGTGGGAGTTGCCCCACATTGACTAGAAACAATAAAAACTAAGAGAATATATTAGTTGGCTTAAACTATTTTAATAGATGCATGGACCTTTATTGACTGTCAAAGATAAAGTTTATTAAAATAATTCTCTCAAAGAAAAAAATTAAAAAGGTTATTTACTTATCTTAATGGTTAAGGTTAAAATTAGATCCATTTAATTTCTATAATTATTAAAGTTTGGTTCTTAAAAGAAGAAAAAATAAAAAAGGTTAATTTTACGTCATTTCAAAAAGTTCTAATAAACTGTAGAGTTGGGAGTTCAAAAGTTATTTTATAGGGTAAATTGCGTTGATTGTGATTATTTCATTTCTGTTATTTAATTTTAATTTATTAAAATAAAATCCCTTAATTTTAATTTTATTTTAAAAAAGTTCCCTTTAATTTGTAATAGCAGTTTTCAGGTTCATTTTCTTTTTTTTTAATTATTATTTATAACTAACACTAAATTAATATTTAATCAAAATAAATATATAAATTTTTATTTTTTATTTAAAAATTAAAATATTGATAAAATATCATATATTAATAGAATATTATTTTAAAATTTAAATTTATTATTATTATTATTATTATTATTATTATTATTATTTCATGTTTTTACAAATTAAAAATTTTAATTAATAATAAATAACATATATATAATTAATAATTTTATTTATAAATTTAGTTAAATTAAGATAATTTTATTGATAATAATTATTAACTAATTTAATCGTAAAGGTAAGAAAGAGAAAACTAAGAAGGGAAAATGATAATTTTATTTTTTTTAATTTGGAAACCTTTTATTGCATATTGGAGGACTTTTTCTGAAATAAAATTAATTTTTAAAAAATTTTATTTTAATAAATTAAAGTTGAGGAACTGAAATGAAATAATTACATAATTATTTTATGAGCAAAGAATGAATATTTTAAAAGGAGGAATGGCTTTAGCTACACCCAGACTTCTAAATCAATGCCTTGTTATAAACTCGAAATCAAAACTGATTTGAAATTTCAGAAATTTAAGTTTTATGTTGTGTAATTTGAATAAAATGTATTTATAGAAAAAATTTTATGTTATATTTTAAAATTTAATGACATTTTAATTATAATATTAAAATTTAGGAATAATTCTTAAAATTTATTTATGAACTATAGGTAAAGTAATGAAAAACATTCTAGAGGATGAACAAAGGGACCCACTCATCATTCTTTTGAAATTGTTTCCAAATCTGATCGTCAACCTCTATCATCTGGTACAATTGATTAATCATATCTTCCTAATCCCCTTGATGATGTGGAAACCAAGTTGAAGATCCCAATTCCAGGTCTTAAGGGCTTTGGACTTAAGGGATTCATCAGAAGGAACCATAGCAAGATTATATGGGGATCCAAATTAATTTTATTCTATATTTATAATATTTTATTAAATTAAACAAGAACAAAATTTTCTAATTAAAATTCGATTATATGAAATACTCGCAAATATCTTATAGTGATCTCTATTAATACACAGCACAACGTTCTATGGTTCTATGCTCCTCGAACTGAACGAATTGGAATTATAATGATGAAGTTGGGACAGCAAGTCATTTCGTTTTTGCAGCCTTCTTCTTTTTTTTTTTTTCTTTATTTAAAAATTATAATTAATTAATTTAATCAAGTATAATAAGAAGAACATTGGTAGCTAGGTTAGGTCCTCGAATAGAACCCAGACAAGCACGCATGTTATAGAAATTGTACCGTCACCGTTTTGTATGTATACGACTGCTCTGCTTTTGAGAAAATCGGTTTTCTTTTTTCATATTTATGATATTTCTTGCCGCCTGACCTCATAGTAAACTCTTTTTGCTGTATGTTCAAAACCCTAAAATGTTTTGTCTGTTGGTGCATAAACCCTAGTTTTTGCAGTGGGTGACAATAAATGATGACAGAAGTGTGATGAGAAAACTGTGTATATTTTATCTCAATATGTACATATACATTTATGAACAGTATGACTGCGAAATCCACATATTTGACAAGTAATTTCATAAGATAAGTCTCTTATTCCATGATGGATTCAGTCAAAAATAAATAAATAAATAAATTGTAGTTAAGTGATATCTCACCATTAGATGTAACTTATTTATTTATAATTATTAGTATTTTGCAATATGCATTGTACAGTTTACTCATTGTTTATACTCATGATTTAGTTTTTTATATGTAAATTTAGAAAAAAAATTTATGTTAATTAATTATTAAATTTTAAAATATTAATAAATATTATAGTTAAATATAAATAAGATTAAAGGGTGTTTAAATTAATTCATAGAACCAGCTTACAAGCTAATTTGAATTTATTAATATATAAAAATTTAAATAGTTACGTGTTTGATTATAAAATATTTATAAGTAGTTGATTAATAATTGACATATTTGATAAAAAATAACTTACAAGCGTATTTATTATTAAAATTATTAAAAAAGTATTAAATAAAGTACGTAGTTTAATTTTAAAATTAAATAAGAATAATATGATGATGTATTTAGTCAAATTAACTTATAAGTACTAAAATAAAAAGCTAATCCCTTCAACTTTTTTTTTTTAGAGTTTATAAGTGTAGAAAATATTATAAATAAACAAATCAACTTATTTTTAGAACTTATAAGTTAGTTCAACCGGCTTATAAATTAAAACAAACGCCTTTAATAAACATACTCATTGCTTATACTTGTGATTTAGTTTTTTAATGTAAATTTAGAAAAATTGATAGTTAATTACTATATTTTAAAATATTAATAAATATATTAATTAATAAATATTGAAGATAAGTATAAATAGAATTAAAAATTTTAAATACATATGAATTTCAAAATTAAAAATTTTAAATTTATATAAATTTTAAAATTAATTTAAATAATAAATATATAATTAAAAAAAAGTAATTTTGTGAAATCTAATGTTCCCCTTCATAAGTTTATATAAATGAGAAAGTGAATTTTAATTCTAATTACTGCAAACTTGAGAATTGCAATTATGCAGTTGTTGAGGTTATTATATATTTTGCTGCACTATCTTATTTTTATTTTTTGAGCTTTTTATGCATCTTATTACTAGTGTCTCTTAAAATCAAATTTTTAGCTTTTAATAATAATGATAACTTATTAATTTTTATATTTAAAATTTTAATACATGAAAGAATTTTTTTTAATTTTAAAAAATAGAAAATATATTAAAAATAATATGATTTTGTGAGAATTGAATTAAATTTTTTTTTTAGAAATGATATATTTCAAATGAAGTTAATATAAGTTATACAATAGATATGATGAGTTTTTTAATTATGCATGATTGTTGAGTCCAGGGGGAGGAGGAAAGGGGAGCACTGTGGGGCTTTGGCCACCCAACCCCCTTAAAACTTTCTCTCATGTATTTATATATATATTCTTAAAATATTTTATTTATTTTAGTTATTAGTCCCTTCATATAATTTTTATTACTTTATAATAATATAGATAATTTGAAATATTTAAAACATTTATAATATTGGCACTCTTAATTTTTTTTTAGTTTAATTATATTTTATTATGATATTTTTTTTAACATATAAACATAATTATTAAAATCATGAGTTAACCCATACGATTTCACAAGTTAAAATCATTAAAATGAGCTAAAACATATATAAAATTATAATCAAGTAAAATAGAGAATAAATTATAATTTTAAATAGTAAAATTAGATTAAAAAAACATGATTTTATGAGATTATGATTTTATAATTAGACAATTTTAAATATTTGAAATTTTAAATTTTAAAATATTACCTTTTAATTTATTAAAATATTATAATTTGTTTATTTTGATAATATTTTTTATATTTCTATAATTATCATGCATATATATTTTAATTCTTTTATATTATTTTTTCTTAATTTTTATTATATTGTTATTATCATAAATATGACTAATTTTTATATATTATTCATCAAATATTTCTATTATTTGTATTTTGGAATTATACTTTCAAATATAAAATTTATATATGTGTTAGTTTATTAAATTATTAAATAAGTTTAATTATTCTCATGTTGATAACTTGAAAAAAAAATTACATTTAAAACTAAAATAATTTAAATATTAACTTAACAATACATTAAAAATCTTTTTTTTATAACTTTTTATACTTACATGTGTATGAAGGTTTATTTATTTTTTTATATAAATATAATTATTAGGGGTGTCCAGTTTTCGGTTTAAACCGAAAAACCGAACCGAACTGATTAATTCGGTTCAATCGGTTCGGTTTTAAAATTTAATCGGTTCGGTTCGGTTTATAATTTTGATAATTTCGGATTAATCGGTTCGGTTCGGTTATTTTCATAAAAAAATCAAAAAAATCGAACCGAACCGAAATTATTAATATATATAGGAAATAAAAAAAAATCGAATCAAATTGAATCGAACCGAATTGAACCGAATCGAAATCAAAGAAAACCGAACCGAACCTTAAGATTTTTGAGTTTTGATTTCTAATTTTTTTTGTTTTTATGTTTTTATTATTTAGATTTAATGTTAAAAATATGAAATTTTATAAATTTCGGTTTAATCGGTTTAAAACCAAACCGAACCGATATTTATCGGTTCGATTCGGTTCGGTTGTCTCTTATCAATCGGTTCAGTTCGATTTTTAAAATTTTTTATTTTCGATTTTTGGTTTTATCGGTTCGGTTCGAAACCGAACCGACCGTTTGCACACCCCTAATAATTATACATTTTTTTAGAAGTATTTTAATTAAATTATAAAATCTTACGATTTTGCGATGGCTTTTTCACTAATTCTGCGTTTTAAAAAAGTAAGTTTAACAACCATGCATATAAGATTAATTCTTTTAAAATATATAAATAATAATTATAATTAGTTTTTTTAAATTCATTTTATATTTGACACAAATTCGCTAGAAATTTTATTTAATGGATTCATTATTTAATTAGTCAACTTTAAGTAAGTGTATATATATAATAATTTTAAGAATTAAAATTTAAATAATTATAAATAAAAAATTATTTCAAAACATAAATTTTAATAATCAAGAGATTTTACAAATTATTTTAATATATTAAAATATTAAAAGATGATTGCAAATTGAGAGGATTTTTTTTTTTCTTATCTATGTTACCTAATAAAATTTAAACATGAAATATTTTTATACACATCTTAAATTTTTACATATTATTTAAAATATTAAAAACAAAATTTTATAGACAAATTATATTGTGCTTTTAGAATATAATTATATAATTATATAATTATTTGAACTTTTTTATATGTATTAATTTAAATATAAAATTGGTCCAAATTTATATTCTTTGCTAATTTTAATGAAAATTTATTGAAAATTAATGAAAATATTTTATATATTACATAAATTTTAAAAAGTTTTTATAAAATTGAATGAATCAGTAGTTCACATTTAACAGCATGTAACTCCATCATTGTATTAGCCTCTCAACAAAAATTGTTTGATTTAAGTCTATTTTTATTGATCTTAAAATCAAGATATATAATTGTTAATTAGACTAATGAATCGACTCAGATAAATATAGATTATATAATGTATTATTTTTTTCAAGATGGTGTCGAGTCAAATCATTTCAGATAAAATTTATACAATTAAATACGAACTCGAGAGCTTATTTACACAGTAACACTCCCAGTTATTAGCGATAGAAGTAACTGTGGAACCGAAGCTCATTCTCGTGAGTCTTGGTCTAAAAGTGATCCTACAAGCCTACGAACTTCAAGCTGCACATTGTTGACCCTTGACAGATTCACAAAATGCATCTTATCTCCTAGCTCTAGGCCATCCTGCAACCATACCCAATAGCCAATATTCAAGGCTTCAAATTCAAAGTAACCTGACCAGCACGTAAGTAAACCCATCTGCACATCTCATGAGATATCAGCCATTGATTACCACTGATCATTCAATCAAATCACTGATATAACTCTTTGTGTTCTTAAAATATATGCATGGGAAATCATCTTTTTTTTTTTTCTTTCTATTTTTTGGTATATTAAAATAATTTTAAAAGAAAAATTGGCTAGAATGGAAGATTTATCATTTAGAGCACCATTTGGCTCACTAATAGCAGAAAATGATCTACAATATCTCTTGGCTAATTTTGCATCCCTATGAACAATTGGCGGCTTAACTTCATTGTGAAGGTGCTCAAGTCCACTTGCAGATTGCAGAAAGATCTTAAACCTCCAAGTTCCAATCCAGAGGATAGAGCTCCCCGTGGAGATGGTCACGAAGAGTGCCATGAGGCATGAACTCATAAACCAGCAACCTCTCCCCCATTTCAGCACAGTAACCCAATCATATTGCTATGCCTAATTATACAACATAAGATTTCTATTACTTCTTCTTCAAATTCTCCTTTGTTTGTGTGTATTAGGGGTGTACAGAGAAACCGTCAAATTGATCAACTCGACCAACCTAAATAAATCCAAATCAAAATTAGTAGTTTTATATATTTAAATATTGGCTATGGTTTAAAAATAATTATAAACCGAATTTTTAGTTTGGATCTCGGATCGCCATAGTAAAAATTAAACATAAACCGAATATATATATATATATATATATATATATATATATATATATAAAGAAATACGTAAATATTTTTATTTCAGTTTTTATTTTTATTTATTTTTATTAAATAATATATCTTAAGTTAATATTTTATTTTTTAATTTATGTATGATAATATGTATATGAAAAAGATTTAATAAGAGTTAAATTATAAAAGTCCAAAAAGTATTAAAACAAGTAAAAAACTGCTCAAATTGAATCTAACCCGATTAATGTGAAAACTGAACATATTTAGTTTTGTAATTTAATTTATTAGTTTTAATTTGAATACTATCAAAACAAACTTTTTCCGTTTGATTTATCAAAATACTTTGAACACATCTAAACTGACCCATGTATACCCCTGCGTTTTATTATAGTGGCAGCATTTGCTCTCTTAACTACTACTTGCCTACCATCAATTATTTAATTTTTTACTTAAAAACTTTTTCAATTCAAAATAGCTTTAATATGGTTCGCTTAGCCTAATTTAATCTAATAGTTAAAGGTATATCAATCACTTAACACACTTAGGTTTCAGGTGTAAAAATAAATCTTAATAAATCATAACAATCATAAACATAACGTGAATCATAAACGTAAGATTCAACCATCACCCTAATAATAGATCTTGAATAAATAAATTCTCACAGATCTAGAAAACGTACCTGATGTGGAGTTTAACTGAGCCATGGTAATAATTGAGAGAGACCCTTTGATTCAATAAACTGATTTCTCCCTTCTGACCCTTCTTGATTCACACACAAGAATTTAGCAATGGAAGACTTTCTTGAGATGAACCTATTATTTCTGACTTTATGAAAGAGATTGTGCGTGACCTTATGGGTAGAGAGAGAACCAGCTCATATATATATATATATATATATATATATATATATATATGTATATAAAGGTATATCAATCACTTAACACACTTAGGTTTCAGGTGTAAAAATAAATCTTAATAAATCATAACAATCATAAACATAATGTGAATCATAAACGTAAGATTCAACCATCACCCTAATAATGGATCTTGAATAAATAAATTCTCACAGATTTAGAAAGCGTACCTGATGCGGAGTTTAACTGAGCCATGATAACAATTGAGAGAGACCCTTTGATTCAATAAACTGATTTCTCTCTCTTAACCCTTCTTGATTCACACACAAGAATTTAGCAATGGAAGACTTTCTTGAGATGATCATATTATCTCTGACTTTATGAAAGAGATTGTGCGTGACCTTATGGGTAGAGAGAGGACCAGCTCATATATATATATATATATATATATATATTCAAGACTTAATCTGGTATGTCTATTAAGTATCCTTATACAATTAGAATTATAATTTACTTCAAATAAAGTAATCATTGTATAATAGGATTTGTGTTAATTAAAGTAAATATCAATTAATATTGGGCCACATTAAATGAATTGATTTTAGCCTATATAGTAATATTAATTACTGGACAAAATCTTACATTCTCCCACTTGGCACAATAATTAAGTGATATAAACTTTAATAACATAAACATTAGGCGCCTCTAAAATAAACAAATCATTTCCATAATATACTTCATAATTACCTTTCTATAATAAATTACTAAGTATGGGTTATGGCGGTTGTACATTGTTTAATCACATACTTTCTTCCATATACCACAATACTAGCAACTTATCATAGTAGGTACATAATGGATATATGTTTATCACATCATGGTCCACAATAATGTCTCAAAAGACTTTTCCTATTATCATTCACTCAAAATATTATATGTACACAATCATGAGAAATAGGAAATATTTTAATGTATATCACAAATACACATTAATGAGCTCAGAGTGTCAAAGCCAATACATCATTAATTAATGCAACCAAGACCCATTCTAAGCACATGTTCTTTAAATGTCTTAGGTTGTAAGCCCTTAGTCAATGGATCTTCAATCATGAGATCAGTATTAATGCAGATTGCAGATTGCAGATTGCAGATTGCAGAAAGATCTTCAGCCATGGTAATAATTGAGAGAGACTCTTTGATTCAATAAACTGATTTCTACCTCCCGACCCTTCTTAATTCACACACAAGAATTTAGCAATAGAAGACTTTCTTAAGATGATCCTATTATCTTTGACTTTATGAAAGAGATTGTACGTGACCTTATAGGTAGAGACATGACCAGCTCATATATATATATATATATATATATATATATATATATATATATATATATATATATATATATACATATATATATATCCAAGACTTAATCTGGTACGTCCATCGAGTATCCTTATACAATTATAATTAGAATTTATTTCAAATAAAGTAATCATTGTATAATAAGATTTGTATTAATTAAAGTAAATATCAATTAATATTGGGCCACATTAAAGGAATTGATTTTGGCCCATATGGTAATATTAATTACTGGACAAAATCTTACATTCTCCCACTTGACACAATAATTAAGTGATATAAACTTTAATAACATAAACATTAGGCGCGCCTAAAAAAACAAATCATTTCCATAATATACTTCATAATTACCTTTCTATAATAAATTACTAAGTATGAGTTATGACGGTTGTACATTGTTTAATCACATACTTCCTTCCATATACCACAATACTAGCAACTTACCATAGTATGTATATAATGGATATATGTTTATCACATCATGGTCCACAATAATGTCTCAAAAGACTTTTACTATTATCATTCACTCAAAATATTTTAATTTATATCACAAATACACATTAATGAGCTCAGAGTGTCAAAGCCAATACATCATTAATTAATGCAATCAAGACCCATTCTAAGCACATGTTCTTTAAATGTCTTAGGTTGTAAGCCCTTAGTCAATGGATCTACAATCATAAGATCAGTATTAATGTACTCAATAGACACTCTTCATTTATGAACTTCCTCCTTAACGACAAAATACTTTAATTTCATATGTTTGGCACTCTTCGAATATTTGTCATTCTTGGAGAAAAATACTGCTGCGAAATTATCACAATAAATTCTCAACGGCTTGCTAATGGTGTCAACTACCCCAAGTCCTGAGATAAAGTTCCGCATCCATAATACATGAATTGTGGCTTCAAAACATGCCACAAATTCTGCTTCCATAGTAGATGAAGCAATAATAGACTGTCTGGCACTTTTGCATGATAATGCCCCTTCAGCTAATAGGAACAGGTAGCCAAAAGTAGACTTTCTACTGTCAACACATCCAGCAAAATCTGAATCTGAGTATCCAATCACTTCTAAATGATTAGATCTCCTATAAGTGAGCATGTGATCCTTAATTCCTTGCAGGTATCGTAAAACTTTCTTTACAGCTTTCCAGTGATGGATTCCAAGATTGCTTTGATATCTACCAAGCATTCCAACAGCAAAGCTAATGTCGGGTCTTGTACAGGTTTGAGCATACATCAAACTGCTCACAACTGAAGCATAAGGAATTGATTCCATTTTTGTACGTTCCACATCATTCTTTGGACATTGATTGAGACTGAATTTATCCCCTTTTTGTATGGGGACAATTCCTGCTAAACATTTATCCATATTAGATCTCTCTAGAATTTTATCAATATAGATTTTCTGAGACAATCTCAATAATCCTTATGATCTATTATGGAATATTTTTATTCCAATCACAAAGGATGCCTCTCTCATATCTTTCATTTCAAAATTCATTGAAAGAAAATCTTTAGTCTCACGTAATATGCCCAAATCATTTACAGCAAACAAGATATCATCAACATACAGAATTAAGAAAATAAATTTACTCCCACTGATCTTTTGATATATACATCGATCAATGACATTTTCCTTAAAATCAAAAGACTTTATGGTATCATTGAACTTAATATACCATTGGTGGGAAGCTTGCTTAAGTCCATATATTGATTTCTTAAGTTTACACACCATATGGCCTTTTCCTTCAACTGAAAAACCTTTAGGTTGGTCCATATAAACTTCCTCTTCAAGTTCTCCATTTAGAAAGGCTGTTTTCACATCCATTTGGTGCAACTCTAAGTCATAATGAGCCACCAATGCCATGTTATTTCTTAATAAGTCTTTCTTTAAGACTGGTGAAAATGTTTCTTTATAGTCAACACACCATCATTCTGAGTATAACTCTTGGCAACAAGTCTGGCTTTATATTGTTCGATTTTGCCATTTGAGTCATGCTTGGTCTTAAAGACCCATTTACACCCAACTCGTTTAGATCCTTTAGGCAATTTGATGAAATCTCATACTTTGTTTTATTCCATAGATTTTAACTAATATTTCATGGCATCTAACTAGTTATCAGACTCATTACTTTCTATAGCTTATGAAAAGGAAACTGGATCTTTATTAATTCTTATGTCAAAATCTAACTCTTGCAAGTAAACCACGTAATCATTAGCAATTGCTGATCTCCTTTCTCTTTGAGATCTTCTTAATGGCATTTCTTATGGTTTACCTTCATTAGCTTTTTGTGAGTTAGCTTCTTCAGGATGTGTTTCATCATTATGTTGTGTAGCATTATTAGGTCCTTCAACAACTGCTGGAACAACATGTGGAGCAGGAGTGGATATTGGAACTTTAATAGACACATAAAAATCAACTTTATTTTCTTGTATATCCACATCCTGTCTCTCAATACTCCCACTAACTTCACCATTCTCAAGGAATCTTGCATTACCAATTTCCACAATTCTTAGACTATGGTTTGGAACATAAAACCTATAACCTTTAGATTTCACTGGATAACTAATAAAGTATCCACTTATTGTTTGAGAATCTAATTTCTTTTCATGTGGATTATAAATTCTTGCTTCCGCTTGATAACCCCAAACATGCAGTTGCCTTAAACTAGGTTTCCTTCCAGTTCACAATTTATAAGGTGTCTTTGAGACTGCCCTGCTAGGAACCCTACTTAACAAGTATATAGCGATTTTAAGTGCATACATCCACAAAGATATAGGTAAAGTAGAGTTACTCATCATACTCCTAACCATATCCATTAAAGTCCGATTTCACCTTTCCGCCAACCCATTTTATTGAGGAGTACCTGGCATGGTATACTGTGCATATATGCCACGACTTTCTAAAAACTTTGCAAATGGACCAAGACATTGTCTCATTTCAGTGTGTTTTCCATAGTATTCACCACCTCTATCTGACCTTACTATTTTCACTTTTCTATCTAATTGCCTCTCAACCTCATTTATGTACACTTCAAGTGCATTTATTGATTGAGATTTTTCATTAAGCAAATAAATATATCCATAACGTGAAAAATCATTAATAAAGGTAATAAAGTACTTTTCTCCACCAAAAGATGGAGTATCAAAAGGCCCACATATATCAGTGTGTATAATTTCAAGAAGCTGACTACTTCTTATGGCTCTTTTCTTATTGTGTTTTGGTTTGCTTTCCTTTAATGCAATCCACACTCACATCAAGATCAGTAAAATCTAGATTCTGTAGAATCTCATTCTTTACCAACCTCTCTAATCTTTCTTTGGATATGTGACCCAAACGCTTATGCCGCAAAAAAGAAGAATCTTCATTCAGTCTACTACTCTTAATTACAATATTGCTAAAAGTGACAAGCAAGGATTCAGCAAAATTATCATCAAGTTTCAGCCTATATAAAACATCAATAAGAATTTCACAACCAATAATGGAATTATTATTAAATAAACTGAAACATCCTTGTCCAAACTCAACATTAAACCCAGATTCATCAAGTTTTGAAATAGAAATAACATTCCTAGAAACTGAAGGTACATAGAGAGTTTGTAAAAGATCTAAGCGATAACCATTGTCCAAGATCAAACGGTAAGTCCCTATGCCTTCAATTGGGGCCTTCATTCGGTTCTCCATAAATAGGAAGTCTTTAGTTGGGTTTGTGGTTTTAATCATAAGAAATCCCTGTATCAAGTTGGATACATGAGTAGTAGCACCAGAATCAAGCCACCAAGTATTATTAGGAACTTCAATTAAGTTTAATTCAAAACATACATAAGCATAAAGATTACCTTTCTTTTCGAACCAAACTTTACATTTCAGGCAATCTTTCTGATAGTGTCCTACTTTCTTACAGAAGCGACACTTATCTACCATTTGTTCCCTTTTTTCAGTTTGAGAAGCATTTGAAGATTCTTTCTTTTTCTTCTTAAACTTATTGGCCTTTGGTTTAAGTCCTTTACCAGCTCCTTGACCCATAATGTTGACAAAATGAGTCCCTTGATTCTTTAGTCTCATTTCCTCCTGAACTAGCTTACTGGCCAATTCATTAACATTTCACTTATCCTTAATAGTGTTATAATTGATTTGAAATGGCCCATATTTAGGAGGTAGTGAGTTCATAATGAACTGCACCAAGAAGGAATCATCCACCGCCATCCCTAAGGTCTTTAGCCTTGCTACAATATCACTCATCTCTATAATGTACTCATGCATACTCTTCAACCCATTATACTTCATGGTTGTGAGTTGTGCCATTAGAGTACCAGCGAGTGACTTGTCTGCAGAACGAAACAGTTCTTCCACAAAATTAAGGTATTCTTTTGCATTTTTAGTTTGTGAAATTGTTGTCTTAATGTTGTTGGCAATAGTCATTCGCAGAAACATAAGGCTTAATCTGTTTGACCATTCTCATTGCTTATGGTACAATTTCTCTTCTTCACTGCTTGTATTTATAATAGCAGTTGGTTTGTCTTCCAATAATGCTAATTCAAGTTCCAAGACGACTAAATGGAACTCTACTTGCTCACACCATTCAGAGAAGTTTAGCCCATTGAATACAATAACAGATGAAGCTTGCGAACGAAGAGTAATAGCTGCAAAATATTTTATACATACTCAAATTAAAATAGATTCAGACAATTCAAACAATTAGAGTATACTACAGTTATCCTTTGGGTAGATACTATAATATACTTTCCTAAATTAAATGCCTTTAAACTTGATTGAACAATAATTAACTTACATCAAATATACATGTTGTCTTTGGACATCAATATATATTTGATAAATATTATTGTCCTCGTAATTCTCACTATCATAGAATAATTAAGTTCTGATGACTAATGAGTATCAGTTAATTCATTTTTCATCATAGGCATCTATTAGTGTGAATAATTGACAAGTTTTATATGCATGTAAACATCATTCATAATTCGGCCACTTTGGTGACTAACAAACTATTAATTTTATTTTATTTTAATTTGGCCACTTTGGTGACTAACAAACTATTTATTTTATTTTATTTTAATTTGGCCACTTTGGTGACTAATAAACTAAAACAAATATCATAAGGCATGCATATAAATTATGTATCTTAATAAACCTAATATTTATTCATTCATTAGGTTTAATTATAAATCTTAATTAGATCAGGTAGAAAACATAATTTTTTTTTAATTTCTTTCTTTTGAGAAAACATGATCTCAAACTTAAATCTCTTCATACCACTATTTTTTTTTATCGTGTTAATAATACTCATGCCCAAAACTTAATTGGGTAAAATTTTAATAATAACATTATTATAATTATTTTAATCATTAACAATAATCTTAAAACTTTCACGATCTACATTTTAATTCTACCCATATCTAATAACAGGTAAGAACTTCAATATTATGTTCATCATTATAAATTTAATAGAGAAATTTAATTGTTTAAAACCTAGGGCTCTAATATCACATGTAATAATAAATCTTAATAAATCATAACAATCATAAATGTAATGTGAATCATAAACGTAAGATTCAACCATCACCCTAATAATAGATATTGAATAAATAAATTCTCACAGATCTAGAAAGCGTACATGATGCAGAGTTTAACTGAGCCATGGTACTAATTGAGAGAGAATCATTTGATTCAATAAACTGACTTCTCCCTCCTGACCAGTTTTTATTTACACACAAGAATTTAGTAATGGAAGACTTTCTTGAGATGACCTTATTATCTCTGACTTTATGAAAAAGATTGTATGTGACCTTATGGGTAGAGAGAGGACCAGCTCATATATATATATATATATCCAAGACTTAATCTGGTACATCCATCAAGTATCCTTATACAATTAAAATTAGGATTTACTTCAAATAAAGTAATCATTGTATAATAGGATTTGTATTAATTAAAATAAATATCGATTAATATTGGGCCACATTAAAGTAATTGATTTTGGCTCATATGATAATATTAATTACTGGACAAAATCTTACATCATGATGGAACATCCCAAGTGGTGGGGAAAAATTTTTTAAAACTAAAATTTCACTATGAGTTTTAATATATTTTTTCAGAAGATTATTGTTTGTCCCTTCAATTTTATGTTTTTCTTGGCTTTTGTATTTTTTATGTATATTTTATTTATATTTTTATAATATTTAATTTTAATATTTAATATTTAATATTTTTATTTTAATCTTTATATTTTTATTAAAATTTCATTTATTTTTTTTAATTTTGAGCCTCCCCAACTCGATTCGAAATGATTCATAACTTGAATTTGAGCAACTCAATTTGATTACCACCTCTATAATTGTGTGATTTAAGTGTTTGTAGAATGGTATTCTAAGGAAAACCCAGATGAATTATGAGTGCCATAAGCAAGGCAGGGTGCATATGAAGGCAGAGGGAGATTGGCATGAAATCCCGAGCAAAACCAGGCTGCATCTAGGGGAGATGACACCGGCTAATGTAGACCAATAGAGATCTGGTTTTCTGTCTTTATGTCTCCTAATCATCAAAGCCATTGTTCTTTTGATTTTGTGCATCTTGTAGTAGCATATTTTATGCTACAACTCTTTCCAAGAAACGCGTAATCATTCTTTCTTGCCAGCATTTTGCCTCCAAGCAGCAGCACCAATAATTTATTTCTGAATTATCTCCAACTATTTTGTTGAAAATATTTTTCATATTTTTAAATGTAGGAAAGCATTCAATTGATAAGTCTATAAAAAAAATAAAAGAAAAATAAGTTATTTTTAATGAAATTAATTTTTTAAAAAATAAAGTAAATTTTTAAATTTTAACAATCCTATAAAATAAATAAATAAATAAATATATATTATTATTATTAATTTAATATTACAATTAATTAATAAAAAATAAAAATATTTTTTATAAAAAAAATTATATACAATTTATTTTTCGCAGAATTTCCGAAATTATAATTCCGTGTATAGGTTGGCTCATAAATCATACACGTTGTTCTAACCTCTGGTGCCTATCTCATGGGAATGCCACCTGAAAATCCAAAATTGAATGTAAAATTATAACACAAGAATCTGAAGAATGGAAAATCTTAAGAAAATTCATTAGCTAAAGCAATAAATTTGTCAAAAAAATTATCACAATTAGAATAATCTTGCATGTTCATACTCTGAATTGTCTCCTGCTTAAACAATTTGACAATTAATGGTGGGATATGAAGAACATTCTAGTCTCCTGTGGACACCTCTAAATTATTATTATTATTATTATTATTATTATTATTATTATTATTATTATTATTATTATTATTATTATTATTATTATTATTAATGACTTTAATTGGGGTTTAAATTCGAAAAAGACTTTACAATTTTAGAGAGACTCTAATATTACTTAATTAAAATTTAATATTAAATTATTAAACAGTTGAATTAAGGTTTTTCCTTCATTATTAAGTACAAGCATAAATGTATCCTAAATCTTAGGAATTATTGTATTAAAAATAAATAAATAAAATCTTGACATTATATCATAAAAAAATCTCTTTATGAACCCTCTAATTTCGATATAAATTATCTGTTTTTAGTTAGATTCAAACATTCTCTCGCATTAGTGTATAAATAGTTAACAAATTATAATTGAATATTGTTTCTGTCTAGTATATTGAGACTAAATATTATTTGTCTAGTACGTGTGATGCAGTCCATGAAAATTCTTTATGGGTATAGATCTACAAAATAAAAAATAAATAGGTCAGAGGTCCATGACCCACCAACACTCAAATTAGAGCTGATATGAAAGAATAATATATTTAATTGATTAGGAAGAAAGAACATACCTCCATAGATGATTTGATCTCTTGATATATAATATGAACAATGATTAATTATGGTAACTCAACTATGTAATTATGTAGATATTATTGGCTAGTATAATTACAGAAATTTATTTCTATTTATAATGCATAATTATAGGCATTACTATATTTCGGCAATCCTACCAAAATTGCTTATATTTAATCAAGTTCTTTCCTTTTATTGAGTGAGTCTTACAGTGGTTGAACCGACTAAATGAATCTCATGACTGAACTATTAAATATATGATTATACTCATGTGCTATCCAAAAATATGAATTACTGGGTCAAGTATTTATATATATTTTTAGGGGAGTCATATCATTAGTCTCCTTTTTCAAGTACAAATCTTTAGGTTCATTACGATTAAACAATAAAGTTTTAGCTATCGTCTTACAATTTTTGGAGCGTGTACTATCGTTTAATGTAGATTTTCACCTTTTATTTGCTTATCCTGGTAGACTAACACTTTCATTTGTTTAGCTTGGCAGATTATTACCTTAAGTAGGTTAAGCACTTTTATATTTTATTCCTGATGGATCATCGTTGTGGATGTGTTAAGCACCCTCAGTTTATTTAGTATGGTAGACTATTGCCGTGGATGAGCTAAGCACTCTTTGTTTTTAACTTGGTAGATTGTTGCCTTGATAATGGCAAATTATTGCCTTAGAGATAATGGCTTTTTTGAAATTATTTGCAAAAATAATGCTTGTACAAATATTTTTGTGAAGACAGTCACATATAATTCAAGCTATAAATTTATTTGACATTTCTCAATAAATAATACAATATATCAAGTCTATATCATTTATGTCAAAGAGATTTGTATACTGATTTTTAACTAATTATAAAAGCCTTCAAATTCAAAGAAGACACAAAAATGATATGCCATGCTTCAGTTGCAGTAGTTTGATGCATGTGTATTTATTAGATGAATTTAGTTAACTGATAATACTTGGAGCATGATAAATAAACTTCAAATATAAGATCAGGGGCAATATTGGCACATGTATTTAAAGAAACAAATTCTAAGATAGATTTAGATGTCCACAATTTTGCTATTTAAATAATAACGGAATATATAATTTAATCCAATTGGACTTGTATAGTTGCCCTTCATTGATTTTAGAAATTGATTTCTAAAATCAATTCACACCTTATAAATATGGATCTCATTTATTTTTTTCTAAAAATAAAATTTAAAATTAATTTTAATAAATTGAAAACATTGAATTCATATAATATAAACAAATATTATGGAAAATTCCTATTTTAAAATCATAAGCTGCACTTAGTAATTAAAAGAAAAAAGCATGGTGTAGATGTACATTATGTAATTTAAGATCTGGCTGAAAACATTTGTAAGTATGGGTCTTGTGGACCAAAGATCTATCACTTAAAATATGTTATTTATTTACAAGTTTATGGTACTTGATTTTTCATTATATTTTTTCAATATGTGTCACTCAGTACATAAGATAGCATGAATAAAAAGACATATGCCCTAGGAATATAGCAATTAGACATGAATAAACAAGAAGCTTTGAAATAAATTTATTTCCAGCGTCATGTTCCAATCATACTAGTAAACATAATTATATTTTATAATGTAACTTTACACATGGCAATTTTGCAAATAAGATTTAGAGTAAAATTAGATAGTGGGTTGTCCAGTCAAGGCACCGAAATCCTCTTAAGTCCCGTTCACGGGTCCAAACCCACCACGACTCCACTTGCGCAGACACTAGGTTCGCCAGGCCCACTCTTAGCGCAGAACTATTTTTTACGCAGGGGTGAGACTCGAACCCGGGACCGCACAAACCGTTACGAGGCTCTAATACCAGATAAACCGAAAAGTATATCATGTCCAGTCAAGGCACCGAAATCCTCTTAAGTCCCGTCCACGGCCCCTCTTAACGGCGAAGGACAAAAGGCACACTTATAATATTGAATAAAAATAAGGCAGCTCTTTCAAAAAAAAAAAATGGTGGCTTTATTGTAAGAAGAACAAAGTTTGAGGTATTTCATTATCTAAAGACTATATATATGTAATTTTCAACAAAACCACATATGGCAATTTTGAAAATAATACCAAATCCCATGACTTTCTCCTCCCTCAATGAAATGGTGGAAAATTTGGTAAATCAGTGCTAAGGAAACATGCAGGAAACATGATGGCACATTTGTCATAATTAAGAAAAATAATCACTCTCCTTTATATCAAAGATAGTGGCAATTTAGCAATTGCCAATAAAACCAAATGCTACTTTATCATCATTTGATTTGTTGCATAATTGTAAAATATCAAATGGATGAGCCATTCTTTAGTTATATATATAACACTTTTGATAATGATTGACGTGACACTTTTATATCTTAAATAAGCTATTCTTAGCCATAAACAGTTGAAGTTTCATGATTTTCAAATAAAAGAAAATGTAGGCTTCTTTGTAAGTATTTTAAAAATTCAGTCTTATAAGCAAGACTAGTTCCACCAAATTGAATTTGTAGATCTCATCTAGTGGATCAGAGAGGGAACAAAATTATGCAATGCACATGAATTTGGTTCTCTAATTGATATTGATAACACAATTCTTTCTATGATTAGCCTTAATGCTTTACTAGATTTCTTAACTTACAGAATGTAGTAAAATGGATTGCTCAAATTTTGAAGTCCTAGAAAGATTTTCATCAAACATGTTATGAAATGCTATGAAACACAAATTTTTTGTTTAGGGTGAAATAGTATAGATCTTGTTCCAAATTAAGCTAGAAAATCAAATATGTTTGTCTTCATTAACATTTCATCCAACAAGTAGAAAGGAAAACTAATTTTTTAAATCTTCATTATTGATTTAATTGTTAGCAAAAACAGACAGTTTCTTATTTTTCAACAGGATATTGGAGATTTATTTATCAGAGAAAAACAAATAATGGTTTAAACAATATATTAAAAAATTATACTAGTTTTTAATTGTGGAAATTATTCAGCTTAGAGAGAAAATAAGAAACCCATTTGCAAAACTATGAACCTTTTTAGCTTTATATATTGAGCAATTAAATTTTTTTAAATGTGAATTTTTTAATATATTTTAAACTATTGTTTTTACATCACATTAAAATGTGAATTTAAATTTAGTTGAAAGACCTATTTAAACCTTAATGTCTTACCCAATAATTAGATAAGTTGTTAAAATTTTTCGGGTCCAAATAAGTTGAAAAGATTAAATAAATTTTTCAAATTTTAAAAATATATCAAATAATTTTTTTATTTTTTTTTTAGCGAATCACAAGTATCTCTTAGTTCAATGGGTTAGATCTACTCATGCCGAGAAGATTCATTATAGAGTTAAAACACATTTAGCGAACATTTTCTCTATTTACAAGTATCGAACATTCGACTTTGTTTAAGTATAGAGAATTTTTTACTATTCGTACCAACCCTATTGGTATATGGGAGAAATAAAACCTTAAACTTTAAAAAAAAAAAAAAAAAGATTAGATTATAAGTTGCCTATAATTCAAATTTGAAAGGCTGAACATGAAGAGAAGATATAAATTGGAAATAAGTACTTATTTAATTTATTTTTAAAATTTAAAAGATTTATTTATATTTAAAGGGCTTATTTGATATATCTTTAAAATTTATAAGGTTTATATATATCGAAGCTTATTAAATTATTTTTTAAAAAATGACTTGTTTTACTAAAAAAATTTAAAGAATTTATTTAATTATTAAATTAAATTTTAAGGATTTAAATAAGACTTTTACTTTAAATTTAATTAATTATTCGATTCAAATTTAAATTTAATTAGACTTTATGAAAAAAGTTCATCAGAAGAGCTTGGCTCATGATCCAAATTAATAATCTAAATTTATGATCCATGATGATGATCCAATACCAAGTCCAAGATCTAAAATCCAGAGTGGGAGTCTAGTAAGATAATCAACTAGTTGAGTTGGTCACGATAAAGGCAGTAAAGCTAGTTATAAAGATTTAAGAGTGATCACTGCAGCTAACTACAAAAATTATTGTGAACTTGAAGGCTTAAGTTTGGGTGCGGTCTGATTTTCATAAGAATCAGAATTAGACCAGCGGTTTTAGTTTTAAGGGTTTAGAATTCGGGATTAAATCAAAGGGTTTCTCTCGATTTTCGTCTCAATTCCATTTTATGATTTAATTTGATAAGATCAAAATTTAATGGTCAAATTTTTTAAAAAGTGAAAATTTTAGAGCCTATTTACTTATGGAAAATTGGAGTGCTTTTCTAAAAAAGTTTTCTAAAAAAATTGAAAAATAAAGTTTCCTGTTTATATTTGTCAATTTTTCAAAATTTAATTAAGATTTTTCTAGTGTTTTCCTTTATAATAAAACTCATGTTTTTCAATTGTTTTTTAAATGAAAAATAATGACTTTTCTATAATTAAAATCATACTATAATTTTTTATAATCAAAATTAAATAATTATTTGTAAAAATATTTATAATAATAAAAAATGAATTACATTATTATAAAAAAAACCCATATTAAAGTAATTTTAACAATAAAATGAAATTTAAAGATATTTTATAATGATTTATTTCATATTTAAATAATTTTTTTAAGTTTTTAAATTAGAAGACCATTTTTTTTTATTGTTGGGAAGTGAATATGTTTTTCATATTTTCTCTTATTTTTTATAAAAATAGAAAAATAAAAATAATATTATTTTCTACAAGTAAACACGTCCTAAGCTCTATTAATTATGAAAATTAGAATAGTTTTCTAGAAAAGTTTTCTAAGGAAATTGAAAAATAAAATTTCATTTTCAAATTTGCTAATTTAATAAATGAATAATTTTCTAAAATTCAACTAAGATTTGAAAAACAGCTTTCTTTACTTTTTCCCTTATAACAAAAGTATGTTTTCCAATTATTTTTCAAATAAAAAACAATAATTTTTCTATAATCAAAATTATACTATAATTTTTTATAATTAAAAATAAATAATTATTTATGAAAAGTATTTATTTATAATAATAAAAACATAAATTATATTATTATGAAATAAATGAATAGCACATATTAAAATAATTTTAATAATAAAATGAGTCTTAAATATATTTTATAATAATTTATTGGCAGCGGAAGTGGAGTTATCAATCATTGCTAGCAGAGGCAGAGTCAGAAAAAATTTATTGGGGTCAATTAATAGTGTATATTTGATTAATAGAGCCAAAATTTTTACTAATCAAAATTTTTATTAATTCTAAAATGCTAACCAAATCAAATAAAAATCGAAAAAAAAAATAAATTAAAAATAATCAATTAGTTATTGATTATAATTGAATTAATTGAAAAATATAATATGTATTTTATGTTATTAATTAATTACATTTAATAAAAATATATTTGTAATAATTTTTATTCATAAGAAATAATAAATATGATTTATTATTAATAAAAGAATAATTATAAATTAATTAGTATTAATAAAATTATAAAAAAATTAGTCAATATAAAATTATTATACTAAATCTTTGCATAAAATTTATAAACTTAAACTAAAAAATAAATATAAACATTAAATTGCTAAAATATATGACATAATAATATAAAAATAAAAAAATAAGCATTAATATTAAAGAGCCATAAAAAGGTATAAATTAGTAAAACAAAAAAGTAAATATATGAGACAAAAATAAATATATATTTATTGTAATCAATATAAAATTTACAGTTAATATAACTAATTTTGTCTACTTTTGTAAATTCAAATAAAATAATTTTTAAATTTGACTAAAAAAAAGAAGAGAGAATAAAATTTTAAATTAAAAAAATCTCATGTTATTTGAGGTTATATGATAAAAATTTAATATTATATTTACTTATATTTAATTTTTAAATAATAAAAAAATAATTTATAAATAAAAAATATTTGACTAATTATTAAAAAAATTATTTTTTAATACGCCTACTAAAAAACTTATGCAAATGTTTAGGGGCAAAGGTTGGGCAAAGGTTCCGCCCCCGATTGCAAGATATAGTTATTTTTTATAATCGACTATTAACTATTACAATAAAATGAATGCATATACATGGGACCCATCTAGTTGAACGGTGCAGTTTTACTTACATTTAAACCTTGGGCTATGACTGAGCAGAATTCAGTTCAAACTGAAAAATTGAATCGAATCGAATTAATTTAGTTTAATCGATTTGATTTTAAAATTAAATCAGTTCGATTCGGTTTTACATTATAAAATTTTTTGTTATTTCAATTCGATTCGGTTCGGTTTGGTTTTGAAGATAAAAAATCAGTTAAATCGAATCGAACCAAATAATAATTTATATAGTCAAATCAAATTAAATCGAACTGAATTGATTTTTGAATTAATTTATTTTTATGGAAAATTTATGAATTATATTTAATTATATATATATAAATTGTTTAATTTCATTGATTAATGGTTATTATGTTCAAACCAAAGTTAAAATTAGACCAAATAACTTGAAAATCAAGTCTAAATTAAAAATTCAATAAAAAATCAAACCGATCGGTTTAAACCGAACCGAACCAAAATAGAGCGGTTGGGAACCGATTCGATTTTCACCCATTTCAGTTCGGTTCGATTTAAATTGAATGCTCACCCCTACCTTGGGCATAACTTGGACTCGTTAATTAAAGGTGTTCAGTTAGTATATAAGTTAAGTTGAAGTTAAGTATTTAAGTGATGTGAAATTTTTACTCTATACATTTATATATATATATATATATATATATATATATATATATATATCAGATTTAATTTATTCATTAAATTATTATTAATTAAAAAAATAATTTTTAATTAAAAAATAACAATTATTAAATTATTTTAAAATAATAATATTAAAGTAAATAAAAATTTATTAAATGTATAGAAGAGTGAAAAAAAATTTTTAAGAATTGATGTTCTTTTAAAATAAATGTGAGTTTTAATTTGATTGCTGTTGATATTTTTAAAGTAAAAATTAAAAAATATGATAATATATGATAATTATATTTATTAATTATATATTAAAGCTATTTATATAATAAAAAAATTTAATGTTAATTTTAAAAAAATAAAAATTGATGGATAGGCATTATTTTTAATAATTAGGCATGTTTTAGAAAAAATTTAATTATTAATTTCTTAAAAAATTCAGATATATTTTGTTATAATTTGAAGATAATTTAAAAGAAATTAAACTTTCAATTGTGATAAAATATTTTTAATAAGGATTTCATAATATATATATATATATATATATATATATATATATATATATATATATATATATATTTATTTATTTATTGTAAGTTACTCTATAATTGTTCCTTATTATAGTATTAATATGGTAATTATTAAATAATTCATTTTAAATTAAAAAAATCTTATAATGAATGAAAATTATATTTAGTAATTAGTATTTTTTTATTATTTAATTTTAAAAAATTAAATTAATTAAGAATTATATTTAGAAATTTAAATTATGTAATAATTAAATAATATAACTATTTAGCAAATATATAAAAATTACTATCAATAAATTCAATTAAAAATTACTACTTGGTATAATTGTTATTGATTTAAAATCCTATCTTCTGTTGAATCTATTTTAAAAAGATTTGAACCACCTCTTTACCAAAAAGTGAAAATGGAACATATATAAAATTAATATATTTATTTATTATGTATAATTAATAAATTAATCTAACTAACTCCTAATTTTTTTTTTCTATTTCTAATTAAATTAGGCTTTCTAGTAGTAATAATAATAATAATAATAATAATAATAATAATAATAATAATAATAATAATAATAATTTGTAACTTATATATACATAATTAGAGAATTAATAACTTAATTATATATATATAATTTAAAAAATTTTCTAAATAATAATAAAACAATATAACATTAATATTAACCAAAGTAATAATATTAATTATTTATTAATTATATTAAAAAATATAAAAAAATACTAAAAATTGAATATTATTATAAATTTCTTGTTTATTATAACTATGAAAATAAAATTTTGTTTATTTTTTCATAATTCATTATATAATTAAAAAATTATTATTAAATATGTATTAAAATAAAATAAATAAAAATAAAATAATGTTAAAGCAAATTAAAATTTATTAAATATACAAAAAGGAAGGAGACAAAAGTATTTAACTCTATCTAATTATTTTTATAGTATAATTTTAAATTATTTTATTAATTTTTAAATATATGATTCTTAAATTTTTTAATTAAATAAAATAATTAAAAATTTAAGAATTACTAAATGAAAATTTTATAAAATTATTAAAATATATTTAATAAATAATATGAATTATACTAGAAATATTAGATATTTAGAAGTAAATGAGACACTTAGGATAATGAAAATCGGTAAAGCCTGGGGACTTGATGGAATACCAATTGAAGTGTGGAAGTCTTTGGGAGATATAGAAGTGGCATGGTTAACTAAATTGTTTAATAAGATTATAAACTCAAAGAAAATGCCTACCTATTTTTAAAAATAATGGAGACATACGGAGTTGCTCAAACTATAGGGGAATTAAACTCAAGAGCCATACTATGAAGTTGTGGGAGAGAGTTGTGGAACATCGACTACGTCATGACACTTTTATCTCTCTCAATCAATTTAGCTTTATGCCTGGTCGTTCAACTGTAGAAGCGATCTTTCTCATTAGAAGCTTGATAGAGAAATATAGAGATGTGAAAAAAGATTTACACGTGGTTTTTATTAATTCGGAAAATGTTTATGATAGTGTTCCAAGAGATATCTTATGGAGAGTGTTAAAACAAAATAATATATCTATTAGGTACATGCAAGTGTTGAAAGATATGTATAAATGAGCAACTACTATTGTGCGCACAGTGGGAGATGACACAAGAGATTTTCCTATCTCAATTGGATTACACCAAGGTTCAGCTGTAAACCCTTACCTTTTTACAATAGTTTTAGATGAATTGATGAAATATATACAAGCGAGTATCCATTGGTGAATGATATTTGTAGATGATATAGTTCTAATGGATGAGATGTGAGAAGAAGTCAATAGAAAGCTATAACTTTGGAGAAGTACTATATAGTCAATGGGTTTTAAGTTAAGTAGAATAAAGATAAAATACATTCAGTGAAAGCCGAACTAGTGATAAGGAAAGAGTTTGGATGGAGTGGTACTGCCCCAAAGTAATCACTTTAAGTATCTCGGCTCAATCATTCAAGTAGATGGGAGATGTGAGGAGAACGTTAGTCATAAGATTAAAGCCAGATGGTTAAAGTGGAGAAGTGCCAAGAGAGTTTTATGTGATCGCAAAATTCTCAATAAGTTGAAAGAAAAATTTTACCGTACAGCCATATGACCGACTATGTTATATGGTAGTGAGTGTTGGGCACAAAAAAAGTCGTATGTGTCTAAGATAAGAGTTGCTAATATGAGAATGTTAAGATGGATGAGTGGTCATATTAGACTAGATAAAGTCCGTAATAAGAATATTAGAAAAAATATAGGAGCGGTGCCAATTGAGGATAAGTTGAGAGGAGAGAGATTAAGGTAGTTTGGTCGTGTGAAGCGTAGACATACAGAGATTTTAATTAGATAAATATAACACATTAGGTTAGATGATAGAAAAAAAAATGGATATACCTAAACTGACTTGGAAGAGAGTAGTATAACATAACCTAAAAGCATTACACATTTCTGATGATTTAATCTAAAATCATTTAGAACGGAGAAAGAGAATGTATATAGGATAAAAGTTTAGTTGAGTTGAGTTATTAAAATATATTTAATATTATTATAAAAATAAAAATAAAAATAAAAATAAAAATAAAAATAATAAAATATTTAAAAAAAATTAAAATGAATTAAATAAAAAATAATATTAAATATTTAAAATAATAAATATATATATTAATTATTATAATTATCAAATATAATATTTTTTATGAGATGGGTGTTAAGCGACAGTACTAAAGTTTATAATTACATCAAAAGTTTAGAACTCCAGATAAATAAATAAATAAATAAATAAAAGCTGGCGGCGGGTTGGCTTCAACTCTTCTCTCTATCTGACCTCCTTTTTCCAACTTTACTCACCGTCTGCTATCATCTCAGCTTGCGTAATGCGTAGTAGTATTTCCCCTATTTAACAAAATTTTCCTGAATTTCTCCTACCTTGTTACCCTTTTCTCTCTGGTTTATACAATACCCTGCCGGTGTTTCTCTGCATGGGGTAGAGATTTTCATCTTTGGGAGGGCAGCCACGCATTCAATTGGGAGAAATATGGAAGGAATCGTTGGGCACGAATTTGTTGACATACTGCAAGTAGTGGACTGAGTAAGAATCGATGTTTTAGGTTTCAGTTGCTTGGAATTGATTTTGACTTTTGATTTTTGTATATTTACCTCGTCTTTTATTGTGAATTTTATTTTCTTTTTTTGATATTTGTTTGTGTTCTTGCTATACAATCGAAGAAAAAAGAGCTTTTGGCTGTCAGTCGAAAGTGTTGGTGAGAAGCTCTCTCCAATCCTAGGACCATTTCCCCTATTCTCTGATTGGCTTTAGTGGTGCTTTGATGGTTTTCACAGCTAGATAAGTAGCTCAGCTTGCCCATTTTTTGGTCCTAATTTGTTGAGTATAGAATGGGTAGCAGAGCTGAGGAAGCAAGCGTAGCTAGATCCAAGGTATCTGGATCGGAAGGTTTATATTCTAGCCCAACCCACCACCGTTCTTCTAATGTGTGCCTGGAAATTGCAGTTAGTAGTGTCTTAATCATGTGCGGTAATTGAAAATTTTAATTTTAATTCTGCGTGTATCCATTCTCCTTTGACCATCGCTAAATTAAAGATGAGGACCCTCTCCCTTCAGATTCTTCCTCCTCCTCTAAATTCATTGTAACATAGAATTTCAATTTTTGGGAAAGTGGTAAAATCTCATGGCATACTTTCTTTGAGTTTGTGAAAGAAAGGAAGTAAATATGGTCAAGAAAACAATCCAAGAAATGCTGGATTCTAAAAATGCTTTCTTTTTTGGATAAGAATATGTGAATTCGTTGGTTTGATATTTTGTCTTTTCCCATTTTTTTTCTAAAACATTTCTCTTTAATGTTTTGGTTAGTATTTTTGTGTAAAGCGGGACTTGCTGGTACTGTGTTGATTGTGCTTTTGTTGTCATTCCTTGCTAATTTACCCTGGCTTGGTGGTTAATAATTCAATGTGGTAGCTTACCATGTTCCGAGGTGATGGTTAGACTCCAGAGTGCTCAAAATGCATTTTTCTGATTGTGAAGTTTCCACTGCAGGTAAGTCAGACATAAAGGAAGCATTGCGCTGACTTGATTCAGTTTCATTCAAAATGGAGTCTTGCAACTGTATTGAGCCACAATGGCCAGCTGAGGAACTCTTGATGAAGTACCAATATATTTCAGATTTCTTCATTGCTCTTGCTTATTTCTCCATTCCTCTAGAGCTCATTTATTTTGTTAAGAAATCAGCAGTTTTTCCTTATAGATGGGTGCTGGTGCAGTTTGGTGCTTTTATAGTTTTATGTGGGGCAACACATCTTATTAACTTATGGACTTTTACCATGCATTCACGAACTGTGGCTATTGTAATGACCATAGCAAAAGTTTTGACTGCTGTAGTTTCATGCGCAACCGCCCTTATGCTTGTACACATAATTCCTGATCTTTTGAGTGTTAAAACTAGAGAACTAATTTTGAAAAACAAGGCTGCAGAACTTGATAGAGAGATGGGCCTGATCCGTACACAGGAAGAAACAGGCCGGCATGTTAGGATGCTGACTCATGAGATCAGGAGCACACTTGATAGACATACCATACTAAAGACCACACTTGTTGAACTGGGAAGGACATTGGCATTGGAAGAGTGTGCCTTATGGATGCCCACCAGGTCTGGATTAGAGCTTCAACTTTCCTACACTCTTCGTCAGCAGAATCCTGTTGGATATACTGTGCCTATCCAGCTTCCTGTGATTAATAAAGTATTCAGTTGTAACCGTGCTGTAAAAATATCACCTAACTGTCCAGTGGCAAGAATACGGCCTTTTGCAGGAAAATATATGCCTGGAGAGGTGGTTGCTGTTCGAGTCCCACTTCTTCATCTCTCTAATTTCCAAATTAATGATTGGCCTGAGCTTTCTACCAAGCGCTATGCTTTGATGGTTTTAATGCTTCCCTCAGATAGTGCAAGGCAGTGGCATGCTTATGAGTTGGAGCTTGTTGAAGTAGTCGCAGATCAGGTTAAGTGGACTTAATTTATTATCTTGCCATTGCTTGCGTTGCGTATCGTATTTCCAGTTCATCTTTAGTGATATGCATATTTGCCATTATTTTATCTGCTATATGAGTTCACGTATGGACTTCATACTTATACTAAGTGCTGCATTATTAGTTTTTATTAATTTTTAAGGTCTATTCAAGGTCATAATTGGCCGTAAGTTCAATTTTTGGAAGTGTTGGCTGCTCACCCTAACTACATTTTGCAAAAAATGGATAGTTTTTTCTTATGTTAACAATATGTTAATGCCAGTGCATTGTATTTTGTTGGCACTTAGTACTAGAAAACCATTTTGCAGTTTGCATGGTGTACCCAAATTAAAATAAAGGGGAAGAGATTTTTCTAATGGTTTAGAAGTAGAATAAATAGTACAACAGAGGAAAGAAGTTAGATGAAAGAAAATAGGAGGAGAACTTCCCACTGAAGAGAAGGATAGAATAGAGAGAGAAGGAAGAAAAATTTTGAATAGAGAAAGCAGGGGAAAAGATAAAAAGGGAAGAAAAAGGAAATCAAGTGTCAAGAAAGGAAGAAATTAGGGTAGAGAAGGGAAAGATAGGGATGAGGAGTAAGAAACAGGAGAGAGCATTCTACTAATCATCAATTTTTTTGCTTCATCAATTTTCCCAATTAAATAATAGAATTGAACTTATACGGGTGCTTAGACAACTTAGAATTGTTGACTGAAGTTTGTTGAGAACTGTGAAGTCATGTGCAGCTTGCAAGGTACATCATTTTAAGTGGGAGTGAAAGAAGAGATTATACCATCTAAAGCAGCAAATAATGATTCTTTGTTTCTGTCTGATTTGTGAAATTTTATCTTCTAAGCAGGTGGCTGTTGCTCTATCACATGCTGCTATCTTAGAAGAGTCGATGAGGGCAAGGGATCTTCTTATGGAGCAGAATGTTGCACTTGATCTTGCAAGGAGAGAAGCAGAAACAGCTATCCGTGCTCGTAATGATTTCTTAGCTGTCATGAACCATGAAATGAGAACTCCCATGCATGCAATTATTGCACTTTCTTCCTTACTGCAAGAAACTGAGCTTACACCTGAGCAGCGCCTCATGGTTGAGACAATCCTTAAGAGTAGTAACCTCTTGGCTACTCTAATAAATGATGTATTAGACCTTTCAAGGCTTGAAGATGGCAGCCTTCAACTTGACCTAGGAACTTTTAATCTTCATGCTGTATTCTGGGAGGTAGGATTATGCAATCCTGTTAAATTGCTAAATTTCATGGTGGGCCTTATATGCCTGAAATTTTCAAAAATCTAGGTTCATTTAGTTGCTCAGTGTTTGTTTACCCATTCCAGGTTCTTAACTTGATCAAGCCTATTGCATCTGTTAAAAAGTTGCCTGTTACATTAAGTTTGGCTCCAGATTTGCCGGAATATGCCATTGGTGATCAGAAACGCCTTATGCAAACCATTTTAAATGTTGTTGGTAATGCTGTGAAGTTTTCTAAAGAAGGGAACATCTCAATCACTGCTTTTGTTGCTAAACCAGAATCATTGAGAGATCCTCGGTTTCCTGATTTTTTCCCAGTGCCAAGTGATAGTCACTTTTATTTGTGTGTAAAGGTTGGTAATTTGATCTCAATAACATCTTCTGCTTTGGCATCTCAGTTATTAATGCTAGAAGTTGATATGTGTGGCTGTTATATTCTGGCATAGGTAAAAGATGAGGGACTAGGAATAAACCCCCAAGATATTTCTAAGTTGTTTACTAAATTTGCACAAAGTCAATCTTCGGCAACTGGAAATTCCAGTGGCAGTGGACTTGGCCTTGCAATTTGTAAGAGGTACCTTATTTTTGCCCCCACTTTTAGACTGTAGTCAATTTCTGTTTTAGATTTCAGGCAATGTAATCAGTTATAAATAGACTTATAAATAGATTTCTCTGCTTATGGTATGGTTTTCTTTTATAAAATAAATTGATAGATAGGTTTTGCATGTGCATGAAGTTAATGAAAATGCAGTATAGTATTTATTATATTCATACCTCTTGCATGCCTGCAGGTTTGTAAATCTTATGGAAGGACACATTTGGATTGAAAGTGAGGGACTTGGCAAGGGATGCACTGCTATCTTTGTTGTAAAACTTGGGATTCTTGAGCGCTCAAATGAATCTAAGCATCCTTTCATGCCAAAAGTGCCAGCAATTCATGGACAGACGGCTTTTTCTGGGCTTAAAGTTCTTGTAATGGATGATAACGGGTCAGTAACATTGCAATCTTATCATAGCATATATCATTAGCTTATGAGGGGTTTAATCATAATTGGGTAATTATTATGCTGGTTTGTGGCTTATTTGTTTTCTGTCTATAGCAATTGTGGGAAATTATAAGAGAATAGAAATCCTGAAAACATTAGAAATGGTATCAAAAAATCATGGAAATACTCTTTTTCAGAGTTCTGCAGGTATAGTTCTTTGAAAAATTGCAGAGTTTCTTAGGATATATGAAAGCCCCCTAGGCATATATGTAGCACTTCCAATGGAGGTCCAATCTAGTTGGTTTTGAAAATTTTAATATCACAAGATAATGATGTGTATTCCACATGGTATATTGGTATGAGATAATTTTATTTATTATTTTTAGCTATTTGGCTAGTTGCCCAGTGATCATGTGTCTGCCTTATAGTGCTGAAGTCAGATGTTAAATGCCTAGTATCTCCTTTCATTTTAAAAATATCTCATTTGCCAATTAAAAGGAGAAAGAAGAAAATTAAAAGATGTTTCTTGGTTCAAGAACGATATGTCTTAGTGGCAATTTATTATTATAAAATATTACTGTGCCCATATTCTAATATTTAATTGCACTTTTTGTTGTCTTTACTAAAGTTCCCTTCACATCCATGCTTTTAGATACACTAGTTGGACCCGTGCTAAGTGTGTAGTGTTTCAACACAAATATTGTTAGAATTGTCATTTGCCTCTTTAGAAAACGAAGATTATAAACTTATATTAAATATCGGATAAATATCACATGCGTTTACTCAACTTTATGAGTGTTTTCATAAAAGTTACTGAATTTTAATTTCTTTCATAAAACTCACTGAATTTTAATTTGATTTCGTAAAAATTACCGTGTTTGAAAATTAAAGGTTTTCAGGTTAATCTGCTGACCTGTCTATTATTTTATATATAAAATTATTTTATTTTATTAGTTTTTTAAAAAAAAAAGATACATAAAACGCATCTAGCTACCTTTCTGCCATCAAAACCTTTCCCTTTCTCCATTTCTTTTTCACTAGCAATCGCTAGTTATGTAATTTTATATCGGTCAGCTAGTTAGCCTAAAAACCTATTTCCGGTTGCAGTGACTGTATGAAATCAAATTGAAGTTCTGTGATTTTTATGAAAGAAATTGAAATTCAGTGACTTTTATAAAAACATTCATAAAGTTGAGTAACTGCATGTGATAATTACCCATAATATACCAAACAAATTTAGAATAGTGCATTCTAGCTCGTACAATACTGATATATTAAATTTGACTTGCAGAGGTAAGTGTCTAAAATGACAAATAATTAATTGCCTTGCATATAATGACTTAACTAATCCTCAATATATGGGGTAAAAACCAGAGAGACACTGAGGTAGCTTAACAACATGATATTGCCTCTTTCCTTTTAATCATTAAGTAGTCAATTTTGATAACTGAAGGTAATTGGCTGAATGAATTTCTATGTATATGTACCAGGGACTTCGTGAAAAAAAAAATGTTTTGCCCTCAAGTCTATAGAACTTTGGGTTATATTTAGCCCATACCTAAACCCATGGTTCTTTTTTGCTTTAGAGATTGAAGTATTCTTAAGACCATGTTTGGTTCACTTGGGAAATGAGAATGGAACACAATTGGTAGGATAGGTGATGCAGTATTGGAAGAAGACTCAACTTAGAAATTATATTCATTATAGAACTAGGAACTTTAGAGTTCCATTATTTAGGAATTCTATTATATTAGGTTTATTATTATTATTATTTTCCTAGTTTGAGTTTTTTTTTTCAAGTATTTCTAATTAGTTACTAGTAGGACTTGTTGATAGACTATGAACTATGTCTAGGTATTTTATTAGGGAGAGATTATTATGATATTATTATTGAGAATTAATATAAGTTTGAGAATTTGTTTCTTTCTTCGTGAGAATTTGTTTCTCTTGAGCCTTTGGATTCTTCTTGTTTTAGGTCAATTTGGTATTAGACCTTGTTCTACATCAATAGGATTCCATTTTCTTGTTTGGTATACAAGTAATACAAATTTTTTGTAACATCTTTATAATTGATCAATCACTTGAATTCATAGTTATTAAAGGTTCAAGGCGTCAAAGTGTCCTAGAGCCTAGGCGCAAGGCACAGGTGCATGCCTGAGCAAGGTAGGGTTCAAAAATTAAAAAAAAAATTATTAAAAATTAAAAAATTATAAATATTCTATCACACTTAAAGTAACATAAAACTACATAATAATAACTAATAAGCATTTAAATAATAATAATTTTGCAATCCAAAAGAGGTAAAAATAAACTACTAAAAGTTAAAGACACTAATAAATTACTTAAAAGTTAAAGTTTAATAAACTAGTAAACTAGAAACAAGGAAATTAATAATATATAATAATATAAACCATATTTACCTAATAGAAAGTAACAATAATACAATATACAAACTAATTTATAATACCATAATCTAACTATAATAATAGATATTAATAATTTTGATAACATAGTCATAACTCAATTCTAATATTTCTAATAATTTATAATAAGACCTAATAGCAATTAGCAATAAGAAAATGAACCCAATTTAATTCAATCATAAAACTAAAAGCTAATAACTAATAAGAAATTTAGAGTAATGGAATTAGCATCGCAAGTCTCAACAAATGGACATCACATGCCAAATTGTCAACATTCTTTCATATTCACGCTAAACAAAATCACAAATTTAAACAATAAAAAAAAAACCAGCATATGGTATACTAGCATGACAGAAGGAAAAAAAAAAAAAGAGCACAGCTGCTGGGACTTGGATGAAACAGAGAGAGAGAGAGGGGGGCATATGGGACGAAGAGAGCATGGCAGAAAAAAAAAAAGTGCAGTAGTGTACTGACAAAACGCAGAGAGAGAGAGAGAGAGAGAGAGAGAGAGAGAAGAAGGCCCTGCCATGGACGAGAGAGAGAGAGGGGTAGAGAGAGAGAGAAGAAGAAGAAGAAGAAACAAGCAAAATTAAAACATACTTGACTGGAGATGCTGGAGATCACAGGTTTGGGTCGCCTCCTCCTCCTCCTCCTCCTCCTCCTCCTCCTCTTCTTCTTCTTCTTCTCCTCTTTCTTTGGTATTGCCGACAGACTTTTAAAAGAAACCCTAGAATCCCTCTTTTTTATTTTTTATTTCCTGCGCCTGGCCTCCTTAAGACGCGCCTTTCTTCCCTTCGGGCGATGCCTGCTGCGCCCGGTGCACCCTGCACCTGAGGCACGCCTTTGATAACAGTGCTTGAATTTAGGTGGAAGTGGAATCCAATTTTAAGTATACAAAAGCAAAATCGAATGGAATTCTTGGAATGAGTCTAGATGACATATATTTCCAATTCCAAGGCAAACTAATCATACCCCAAGTCTGCTTGAACTAATTCTCTAATAGGGATGTGAATAACATAATATGCATAGAAGTAATTGTAAAATCATATAGAAGTATAGGGACTGTTCAAGTAAACATATGGTGGTTGTGTACAAGAGTCTTAAATTTTCTTGTTCTGTTGAACTACTTTTCATTGTGATTTTGAAAAGAAGAAAACTAGAAGAGCATGTGATATGTTTGAGGTTATATGTAGTGACACCTCAAAGAATACTTAATTTTTTTGGTCAAATTCTTACGTCTTCATATTTATTGAAATCTGATAGGGGGAGTAAAGAAGGAAGAGAGAGAAGAAAGGGCAGGTTCTACTTATATGTCAATGACATAGAATAGGGAAAATTTACTATTTTACAACATATATTAAGTAATAACCTAACCAGTTCAACCTAGTTCTTAGCAGTCCTTCAGCCAGAGAGCAAGTTTCTATTTTGCTACCTCGTTACACATGCAAAACAATTGACTTTTCCTTCAAACTTTGTTGGACGTGTCTCCCAATGATCTCCAAATTTAACATAGAAATAATTTGAAGAGGTCATGTGGCTTGTCACCAGTGCGTGCCTGTTATATATGAACACACTATGAATTTAGTTCAAAACTTGTTGAAATATGGAATAATTCACTAATTTTGGTTTGTGTGCAATTCTAAGTGTTGTACTTTGGGGGTTTCAAGGTTAGTTTGGCCACTTTGAGTTTCAACTTGATTTGAATTTTGATATTGGAAATAATTTTGGGAGAAATCAATTCCATATAGGCGTGGACAACTAGAATACATGACAGACATGATAAATTCTGGAAAATAAATAAGACAGGATGGTATAGGCACACATTGTTAGTGAATATCAATCTTTATCCTCATTCAAGACCTTTTTTAACTTTAATTCTATGTTGTAAGCTCATTCCTTTGTCAAACCCCACACAAAGGGGATTACATGAGTGAATCAGTAAAATGATGCAAAAATAAAAATGGAATTGGAAGTTGTCTTTGCGTGGGGCAGCTGAGGAACAACATGTATGGGATTCAATAATTTTTTTTTTTTTAATGAGAATTTTTTTAGGTTTATATTGGTTAGAGTTGGCATGAGGTGCTTAATATGATGGCGCCGAACACATTTACTTGTGGTAATGAAGGCAATAGGAGCCTTTCTGCTCATTAATGCTGCAGTGCTTTCAGGCTTATGTTTAGATAGAATCAATAGTTCCTTCCTTGCTATGAATCCTGTGATAAAGAAAAAAAAATACCCATCAGTTGTCCAAGGGAGAGACACTAAATGGCCTTTGGAGGTATAACAGCTAGGGTTTGGCAGTTGGTATCTAACATAACAATACGAATAAAGTTGATAAAACGACTGATGAATGCAATATTCTGACCATCATATTTGAAGTTAAGCAAATTCTTCTTGCGGTAGATGTAAACATCAAATTTGTTCATGGTTTACAGGGTTAGCAGGATGGTAACAAAAGGACTTCTTGTGCACTTGGGGTGTGACGTGACAACTGTGAGCTCCAGCGATGAGTGTTTACGAGTAGTTTCTCAGGACCACAAGGTGGTATTTATGGATGTATGCATACCTGATGGTTTTGAAGTTGCTGTCCGCATACATGAAAAATTCACAAAACGTCATGAGAGGCCATTGATAGTGGCACTTACTGAAAACACAAGCAAGGTGACAAAGGAAAACTGCATGAGAGTTGGCATGGATGGTGTGATACTGAAACCTGTCTCTGTTGACGAGATGAGGGGTGTTTTATCATATCTCCTGGAGCATCGGGTTCTATTTGAGGCCATGTAACCATTAGGGATGTAAAAGGAAGAACCTGAGGTCTTGTTGTTTGTTGTGTACATACCATAAAAGTATGGGAGCATCACAGTGGAGATGGAGCACCAGGCAATTAACACGATTGCCAAAAGCCAGTCTGTATCCTTCTATGCAACCAGCTATCAAACCCAGATGGGACAAACAATTCCAGGATTGTGCAGATCCAACTGTCCCTGGAAATGAATTTATTGTTCCTGTTCTTTAAATTGAAATTGTAAGACAGTTTGTTTCTCATAACTCAACTCAACTAAGCTTTATCCTAAAAATTTGGGGTTGTCTAAATGGTTTCGTTTTCTCCACTCTAAACGATTTTGGGTTAAATCAAAGTGAGCTTTTTCCATCTTGATCTTAATTTTTTTCTTTTTATATATAAGCAGATTCAAACTTTAAGCATCATTCTCACAGGATCTATCTTCCAATCCCATGTCTTCAACTTCCCAATCATTACGGAATGGGATTGCTTTGCAAAAAGTAAAAGGACTAATGATAATAGTTATTGAGGTATATTTTTGGTACTTAGCAACAATTGTTTTGTATTCTTTAAGGAAAGAGGCAAAGAAAGCAACACAATGAGCATGAAATTCAACTACTAAACAAGAATTTTATTATACATTGGCTCATCTGCTGTGTGCGTGTTCTGCATTTTCTTTACCTTCACAGTTTTCTTATTATCTACTCATGACTGATGTATAGTGTACCAGAAAACAGAAAAAAGACTGATGTATAGGACTAAAATGATTCTAATTCACAATTAAATTAACATCTATGGTTGTTAAGTGGGTGTAGGACAATTGATTTCACAAGAGACACCACTAGAATGAAGGTCACCACAGGAAAGAAAAAGAAAAATTACTAGAAAGATATGGAAATTCTATTTCATTACAGATGGTAACATGGAATTTTAGAGTGGATACATAAATTTTCTTCAAGGCAAAATTGAACTGGGGATGATAATATCCCCAATGTTATTGTGCCATGGATCAGCCAGGTGAGTTGCCAAGTTCTCCAACGGTCCAGTTCCTGGGTAAGCTGATTGTTGCACACAGAATCCCACAAATGCCAACAGTGCTAGCCGACCTACACATCAAATTTTGCTCAAATCAATTAATCCTATTGAACGAGCTCCCAGCCATTGATACAATATCTTAGTAACAGTTGTAAATTAAGATTTAATCATAGCCGTCCATTTGAATGGAGCCCATTACTATGGATAAACAAGATCTTGCAGTTGAAACCAGTAGGAGTTTAAGAGGTACTAACCATTCTTGATTTCTTTGACCTTGTATTCATGGAACTTTTTAGGGTCCTTGGAGTAGCCCAAAGGATCAAAAGCACCACCAGGGTACTTCCTCTTCTCAGGATCTTTCTCCATGCTGCGTTGGTGCTCAACGAAGGAAATAGCTAGGAACTCGATGATCAAAATGGTTGGGAGGGTTCCCCATGGAACTGGTTGGCCCAAGTAGGTAGCTTGACCACCAGGAATTGCAGCCCACTCTTGTGCCTTCACCCAGTTGCCCAACCCCAAGGCCTCTGGTACTAGGATTCCAGGCTGAAACATTCCATCCAAATCAATTACTGTGAACAAACCTTGAACTACAGAACAGAAAAAAAAAAAAAAAAATTGAAACAGGCAATTCCAAGAAAGCTAGATTAAAAACTTACAACTGCAAGCATAGCCCATCTGCAGTGGATGAGTTCAGACTCCTTGAATCTCTCAAGGTTCTCGGGGACCTCACCTAGACGAAGTGGGTCGAACCCGAAGTCACTGAAACCAAAAACAAACGAAAAAGAACACATCAAATACTTGGTGATATTTCGTTCATTTCTTTTTTCTACTCACAGATTAATACTCCAAGATTGTAAATTGCTTACCCAGGCGCCGAGCCATCGAGATAAGGAGGGCGGGGCTGGCCAGGCATCCAATCAGCAGACATTGTGATACGAGAGGAGCCATTGACACTAGGAAGAGGGATTGAAGAAGCGAATTTGGACTTAGAAGATGAGAGAAGAGAAGGGAAAGCAGTGGCTATTCCACAGCTCATCAATGTGTTGGTGGCCATTCTCAGAATCTGAAACTGGGTTGCTGAGAATGGATGAGCTAGTGGAGGCAAGCCTTTTCAGGAGAGTACAAAGTTTACGGAGAAGAAGATGCGGGCAAAATCTAAATAGGGATTGTTATTGGCTAAGGAGACTTGGTTAGGATATGTTATTGGGCCACGTAGGATTCGTCAATCCAGTTTCAAGGCTACGTGGAATATCAGGTACACGTGTGGTGGAGGCTGAGTGGAATGAAATCTACAATCCTTTTTCCGAGAAAAAGAATATGAATTTGAAAAAAAAAAAACTATTTCAAATTAAATACAGTTTATTGCTATTAACTGTATTAATAGACATTAGTTATTTTATTTAATTATTAATAATTAAATACTTATATAATAATTTAAATTAAAAATATAAATTAACTGTAAAATATAAAAATAATAATATAAATTTTTTAATCCAAATTAAAATATTTTTTTAATAATATTTTATAAATTATTCTTTAAATATTATATCACTAAATAATAATATTATATCACTAAATACAATTATATTTAATTATTTATATAAATGTATTTAAGTAATACAAACTTTCTAAATCTAAATTTATCCAAAATCCATTTATACACCACTTAATTCCGATTCAACTAAAATGAATATCTAAAAATATTCAATCCATTATCGTCTTTGTAACACTAGAAGAAAAATGGTCATTTGGTCATGACTAGAAAAATCAAATATGAAGTCAAGGAAATTGCTCCAAAGTTCACTTCTTTGAGTAAAGATATACAAGATAATACAAGGATGCAATAATAGTATTGCAGCAACACATTGTATAAATATGTTAGTAGTTTTTAGATATCAAGAAAACAGACTACTCAGAAGATTTCTCAAGTGCAAGAACTTGTTCATGAAAGAGAACTTGTGAAACTATACATGCCACCTTGCTGTGGAGTCTGGGACTTGAGTCAGTAGAGTAAATTTTCCTTTAAACTCATTTCAAATGAAATCTTATATAAAATAATAAACTATTTATTAAGAGAAAAAAATAATTCAAGAAAATTTTCCACATATAAATACAAGAATTAAAGTTAAAAGAAAATAATTTTATAAAATTAACAAATTTTCACTATAAGTTTAAATTTATGATCGTTATTGATGAGTTTTTATTTTCTTTAAGCATTATATGATCTTTTCATTATCAATTTTATCAAAGACAATTTTCTTAATAATCAATAAATAATTTAATTAATCTCAGTTCAATTCGACAGTAAATTTTTCATAATTTTAATTATAAAAAAAAAATACTCTTTCAGTACTTGGAGTTGTAATAAATAATCTCAATACCAATTTTACAAATAAGTAAAGTAATGATATATATATAAAAGAAAATATTTTTTTAATTTATCTTTATTTTATTTGATGATATTTCAATTTTATATAATTATTTTAAAAAATTAGATTCTTTTTATTTATTAATTTTTTAAATGGAGTCATTTATGACTTTTGGATGAAATATATATATATATATATATATATATATATATATATATATATATATATATATATTCATGAATTTAGTGGGTTAATTGACTCACTGTAACAGGTGCAAATACACTTGTAAATCCGCTCTTCATAGAAGCTATTGAACATCAGTTCACTTGCTTGTTTAGTATAACCCGAACAATACCTAGCCAGGTACTAATATGGAAAGTTAACCATTAAAGTAGATTTATGGGCATAAATCTCAAAGTAAGTGCTGAGCACATCGAGATTCTCATTACTAATTTCATTAATTAACATAATAATTAATATTATTTTATATATTAGAATAATATAAATTAAAGTATAATATAATATAAAATTAGAGTATTAAATAATTAATTTTTAAAAAATTAAAAATTAAATATAATATAGTTTAAAATTTAGTTATTAAATAGTAAAATTTTTAAAATTTAGAGATTAAAATATAATATAAAATAAAATTCAAAAATGGAATCGTAAATTTTCCAAAATTGAAAATTGCTGAACTTGAGACATAGGATACAACGACACGTCGTGGGATATCCTTTAACATTAAGTCTCTTACCATGATCTACAAATCCGTACAAATAGAAATACCTATACTGCGTTCTCCGCTTAACAGCAAAGACGAAGAAAGTCGTATCTACTCTCTCCAACCCAACAACACCAAATCACCTATACATTTTCCACCTTCTCCAACCTTCCATCTTCTCTTCTAAACTCTCGTTTCTTCATTATGAGCTCGCCGGCGATATCTGGAGTAATCTCTCTCTCTCTCTCTCTCTCTCTCTCTCTCTCTGTGTTTGTTTGGTATAGTGGGTGTTGGATCTCGAATTTGATCATAAGATAATTGCCTAATTGTATTTTTCCCCCCTTCCTTTGGATCTAACTTGAGCTGACTAGCTTAATTTAAATTTTTTAAACTTGCCTTCGATTGAGATTGGTTTGATTAATATGTTTATAGCTTTTGTTAATGGGCAGGGCACCGGTTTCTTTACTGGATTCACGAGGCTATGCAAGGGTCTGGCTGTGGTTCTTGTTGCCGGTCACATTGTAGTTCAGATTTTGCCTCCTGCTGTTTCATATCTCGCTCTTATTCCTGCCAAGTAAATTTCAATTTGCAAATCAACTGTATTTCTGTTGATTTTTTTTTATTTAATAAAACATAAAATGAATTATGCACTTCAGTTTTTATTGCCAAGTGGTAATTAGAGAAAACAGTGCATAGCGTAGCATGGCATAGTTGCGTACGCAGCTACACATTATCTATTGAGTAAGGAGTTTCATGGAACTGTTATTGCTCTCGTAATTAGATATGGGATTTCCCCCCCCTTGTTTCCAAGCATTTCCTGAAAATTGAGGATTCAGAATAAGTGGCCTCCAGCAGTAGGTTGGGTAATACTAGTGAAGCAGAATATCCTAAAATTCTTAGTGGTGAGCAGCACAATAAAAAACTACTTTTTCCTTTTGCTTAAGATAACATAGATTTGGTCATTAAAGTTTCTATATGTATATTTTAATGAGGTTGGAAATTCCATTGTTGAAATTCTGATTTTGAGATTTATTAATTAGTTGAATCCTTGTAGATCCATAAATTCAATTCCATTGCAGAGATCTGTACCTTAACATGATTAGACTGAAGTCCTTTTGTTGGTAATTTTGGTTCATGATGAAGAATCACAAAAATGGGTGCATATCCCCAATAAAGAGAAAAGGTTATGGGAAATCCATGAGGTGAATCAAGTTATGAAACTTTAAGTGTCCTAAAAATGAAAATACAAGAATTTAGAAGAGTATGCTAAACAATTGGATCAAGACCCAGAAGTAGAGTTAGCAGAATCACATACTGAACTACTGACATGCAAGTTGCAACCCAACACCTTCAATGGTGTTATTCTCTCATCTTCTGAGTACCCTTATTTGGAAATGAAGTAACATTTCTAATGTTTTAATTCCACTATTCTTCCCTGATCTTTCATTCCAACAGTCCACTAGTTTAACAGCCAAACATTACATGATCCAATTCACCTCAGTTCATTGGCAAAGTAATATGACCAAAGTGATTGGAAGCTTTCACATACCATGGGGGACCCTTATTCTTTAAAATATTAACTTCATCTTTTTACACATTTTTGCTATGTTACTCGTAGACTTAGGATGTATTTGGTATAAGGTTAAAAAAATTAATAGTTAGATGGTACCTTCGTAAGTTTTAACCTTTAAAGAGGTTAATTATTAACCTAACCCCCCCTCCTCCCCTAATGTTAACATTTAACTCTTCTTGTATAAATATTAATGAAGTGAAAAGTTAACTTAGTTTTTTTAAGTATCCAAATAACATTAATAAGAGGTTAAAAGTTACAAGGGTAATAATTACCCCTTATCAACATCATACCAAACGCCCCCCTTAGTTGTAGCCTAGTATTCAAATACCTACCTCTTAGTTGAGGAGGCTAGGGTTCCAATTCTAAAGCTCCACTCTCCCTTCTCTTAAATGAAAAAAATCAAGAAAAAAAATATTGTTGGGCATAGTTGCACAAAGATAGCAAATCCATTTATTCCATAGAGGTTAAGGTTCTGAAAATGTAAAATGTAGAATTTCTTTTAAAAAGTTACTAAATAGTCAGTTATATGGATATGGACATTTTTGAGAAGTTGGAAGGTGGAAACATGATGATATTTTGTTCAAATGTAAGGTTCCACATCATGTTCGAACTCAGGTGTATGTAATTTAAGAATTCTACTTCAAAACATTGCTTGTTTAATGAATGAATATTAACTAGATGATTGTAGTTTATTAAGGAGAGTATATAGTTGAAAACTACACGTGTGCCTGCTCAGTTTGATGCTTCAGATGGTCACTGCATAATGTATTTGCTTTCTAGATATGTGTTGTTTGATATAGTTTCAATCTATAGCCTCATACTCAAAAGCTCTCGATACACATGTTGATAATTTCTAATTTTCCCTTTTACCTATTATGCTTTGAACATTCCATATAATGAGTAGTAGTTATCTCAGACGTCTTAAAAAGGTAATGTGCAAATGGATGGCTGACCCATTGCGATTTTGAAGATTGCTATTTTTGGTTAATATTCAAATTTAGCTTATGTCATCTTATAGTATGCTTTAACAATTGCATTTCAATTTTCTAGGATCATTGTCCACTTTTCCATCTATTTGAATTCCTATGCAGAATATTCACCTTATGGGCAGATGACTAGATTTCACGTGCCGTGACTTCAATGTCTTTCTCAACTTCTATCATTGTGTTGATCTTTTTTTGTCTTCCATTGATGGTTATCATACATGTAATAGAAAACTAAATTATGGGTGTGATATAGTGCATACAAACTTTAACCTCTAATGCTTACGAAATTAATCAATTCATCACATTTAAATTAAATATCCTTTAATCCATGAAAAGCATAAATCAATTACAAATAGTTATTAAAGGCGCACCTCAAGCTCAAGGCCCATAAGGCTCCAACCCTAGTGTCTCTACAGGAGAAAAGCAGGCAACATTCACTAGGACCTTACCTTATGCGCCTTGCTCCAAGCGCAAGGCTCTAGAAAGGCGCGTCTTATTTATTTCTACTTTCGGTGAGCACATTTATTGATAAAAAGCACTACTGCTCAACTCGAAATTTGTCGATCTACAAGAATATGATTTTGACACATTATGAAGTTTTTAAAATTAGTATTGTTGGTGATAACTAGTTACCAAAATCTCGTCAAGCCATCACACCAAATATAACAAACCTCTCAAATTTTCATTTCAACGCTACCACTCTCTTATTATCTTCTTTTTCAAAAAAAAAAAAAAACATATTTCAAGATCTACGCCAAAAGAAAAAGGAAAAATATCATCCACTAACTTGAGAACTAAATAATACTCCTTTAGTTCTTAAAAAAGAGGAAGATGATGAAGATATTAATTTTGAAGATGAGTATCAAGAGGATGAAGGTCTTGAAGAAGATGAAGAAGATTATGATGCTACTTTTGAGAAGATTGAACAGTAGTTATTATATAATTGCTTGACTTTAGTTTTAAGACATCAAATGACTATTCAAATTTTAATATATTAGCACTTGAATGCTTACTAGTTATTATTGTTTTTAGTTTTATGTGATTTGAAATTTGATGAAATATTTACGTTTATTTGACTTTTATGAATTTTTTTTTTGCGCCTCACCTAGCTTAGGCGTACGCCTGCACCTTTGGTGCCTTAGTGCACCTTAAGCCTTTAATAACTATTTCATAACTTAC